>NC_061082.1:20698414-21002284 GCF_021917145.1 Hypomesus transpacificus | reverse complement strand
ATCCATTCAAAGTCAGCTCACCATGAAATTAAAATCCTCCAAGTTTATCTTGAAACAGAGCTTCGACTTTCAGCTTTTTCTCAAATCTCCAAGGTAGGGTCGGCATGTAGGTCTAAGCAGCACATGACTTGTTAAGGGACAGAACGTAATTTGCAAGTTATTCAAACCACGGTGTCAATAAAGCAACTGCAATCTGTGCAATTTAGCGTCAGCAACAATGACTTTCAGAATGCTTCTGTGATTCTGTGATTTTATACAGAATGTCTTACATTTCATGTTACAAAATGTCATCATTTGACAGATGATTTGCAGACGACCATCCAAATATTGTCACAAAATATCCACTGAGACAAAACACACAAAACACCCACCATGAACCAGTTTGTTCAGATCAATAATACCATCCAATAATATCCAACACTGAACGACTGGATGAATCTTAGATTATTTTGGAGGATGTTTGTGGGACTGGCCTGAAGAAATGTAATAAATGACAGCAAGGCAACAAGACAGCAAGACAGGAAGACAGGAAGACAGGAAGACAGCAAGATAGCAAGACAACAAGACAGCAAGACAGCAAGACAGCAAGACAGCAAGACAGCAAGACAACAATACAGCAAGACAACAAGACAGCAAGACAGCAAGACAGGAAGACGGCAAGACAACAAGACAACAAGACAGCAAGACAGCAAGACAACAATACAGCAAGACAACAAGACAGCAAGACAGGAAGACGGCAAGACAACAAGACAACAAAACAGCAAGACAGCAAGACAGCAAGACAGCAAGACAGCAAGACAGCAAGACAACAAGACAGCAAGACAGCAAGACAGCAAGACAGCAAGACAGCAAGACAACAATACAGCAAGACAGCAAGACAGCGTTGTCTTCCAACAACAAAGTGATTTAGAACGATCCATCATGGCTGTACACAATAATACAATCTCCAGTGTTGCAGTGTGAGTCACTTCACATTTTCGTTGGCTTTCTATGGGCTGCAGTACAGACACTACATACAAATCTCTTATTTAATGTGAAGAATCTTACAGTCTTACAGTAGTCAGCAGTGAAGCCTTAGCATGAATATGTTAGCATCCTTCTGTTCTTGACTGTTGATCACCTGTTCCCAGAACGCCTCCACGGTCTCTCTACTCGCCTCCATCTTGTTTCAACAGACGCTACTCTGACTGTGGACCAGATCCAGGGACCAGCCCATCAGTCTTTCATCTGAAGCCCTGGACACCAGTCCTCTATGTCTGCTGGTGTGTGCTCTACAGATTGTTTGTTTTTCCCTGTGACATAAAGAAGAAGCCGAATCTAAGTTTAGGTGCGGTGCCGCAATCCTGAACACTCAAGGAGCTGTTGCCATGGAAACAGAGTTACACAGGGGCCAGGAACGAAAGTGTCAGAGGATATATACTTTGGCAGTTTTGAACCACATACAGTGTTGTTCAACCCTGGCAGCTCATCCTGTTACCTCAGAGAACACACGCGTCACTCACGCAGAAAGTTGGGGACGGCGGTCAGACTAAGCATCTAAGCAATCTCATGTCTGCTTCTTATCCTTACAATTACATTATGCTTATTACACTACCTTACATTGTGTTCCGACTCAAAGCCTTTTTTGAATTTCCTAATCCTATCACAATGATGTATTCCGTCTCTCAATTTCTTTAGTCCCATTTAGTTCCTTTTGTACTGTTCCAAGTGATAAGACTGTACTGAAACAGCTTTACCAGCGGTGAAACCCTCTGTCAGTTGGCCCTGCCCGTCACCCTCTGTCAGGTTGGCCCTGTCCGTCAGCCTCTGAGCATAACTGAACTGTGTGCAGAAGCTTGCTCCTTCACACCTCTCACACCACAACCCTGGAGTAACAGAACCAGCCAACCACTCATATCATAACCCATTGACATTTCTGCACACTATTTAAGACAGCATCAATTAGTAAACACTCATGCATAATATATTCAGCTGTGTTTTAATTGGTGTGAGTGTCGATGCGGGGGTCAGGTGTAAGCCCCCTGTGCCAGGGCTCCAGGTGAGGGGGGGTGCTGCTCTACTTAACCAGACTACAGAAGCCTCCGACCTCTCACCTCTCTTGATCGGTTTTTTAACATTCACACTAGTTCCTTTCACAGCAGAGTTCATTACAGACGTTGCTTCACTTTGCAAGTTAGGACCTGTGATTGCGTGAGGCAGTAACACCAATAATATTAGTTGATCATTATCATTTAGTATTTTAGGCATGCACTGGTATGTCATATGCTGGATGCTGGGTTAGTGTACTGTAGTGTTGCATGAAAATGCTTTGTTATGTAGTTTACACATGTTGTATGGCTTTGGCCTGAAAACTGGTTTAAAATGGGTATTTACGGTACATACGTTTTATACAACTATATATTTCTTCTTTGTGAGTATCACAAACGATAACTTTCAGTATTAACAAGAAGGAACCATTTGTTGTGTGGCAGCAGTGTGTTCCGTAGCGTTGGTAGGGCTATGCCATCACTATGGTAAACACTTCCCTCAGCACTTTGAACTGTGTTAATAATCTGTTAGCAAATTATCAGTTGTAGATCACATACAATGGAGAATTTCCCTACAGGCGTAACTGTTCTCTTTAAATTAGCTTTCCCAATTTTACTAATGAAATAATACTCTCAAAGTAGAGCAGCAGTTTGTTTGAAATGTTTACTTCCCCAAGAAAAGCTACTTGTTTTGGACTGTACAGTATGTATTACTACAGTATTACTACAGTCTTACTACAGTATTACTACAGTATTACTACAGCCTGAATGTAGGTACTACTGGCTGGTCCAAAACCAAACAGCAAACAACAGTTTGTTTAAGGGTTTTCTAAACCCTCTTCACTGAAGAGGACACATTCATATTTTGAACACGTTCCACATTCAGTTACATCAAATCAATGATATATGATTTATAAACCTCCAGTAGCCCTCTGTAGCACAAATGTACATGTTTACAAGAATCAAAGATCAATAGAATGTAATCAATTTGTCATCCACTAACATCCAAAGGTCAATGAAAAGGCCATTTGGTGTTGACCACTAACTGTAAACATCTTAAAATGACTACTGAGAGCTCAAAAATGATTTGCAGTTTCCTATGCTCCTTGAGCTTCACCGTTGAACAAATGTTGGCAATTAAAATTGATGAAGGAATCAGGCCTTCCGTTTAAAACTAAAATAGATTAAAAAAGGAATGTATTTATATTTACTCACCAGTAGTTTCCACTATTCCTTCCAATATCACCACAATCTCAAACTGTTCCGTTTGCATGGACCTTTGGGAGAGTTCGTAGAATGGGCTTTTGGTGTCAATCACATGGCAGATAGTGAGTGGGGAGACGAGAAAGAGCTGGTCTGCCCCTGTGCTGAAGCCCACGTCCAGTTCCAACTGATCCAGCGGAAGAAACTCGCCTTCGGGCGTCTGACGAGACTGTAGAAGCGTGCAGAAAGTTGGGGGGGAGAGAGAACGCTTTAACAGCAACTCAGCAAGACATTCTGACAGGCATTCACATTTTGTAAGCAATCAAAGAGATCAATCACCAACAAGTAGACAGAGTAAGGACATCGAATGGAGAGGCCAATTCATAAACTATAGCCTATATTAAAGCAGAATCCTGATCAAGTTCATTGACCTAAACATCATACCCAGGTTATCAATTAAACAGTTTGATAAAGCATAGATGCTTGAACTGCATTTTGGAACTTTGAAGCTGGGATTGTTATTTAGCTGAGGAGGGTTATAAAAAAGACTGGGTAACAGAACTGTCAAAATGCATTTCATTGTTTTACTTCATCATTTTAATTGTGACATCATCTAAATGTGAAAAACCTAACTCAGTGTGATTATAGGATATAATTGAACGGGCCTAAAATCAATTTCCTGTCCCCAACCCAGCTAAATTGTGAGCTAATGTTTAATTGTGGACAAACGTTTAATTGTCCCTTAAGCAAAAAGCAAACAGTAAATCGTGATTATACTGTCTGATCTATGCGTAATACGCAAATAATGCCTCTGCATGAGTGCAAAGGTGGTGACACTTACTTTCAGCAATTTGCAGCGGATCTGTGCCGAGACCATGTGGCTATTACGCAGGTTTCCGACCCTGAACATGAGGGTCAGCTTTCCATCTCTCATAGAAATGGCTGCATGCTCACTAAACATCAAAGTCTCTGCCCGTTTTTTGGGTTGGGACATTTTAATGAACATACAACCAATCAAAAAGGCGTCCACGATGGATCCCAGGATTGACTGGAAAAGAAATAGAATGATTCCCTCAGGACATTTGTCCGTGATATACCTATAACCATATCCTATTGTAGCTTCGGTTTCAATGAAGAATAAAAACGCCGAGGGAAAGTTGTAGACATTGGCCACACATGGTGTATATTTATCATCATGTCCAACGCGGTTCAGGTCTCCTCTGATGTATGCAATGACCCACCACATGAAAGCCATGAAGAGCCATGCCACTGTGTAGGTGAGGATGAAAATAAATAAATTCCATCGCCATTTCAAATCTACGAGCGTGGTGAATAAGTCTGAGAGATATCTACTGGTTTCTCCACCCAGGTTACCATGCTGGACGTTACATCGACCGTTCTTGTCCACAAAACGTTGTCTTTTCTTCTTCTTCTCTGGTGCTGGCTGGTTGAATCCAGACCCACTTGATGAGGTGGTCACTACCTGATAATCGTCCCCAAATTTCTTTCGAAGTGCAGACATACTACGATGACAGCAGCGAAAGAAGTAGTCGGAAGGATTCAATGCGAGTCTTTTTCGGCACCGGACCTTGTTGTAGGCTACTTGCTGCTTATGCTGTGCGCAATACCTCGGAATTGGAAATAAAGCAAGAAAAGTGCGTTGTCTGTTTCGAACTAATCACGCACCGTCCCGTCTCTCCACATGCTGCTGTTCAAACAATCCAAAGCCATGAAATATGACGAACAATATAACCTATGTCACGACACCTCCGACAAAGTAGTACCCTATGAGGACGCACGGGATGAGCTGTCCAAAGACCACAGTCGCATTCTAGGTTTTGAACGCGGTTTATTCTTTGGTGCGTCGCTGATTACTCATTACCCCTCCAGGTCCCAGCAATGCAATTACTTCAGCTGTGTTCTTCTCTTGGTTTAAACATTAGAATATAAGTTCAAACTATTTCAACACCCCATCAAGCCTCAAAATATGTTTGCGTATTTAAATTATTGTTAGTTATTACGGCGCTTACATACAAGAGAAACGGGTCCGCGCGCACATCCGCGTTGGATTTGGACACGATCCGGTTCCCAAAGCCCCGCGCTGTGTTCTTCTGTGCACACATAGGCTCTGCATTCAGTTTAATGGCAATACAATATGGATTCGGTTTAGAATGTACGATCCACTCATAGCTTTGAAGCACCGCGCTTCGATGCTGTCTCGTCTGGCACTGTTTTAGTTTTTTTACGGAAATATCGAGGACGTTCTCGTAATAAGGTATTAAGATCAGACGGACGCTCCCTCGCTCGTTCTTTCCCTCGATTTTCACCGTACGGCTCCTGCGCACTTGTATGCAATCATGCGCTCACTATTGCCTAGTGGCAGCTTAGGCAATACTACAAAGGCATACATTTTGGAGAAGGGGGGGGTAGGAGATTAGGGTACATTTGACAGAATTAACTAGAGTATGCCAAGAAAACACGGATACTTTACATTATGCGATAGTAAATATGAATAAATAAGAGTTTATTGAAGTAAACAATTAGGGTTAGCTTGACAAGGACTCTGCTTTTCAATACTCTGGGCCACCTGGAGAACGAGACCGCCACCGCCTCCAAACCCTCCACTACATCTGCTCCACCCCCTCCACTACATCTGCTTCACCCCCTCCACTACATCTGCTCCACCCCCTCCACTACATCTGCTCCACCCCCTCCACTGCATCTGCTCCACCACATCGGCTCCACCCCCTCCACTACATCTGCTCCACCCCCTCTAATACATCTGCTCCACCCCCTCTACTACATCTGCTCCACCCCCTCCACTGCATCTGCTCCACCCCCTCCACTACATCTGCTCCACCCCCTCCACCATATCTGCTCCACCCCCTCCACTACATCTGCTCCACCCCCTCCACTACATCTGCTCCACCCCCTCCACTACATCTGCTCCACCCCCTCCACCACATCTGCTCCACTGCATCTGCTCCACCCCCTCCACCACATCTGCTCCACCCCCTCTACTACATCTGCTCCACCCCCTCCACCACATCTGCTCCACCCCCTCTACTACATCGGCTCCACCCCCTCCACCACATCTGCTCCACCCCCTCTACCACATCTGCTCCACCACATCTACTCCACACCCTCCACCACATTTGCTCCATCCCCTCCACCACATCTGCTCCACCACATCTGCTCCACCCCTGCTCCATTTCCTTTCTTCTCCCTCTTCTTTGGCAGCAGTGGGGCCATGTATCTTTATCCTGGCAGAGGAAGGGCTTGTGTTGTTAGGTCACATGCTGCCGCTCCACTCTAAACACAGCATCAGATTCCAGAGGACAGGCTGCACAGAAGTGCTGTGCACAACACTGATTCACACATAATGCAGCTGAGAGGAATGCCCACCCACTCATTTTGAGTGCCCTAATGCACACGCACACACACTCCAATGTGTGTCCAACTGCAAATGTTTTTTGCTTCTCCTCTGCCAGACCTCCTCTGGCAGCAGTCTCAGAGGACCAGACCTCCTCTGGCAGCAGTCTCAGAGGACCAGACCTCCCCTGGCAGCAGTCTCAGAGGACCAGACCTCCTCTGGCAGCAGTCCCAGAGGACCAGACCTCTGGCAGCAGTCTCAGAGGACCAGACCTCCTCTGGCAGCAGTCTCAGAGGACCAGACCTACTCTGGCAGCAGTCTCAGAGGACCAGACCTCCTCTGGCAGCAGTCTCAGAGGACCAGACCTCCTCTGGCAGCAGTCTCAGAGGACCAGACCTCTGGCAGCAGTCCCAGAGGACCAGACCTCCTCTGGCAGCAGTCTCAGAGGACCAGACCTCCTCTGGCAGCAGTCTCAGAGGACCAGACCTCTGGCAGCAGTCCCAGAGGACCAGACCTCCTCTGGCAGCAGTCTCAGAGGACCAGACCTCCTCTGGCAGCAGTCTCAGAGGAGTAAAGGTCTCCTGGTTGAAACACGTTGTCAGTGTGAGGTGAAGTTCTCCACAATCAATAAACACTAAAAATACCATGTACTGTTAAATATTAAATGGTTTTGAATTGATTGATGACCATAATAGCACTTGTGTAAGTGGTGGACATGTTCCAGTGCTCGGCCCAGGATCCAGGATCCAGTGTTAACCTGAGTAGAGCTGAACCCCCGACAGCCACCTACACTAGCTTGCCCTCGTTGACTTGTTATGACAGTGGAACACAACACCTAGCTCTCTCTCTCTCTCTCTCTCTCTCTCTCTCTCTCCTCTCTCTCTCTCTCTCTCTCTCTCTCTCTCTCTCTCTCTCTCTCTCTCTCCCGACCTCCCTTATGTCAATCAATCTGTTAAACTGTTCTGAGTAACACCCTGCAGAGACGTTCTGTAAATGTCTCATTCAAGATCTTTTGATCTGACTGATGTGACAAATTTGGTGGTTAGCCTCTTCGCTTAGAATCGGACCCAACTGGTCGTTTCACATAAGGCATCTAGTCTCCAGCTTTCGCCTGCTGGATGATGTCTCACCTCCATTCAGCGAGCGAGCCTGACACCTTCTAAAAACAGCGCCAAGGTTGTTGGCTGAACGGAGACGTTTCTGTGGGAATGGCTGCGTAACGACTCGCACTGTGACAAGCCTTTATGTCAGAGCACTTTAGTGTGCTCCCCTGCAGGAGTCTGAAGCCATACAGTACCTCATTTCTCTCACAGGGGGGAGGGGGGAGGGAGGAGGTGGGGGGGAGGAGGTAGGGGGGGGCAGTATCAGCTACCAGGCTTTCATGAGCGCCAGGTAAAGGCAACATAAGCTCCTGCAGTTTTCTGTGGTTTTATAATGAGTTTGGGGTGACACAGGTCATCTTATATGTACTGGGCCTCATTAACAGGAGCGCCTCACAGAGATGGCTGAGCAGCCATGACGCTGTTGCCATGACGCTGTTGCCATGACGCTGTTGCCATGACGCTGTAGCCATGACGCTGTAGATTTCAGCTGGACAACGATCAGTCTGGACACTGAACTGGATACCTTTTTATTGCTATATTCTCAAGTAAGTATTCTTGTGTGCACTGAAGCCTATGTGACTGTCAGGATTTCATTTACATTTTGTCATTTAGCAGACGCTCTTACCCAGAGCGACTTACAGTAAGTACAGGGACATTCTGCCCAAGGACACAACGTCATTTTGCACAGGCATGAATCGAACCGGGCAACCTTCTGATTACTAGCCCGATTCCCTAACCGCTCAGCCATCTGACTCCCATGATGCAGAAATCTGTTTATAAAGCTTCATTAGGGACATTGTGTCAACTTCAAAGCTCTTTTAATAGATTTACTTTAACTGCCGAAAATCTGAAAATCTGAAAAAAAGCTTATCAATTAGACAAAAGTCATGGCATGTGGTGCAGACAGTTTCCTTATTCATGGCATGACCTGTCAGGTCTGTGACAAGGGCCCCCATGGAAAAGCCCATCGAACAATCCCTTTAATTGCCTCAGAACATTCCCTTTAATTGCCTCAGCCCACAGACCCTTTCACACGATTCATTGGTAATTTTCCTATTTATAGTTCCACGGATAAAGGAAAAAAGGCGAAAGGTTCAGCTGTCGTCACTTCACACATTGAGTGGCAGTGGAACATTGTGCACTAAATGAGAAGATATACAGATTATCTCCAGAGTCTCTAGAAGAGTCTCCAGATTCTTCTGGAAGAGACGGCTCAATTATGCCGGCTGCCATCAGGACACAGAGCCCTCTGGGCGGATCACTTTTTGGATGTTTTGTATTTTCTTCTTGAATAAAGTACTGCTCAAAAGCTTTTTGCATCCAATACCTTTTCCCTATAAATGTTGTTTAAGTAGTTTACTATAGTTATTTAAGGGGAGTCTTTTTATTTAATAATTTCTAAAAGCCTTTTGCTTTCCTTTAAGAAAATGATTGTGCTGAAGACTTTTCCTCATTGACCAATACAGAGCAAGGGCATGTCACACTGGAGATTTGGAGATGTTTTGATTTGAGCCAATGTACCATCTCCTGTCAGAGGCTGAAGAAAGATAATTTGATGTTGTTGTGTAACCCATTTCATAAACATAGCCCGACCAGGACGTGATAGGGAGACCAGTGATTGATTCATTAACTTAATCAGAGATACAGAGATACGTTTATCCTGCACTCTGTTTGAGTTTGGATGGCACTTGAGGTCATTCCCCAGGAGGAACAGCCAATCACTTCAGGAGATCTTCTCTAATTTCCCATCATGCCCTGTAATCTGTGTGATCAGCACTCCAGCACGGCCATGTAGCAGCTGTGATCAGGGTGGATGGGCTGATGAATCTCCCTGCTGTTTCTGCACACATGGAAAGGGGATACTCCTTTAGAAAACTGTTCACCACCACTTTAACATCTTCTATTGCAAATCAAATTACATTTTTCATTCACCATTTGGAAATTCTACAATATTGATTTCCGAGAGCAGAGAAGATTCATGCGGCAACCCTCTCCTCTGTCAACAGGGAGCTTTACCTCGATCTGGAAAATGGCCAAAGCACACTGAAGGGCGAACCAGCCTTCCTCCATCCTTCTGGCATGTGACTGAGTCAGTGTGGTGGAGAGGGCTGGTTCCACACTGCCTCACATCTGGGTCAGAGGCGAGGGCCCAGCCTGCACAGATGAGACCGTCTCAGTCCAGTGGTAATCAGAAGGCCAATAGGACTGTAGTAGAAGTCTGTCTTCTTTGTCGCTGACCTGGTAGACGCCCTACACTCAACAACAGGTCAGCCACCCGGAGCCTTCTAGAATCTCTGGTGACAATGGAAGACCTCTCCGGGAGTGCAGAGTTTCTGAAAGAACATGAGGCTCCAGAGAGCATGATTCAGCTGTGTAAGAGGATGTTTGGAACCCAGAGTGTTCCTCGGTTCTGTGTGTATGTTATATGAGTCCTTACAGACCTGAAATAGACTGTCAATCAGCTGCATCATGGCTGTTCATGAAAATACATGTTGACTGCCATTCTGCTAGTGTCACAATTACTGAAGAAAAACCAACTATGTATATATTAGTACAAACATGAATCTCTATATATACTGTATGTAGAACAGTATCATACAGAACGTAATGTGTTGTTGTCAGAAGTGTGGATGCTGCTGCCTTGAAAGCAGGACTTAACAAGCATTGCTGTTTGACTGCGTGGTGCTGCGGTAGTGGTCTAAAATAGGAGCGTCTTGAAACTGCAAGATGTTTGTCAGCCTGCCCTTAGTGATTGATGATTGATTACCACACAATTACCGCTGAAAGCAGCAGGTCCCCCTAATCACTGCTTTGGTCTCTAAAAGAGGATTAGCAGGTAGGAGATGCCTGCCTCTAAATAACTCAATAAGGAATTACACAAAGTCTGAAAGAAGCCCATGTGTGGCTCTACTGCATTAGCAGGCACTGCAAGAGAGACATTCTAGCGCTGTGTGTTTGATAGGAGATGTGTGGCGCCTGTCCCTTGACTGGAGCTGTGACGCCCATTGTTTCCTCCAACCCTGTCCAATTAAAGCTGCTTTTCATCCCGGGCGCTGGATCTCCAGGTCCCCACTACAATTAATGGGCAAGATTCCTCCTCGTGTCCAGGGACTGTCCTGGTCGCCTCCTTCTCCCCATCTCCACCTTTGCCTCTTCCTCCTTTTCTTTCTCTCTCTCCCTCTCTCCCTCCCTTTGTCTTTCTCTCCCTTCTTGTCATTCACCCTTTGCTCTGTCTCTCCATTCCTCCCTTTCTCCCTGTCTCTCTCTCTCTCCCTTCCACTCCCTCCCTCTATCTTCCACTCCCTCCCTCTGTCTCCCTACCCATCTTTCTTCCCCTCCGCTTTACCTTTCTCTTTCCCCCTGATGTCTGATTGGAGGAATCAAGAGAGGGGGAGTCAGACCCACACAATCACAACATTTACATTTAGTCATTTAGCAGCTCTTATCCAGATCAACATGCCAGAAGAAACCCTGAGAAGAAGCACAGGACATGTGACCATGATCTCATCCATAATCTCGTCCATGATCTCGTCCATGATCTCATCCATGATCTCATCCATGATCTCATCCATGATCTCTTCCATGATCTCGTCCATGATCTCATCCATGATCTCGTCCACGATCTCTTCCACGATCCTGTCCTGCTGTCACAGAGGATGGTGTCCATCCAGTAAACTCACCATGGGGGATGAGCACAGCATGGGCACCAGTCGTAAGATAAACGATGCATTAGAATGACAAATGGCCCACATGTCTCTGTTTAATATGGTTTAATACATCACAACAGCAAATAGCACATAAAAAAACAATTGTTCATTTAGGCCTGTAGCGAGGCCTGTAGCAAGGGATGTAGCGAGGGATGTAGAGAGGCCTGTAGCGAGGCCTGTAGCGAGGGATGTAGCGAGGGATGTAGCGAGGGATGTAGAGAGGGATGTAGCGAGGGATGTAGAGAGGGATGTAGTGAGGGATGTAGTGAGGGATGTAGTGGGGGATGTAGCGAGGGATGTAGAGAGGGATGTAGTGAGGGATGTAGTGAGGGATGTAGTGGGGGATGTAGCGAGGCCTGTAGCGAGGGATGTAGCGAGGGATGTAGCGAGGGATGTAGCGAGGGATGTAGTGTGGGATGTAGTGTGGGATGTAGTGAGGGATGTAGTGAGGGATGTAGTGAGGCATGTAGTGAGGGATGTAGTGAGGCATGTAGTGAGGGATGTAGAGAGGGATGTAGTGAGGGATGTAGTGAGGGATGTAGTGTGGGATGTAGTGAAGGATGTAGTGAGGGATGTAGTGAAGGATGTAGTGAGGCATGTAGTGAGGGATGTAGTAAGGGATGTAGTGAGGGATGTAGTAAGGGATGTAGCGAGGGATGTAGTGAGGGATGTAGTGAGGGATGTCGTGAAGGATGTAGTGAGGGATGTAGTGAGGGATGTATTGAGGGATGTAGTGAAGGATGTAGTGAGGGATGTAGTGAGGGATATAGCGAGGGATGTAGAGAGGGATGTATTGAGGGATGTAGTGAGGGATGTAGTGAGCGATGTAGTGAGGGATGTAGTGACTGATGTAGTGATGCCTGTAGTGAGGGATGTAGTGAGGGATGTATTGAGGGATGTAGCAGGAATGTAGAGCAGAGCAAAAAGGGTTAACTCCCTCCCGTCTCCATGGTGAGGAGGTGCATTCATGTCTGGGAGACACACAGAGACACCTCAGATAAGGCCTCCATTAAGCCCATTATTTCAGAACCATTTCACCACTAATGGACTTCCTATCTTATCCACATAGGTCCAGTTCGGACGTTCCGGCAGTTCCTCCCCTCGCTGTGAGCTGTGCAGATAGCTGATTCAGGTTGGCCACCACCTTCAACCCCCCCCCCCCCCCCCCCCCCCCCCACCAACACACACACACCGCGGCCATGTGGCACTCCTGAAGGCTGGTGTCGTCAAACTAAGCCCCATAGGGAGACGTTAATTGCCACAGAGTGGTTGCCCTGGAGAGGTTTACAAATATTTATTAAAACCCATCTCCCTCCCTCACCTTGTCTCCCCATTAAGTGTGAAAGAGACTGCAGGTAACGTTAAGGGAAATCATAATAATAATAATAATGATATCATAACAGCTTGGATGGAGGCTCTTCTTCCAATTGTACTCATGATGCGCTTACTGCCTGGTTTTCCACAAACTTACTGCCTGGTTTTCCACAAACTTACTGCCTGGTTTTCCACAAACTTACTGCCTGCTTTCCATGTGCTCGCAGCAGCAGTTTGCTTGTTTGGTGTGGAGGGACGCAGAGACCACAGGCAGCAGCGCTAAAAGTTTTCAGTTGTAGATGTGGGGAGGACACAGAATACATGAGATCAGGAGAAAGGTTTATCAAACACACAATTTATTATCCTTCACAGGTTCATCAGCACACGTCCCAGTCTGAAATCAGACGCATTCAGATTTCATCTTTACCATTGACATTACTTTTCTGCCTTTTGTTTTACAAAAATGTACAAACAGGTAACTTCACTTTACAACCAACACATACGGTAGAAGTACTAACTACATTCCTAGTACCATGCACTTAAAGTGAACCAGTTTTGGAAGAAAAAAACAGTACATTTTTTGTACATGATATGAGATGGTTGTATTTCAGTTGGTTGGTGCAAGTTTGACAATCATAAAGCAGCATTGACATTGTTTATGTGATCCATCATGTGATCCATGTTCTCACTGTAACAGGTCTCAGGTTAGCACACAGGAGGGTTGGTGTTTTAGATGAAGATTGAGACACTTTGTACTTTCATACAGTTTTTCCTTCAGTGCAATGTTACACTACAGTGCACCAACATTCATCACCCTCTAACATCCTCGCTTCAAAGACAGAGTTCAAGTTTTACAGCATCTTAGAAAAATAATTGTTTCTGTATTTACAGGAACAATAATGATTAAACACACACTGCCAGTCTGGTTCCAGTCTTTTTTACTGGACCTAACCCTAACCCTAGCTAACAGTGACTGACAGGAAGGGTAATTGTTGTGGATGGAGGAAGACTAGGAATTGCTATTCTTTTTCCTTTGGGGCTACAATATGGATCATTTTGACTGACAGGTGACATTATACTATGTGAAGTGGTTTAATGTTCACGTTTTGTTAGATTATGTTAGAATACCAAATATGAATTTGACCTTTTTAGTATGTTTTCATTTATCTACTGATGCCACAACATTTTTATTTTATTACAATAAAAATTATCTTTAGACCAATCAATGGAAATAAATCAACATTCAAACATAGTTGTACAAACAAATAATTAGGCCTATAAATCATTTAACTAGATTGTTACTGTGAAAAACACCTTCATATGGATGGTATAAGCATGAGCTTCATATCATTGTGATATGATGGGTTTGATACACTTAGTATCTCTCACAATGATGCCTTGAAGAAGTTTGAGATACTAAATCAAACGAGAGTTTTGGAGCAGAAAGCATGAACATTAGCATCTCTCTCCTTAACTTCTCCAAAGATCCCCAGTAGACGTGATACTTTCAAAGCAAACTGTACCAATCATGGTCTGAAAAATGCATCTCTCCACCCTCAGCAATGTCAAATATGTAACGCATTCCTGCAACGGAGAGATGAGGGGTGATAGCCTCTGATGTCACGGCATCTCCGTGTCATCATCACATCTGGGGTCCAGGCCATTGTCTTACACGGCCAGTAATATGAATGCTTTTGATTTTCACATCAGCCTCATCCAAAGTCCCGGACACGGTCCCAAACACGGTCCCAAACACGGCCCCAAACACAGCCCCAAACACGGCCCCGGACACCGTCCTGATACTGGAGGTCCTTATGATGTGCTCTCGTCTGATATGAAGCTGGGACGTGCAGCACAGTGTTTCAGGGAGAGTCATGGAGCATCTCCTGGCAGAGTGGGACAACACCTTATGTAAAAAGTACCAGGTAGGTTCATGAGGAGCTTTGGACAGCAGTGTGAGGAGCTTTCCTACCTCTCCCCGCAGAAACCCCCCCACCCAGCCCTGCAGCCGAGCACAAGTCTGGACTGGTGGGGGTGGAGGGGATGGGGTGGAGGGGGTGAAGGGGGGTTGAGGTGCAGGGGTGGAGCCTTCAGATGTTTAGGGTCATGTTGCGGAGCAGCCACTGCTGGGATCGAGAGCTCGAGCAGTCCCTCAGGGTGGGAATCTGCTTGTCCTCCTCCGAGGGCATGTCCAGACACTGGTTACTGTTCACGTGCAGCAAGGTCAACCGCTGTGAGACACACACACACAGAGACCACACGCACACACAGACACACAGAGACCACACACAAACACAAAGACCAAACACACACGGAGAGAGACCATACACACACATACATTTGTAAGCTTATAGCCATGAGGTAAGCTAGGTCATGGCTTCTGCTCTAGTTGTCAGAGATGGAAGTGTGGTTCAGAAGACATCTCCCACCACCAGCCCCCTCTGGTGATGACTGTCCTGTTACATCTCCCAGGATATGTTGCACAGTTCCAGCAGAATCAAACCACCCATCTGAGGGGAAGTGTGAAGCTAAAGCTAATTGTATTTAATCTAGGCTCATTAGTCAAATGGACTTCTAATTCTGACAGGTTTTAGAACTAAATTATTCTGTCTGTAACAAAGGTTGACGCATTGTAACTAAGGACAAATTAAAGTAAGGATTTTTGCTGATGACAGTCATGGCATTAATAACTGACATTTTTGAGAAGCAGTTAAGGCTAATGGTTGTGCAATAATAGCTGATGTGTTGATTTTCAAGTCCAAAGAGGAGACAGCACACAGGAGAGAACAGTGAGAAAGGGAGGAAGGAGAAAGAATGCAGAGCGAAGAAAAGAGAGAGAATGAGAGAGAACAAGAAAGGACTTAAAAGGTCTTACTTAACCATTTATGGCTTCTCTCCCTGTGGTAATGCATTTCTGCCATTTTGTTTCTCCTTAACTGTAGACACTCAGGGCAGAACAGCCAGAGATACATTCCAGCTACTGCCCAATGACAAAGTCCCATTGTCTCATCATGAAGATAAAAATAACCTCTTCAGTCACAAGAAATAAAACAATACACAAGAGCGCTAAATTCAGGTCCAGAGTGGGTGTAAGCTGTACCATGAGTAGAGTTAGCTGTAAAGCTGGTAGTCATGGAGACGCACAGCTGCTGTGTTGACAGGTGCACATACAGCCCACTGCTACAAGTTTAAGCCACACAGGACCTCCACACGCCTCTACCCTGGACCTCCACACGCCTCTACCCTGGACCTCCACAAGCCTCTACCCTGGACCTCCACACGCCTCTACCCTGGACCTCCACACGCCTCTACCCTGGACCTCCACACGCCTCTACCCTGGACCTCCACACGCCTCTACCCTGGACCTCCACACGCCTCTACCCTGGACCTCCACACGCCTCTACCCTGGACCTCCACACGCCTCTACCCTGGACCTCCACACGCCTCTACCCTGGACCTCCACACGCCTCTACCCTGGACCTCCACACGCCTCTACCCTGGACCTCCACACGCCTCTACCCTGGACCTCCACACGCCTCTACCCTGGACCTCCACACGCCTCTACCCTGGACCTCCACACGCCTCTACCCTGGACCTCCACACGCCTCTACCCTGGACCTCCACACGCCTCTACCCTGGACCTCCACACGCCTCTACCCTGGACCTCCACACTAGTAGTAGAGGCGTGTGGAGGTCCAGGGACACAACGCCCCAGCACAGCCGGGAATCAAAAAGAATGAGGCCTGGCGTAGGGTTGTCGACTTTGTCCGTGCTCCTGGTGGGTTTTTTGTACTTTTAAATTCAGTCTTGTCACATTACGTAACTTTGTTCTGTGGTAACTAGCCTAGCTACCCGGCTGGAACTCCCTAGTCGTATCGACAGATTAGCAGAGACTTTGAGAAATATCATAAAACATTTTTACCCATGTCAAGTCTTGTCATGTCTCATGTATTTAAACAGTTTTGAGTTGTAGAGTTGTATTTTGATTGATATTGCGAGTACGTAAACCCAAGTCTGCACCCTTTGCCATAATGTTATACAAACTACAACAGTGACTTTAGACTTTTTACAATTTTTTTTTAATGTACTGACATATATATATATGTATAAAAAAAAAGCTGCACAACCACAAGAAAACTGTAAAATCAGGGTACAAGCCGCGGCTTTATTTACGAAAAATCCGTTGTCTGGCTCCTTCATGATTTATGTGAGAGAAACACTACTCTACACTACTAATCAGGGGCCTCTGCAGGGCAGCCAACTGTCACGCATTGGCCGTGAGACACACGTATTTCAACAAGCTCACACGCCACACCTATTTCTCACACTGAGAAGGCAAAGCCAACCAAGTACCTAGTTCTGCTAACGTTGTAAACAGTAATGGACGAGGCGCAGGCACACAGAGTGAAGCAACATAGACGCACAAACACCCGTAAAAGCTGGTCCAATGCTGGGTTCCAATGCTTTGCCATTCCTCTGAGTAACTTCTTAGTCAATCTTGCGTGGTTTTCCTAATACACATCTCCACATTTCATAAAATAACTATGTGTAATAATACATAATAATATACATTATAATAATGTTATAGAAAATTGTTTTAGCAATACTCTATATCACACATTATCTGATGAACATTTCTTCACAATTATCTTCCTCAAGACCTCCACATGCCTCTTTCCTAAACTAACTTAATAACGCCAACAAGAATCACTGAAGCAATTAAAGTCCAGTGTATCCCTCAGAGCAGGTGTCTGTCTGGCTGGCAGTCAGACAGTCAGGCAGACAGACAGTCAGGCAGACAGGCAGACAGGCGTCTAGATGCACTGTGTACGCTATGAATGTTCTTTGTTTAGGGGTTCTGAGGTAATCCTTAATCAAAACATGATGTGTTTGTTTGTTGACGGAGGATTTTCGGTTTAATGAGCACACACTGAAACAGCGGCCATGTTTGATTTGGATGCTTGTCTCACTGTAATTAGAAGCAGAGCCACTTCAGTCTGCCTGGATACAAGCAGGGAACAGGTCACACACACACACGCACAAACAAGGGAACATTCAAATATATAATTCACATACACACACTTGAGGTAGGTCATCATTCACAAACACACACACACAAACACTTGAGGTAAGTCATCATTCACATACACACACTTGAGGCAAGTCATCATTCACATACACACACTTGAGGTAAGTCATCATTCACATACACACACTTGAGGTAGGCCAAACTTTAAACCCACAAAGCTGTGTCAGGGCAGTCCGGCAGGGTACACATGAAGAACATACCAATCCTAGCTGTCAATATAGAAAAAATACTTAAGCCTAGCCAGAATATTGTGTGTAGCACATAAGGAGATGGTAATCTAATGTAAATCTCTTCTGCAGCCCCTGGACATCTATTCATCATGAGAACACAGCTAGCAAAGTAATGAAGATAGTACTTCTGCTCACATTCAGGAGTCAGGTGGCTGAACGGTGAGGGAATCGGGCTGGTAATCTGAACACGCCAGTTCGATTCCCGGCCGAGCCAAAAATGACGTTGTGTCCTTGGGCAAGGCACTTCACCCTACTTGCCTCGGGGGGATTGTCCCTGTAGTAGTTACTGTAAGTCGCTCTGGATAAGAGCGTCTGCTAAATGACTAAATGTAAATGTAAATTCAAACATGCCACCCTACTTCACTGGTACAACATATACACATATCATACAGAGAGAAGAGAGGTATATAGAAGGGAGGAAGAGAGAAGAGTACATACAGAGAGAGGGGAGAGAAAGAAGAGATAGAAAAGAGGGACAAAGGAGAGGAAAGATAGAAGAGAGAATGTACAACAGAGGAGAAAGGGAGAAAAAGAAGTGAGAGAGAAAATGACAACTTAGAAGAATTTTACATTCACATTTGGTCATTTAGCAGACGCTCTTATCCAGAGCGACGTACAGTAAGTACAGGGACATTCCCCCAGAGGCGAGTAGGGTGAAGTGCCTTGCCCAAGGACACAACGTCATGTGCACCGCTCAGCCATCTGACACCCTATAAGTTTAACATATCCAACATATCTATATTTATATCAAATCCATATTTCATGAAAAATATAGTGATGTGGGGGCTATGTCCCTGGATGATCATTATTTCCTGGCTCATGGAGGCAGTGAAACCCTCCTGAGGCAGCACTCAGGGCTAAGGGGCTCTGTGTGTACACAGCTGAGACAGGCTAATTAAATGAGGCTGCTTTCTAAGAGCAGGGCCGGGGTGAGACGTGGCAGCAGGCAGAGAGCTCTGGACATGCTGACAGGAGCAGGTCCTCGCCACGCTGGGAGACAAGAGTCGTTGTCTCGGCGGCACAGGACATATAAACACGACAGCAGCGTCTTCGCTGCCAGAAGCCAGAAAGACAGGCACGGCAGATGGATTTAGAAGCAGTTCCTTCTGATGTTCAGTGGAAGTGTTGGGAGGTGTGAAGAATGACACTGGACGAGCTGAAAATCAGGCACCATCCACCCACAACCCTGCACCCTCCACCCTCCACCCACAACCCTCCACCCACAACCCTGCACCCTCCACCCACAACCCTCCACCCACAACCCTGCACTCTCCACCCTGCACCCTCCACCCACAACCCTGCACCCTCCACCCACAACCCTGCACCCTCTACCCACAACCCTCCACCCATAACCCTGCACTCTCCACCCTGCACTCTCCACCCTGCACCCTCCACCCTCCACCCACAAACCTGCACCCTCCACCCACAACCCTGCACCCTCCACCCTCCACCCACAACCCTGCACCCTCCACCCACAACCCTGCACCCTCCACCCACAACCCTGCACCCTCCACCCACAACCCTGCACCCACAACCCTGCACCCTCCACCCACTCCACCTGACAGCAGGCTTCACCTAACCCTAACCCAACACACCCTAACCCTAACCCACGCCACAGAACACTCCTTAACTTTCTCTAAGCAAACAGACTTCAACACAGCCCCAAACAGGAGAGACTTTTTTTGTTGTTGAGAGAAACTGTGTTTATCTGATATGGACAACATGCATGTGCACTCAGTATAAAACAAACTTTTAGGTCCTTTAAGTCCACGCACCAGGTGAAATGAATATGAGGCTGTGATTCAGTGTTTAGACAATAGATGTGGTGCATGCTGCACACAGCTGCTGCAAGGCCAGAGGAGAAGGGCTTCCAATGAAGTGCCCCTTCCCCTGAGAGGCCAAGGCCATGAAAGCTACTCTCACAATGAAGGATCACTTCAAAAGAACTTGTAAACAAAGGCAAGCCCATTTCAATCTGCCAGGCGCATAGATAATCAGCTAAAAATTAAACATCTCCTCCACATCTCTCATTCAAACAGCGCCCACGGTTGAAGGGGGGTGGGGGGGGACAGGCAGCAAAATTTCTCCATCAAAATAAAATATTTATGGAGGAAAATAAATGTCAAATGAGATCTAATTTGGTGAAGAGCCTGGCGAACAGTCTGTCAGACTGCAGCCTGTTTAAGCAGAATCTTTGGCTGTCACACCCAGACCTGCCTCCCTGTGTTTATGCCTTCATATCAAAAGGTCAGCAGTAATAGCTACTAAATGCCTAGTGAACCAGCTGTGAGTCACAGAGCAAGCTCGCTAGCAGCACAGGGAGATCTAACCCTAACCCTAACCCTAACCCTAGTGAACCAGCTGTGAGTCACAGAGCAAGCTCGCTAGCAGCACAGGGAGATCTAACCCTAACCCTAACCCTAACCCTAACCCTAACCCTAGTGAACCAGCTGTGAGTCACAGAGCAAGCTCACTAGCAGCACAGGGAGATCTAACCCTAACCCTAACCCTAACCCTAACCACTCAACAGCAGTACAAGCTTGTGTTCTTCCTGGGAACTTGGAGAAAGGAAATTCAAACAAAAAATAAATAAAGCTTATTTGTGGAACTGACGGACAAAGAAATTAACTACACAGTATTATTCATTAAACCACCAGACACTACTCCATCACTACACAGTACTATTCATTACACACTACACAATACTCCATCACTACACAGTATTATTCCATACATAATACTCTGTCACTACACGGTATTATTCACTACATAATTATCCATCACTACAAAGTACTCCCTCACTACACAGTATTATTCATTACACCACTAGACAAGTATCCATCACTACACAATACTCCATAACCACACAGTATTATTAATTACACCACCAGACAATACTCCATAACTACACAAGACTCCATCACTGCACTCCATCATACACCAGTACATTAGGCTACAAAGTCCTTGCTGTACTGACCTGCTCCATTCCAGGCCCAAGGAACCAGGACCAGGACCCAGGACCAGGCCCCTGGCCCAGGCCCAGGCCCCTATAGAAAGTAGTCTGTGGGGCTGTAGTAGAGGCGTCTAAAGACCTCCAGGCGTGTGTAGTTGCGCAGGCCCCAGGCTTGCAGTGGGCTGTCGTTACAGGACTCCACCGTGGGGCCGTAGCTGCCATCCTCCAGCCGGCTGATGGTCAGACACGACTGGGTGATGATGTGGAGGAAAGTATGCTTCTGCACGGCAGTGGAGGAGACAGAGAGAGAGAGACAGATGTTGGTGTGAGGGTGGGAGATGGAGGGACGGAGATGTTGGTGGGGGGAGGGAGATGGCCAGATAGAGACATGTTGTTGTGAGGGTGGGAGAGAGAAAGATGTTGATGTGAGGGTGAGAGAGATGGAGATGGATAGAGGTATAGATAGAGAGAGGGATATTGGGAGAGATGGTCCAGTAGCAGATGGGGTACTCTACCTGGAACACTACACATCGCTATGGCCTCTCACAATTCAAAAATCATTCACCACGTTGGTTTGATTCACCCATTCTAAAATGACTCTTTCTTCAACCAGAGAATGAATCCTCCTGCTGAGAGCGTGCTGCTGATGATGTTTGTTTTGCAGGAAGGATGACTCCGCAATCCTGCAGTGTTCTGATTGGATGAAGGTAGCGATGGGTTGGAGGAAGGCTGACAGACATGAGTAGCAGAGCAGGAGAAGTGGAGAAGCCTTGTGGACTTCCCATGACGGCATGACCAGATTGTCACATGAAATGACAATAGGACTGAAGCCATCCATACATTAGCAGGACGATCCGTTCGTCAGTCACTGTGCTTCTAAAAGCAGCCTCTTAGTGACAGCCCTGAGCCTCCTCATGCTGAGGCTGTCAGGAACACATCTCCACTCATGAATTATTCAATTCCTCATATTAAACATGAACCCAGAGTAGAAAGTGTGATACCTGGAAGTCTCCCAGAGGTTTGTGTGGAGCTACACCTGACAAAGCCTCAGGGTTTCTCTGAGCTGGTAACACACGAGAGATTGCCATCACTGAAAGACTGACACCACACACCCCACACACACCACACAGCAGGATGTCAAGACATGGACTGCCAACCCTGTTCGGTGTACGAGCGCTGATGTTGCTGTAACGGGTTGCTCTGAGTTACACAATACTGTATCTTGCCCTCTGTACAGGAAGGGTATGGTTTCCCCTGTCTGTGTTCTGAGCCTTTTGACAGAGTAAAGCTCCCAAGACAAGAGATGACTGACACACAGCCACTTCCCCCAGAACCACCTGCTAACTGAATCGAGGACCAGGGGTTATCATGATGGATTATAAATCACACACACATCTAATATTTCATCTACAAAGCCTACTGTGGCATGCTCACTTACTGAAACCAATTCAATTTCAAGACCTTATCTGGTCTGGTAGACCTAGGGGTTGGTCTGCTATGGACCTGAGAGGGTTAATGTTGCATAATACAGGACAATGACTCATTTCATCCAGGGTCCTAACTCAGAAGACTGTAGGCAGCGGGTCTACAGAGAGTCATGTTCGAAAGCACATGCAGAAACAAGTTTCACTGACGGCAGTAGACACACACAGGAAGAGAGGGAGGGTTGAGACTAGGCTCACAGTCACTAAGCCACACATAGTATGACGTAACACTACACACCAAACACAAGACTCATAGGTGGTCTACGACATGTTCAGGATCACCTGCTTCAAGAGTTCTTACCTCAAAATCATATTCCCATTTGCCAACATACTACATGAGAGGAGAGAATATTTATATATACTATGAGAAATGATCTGGGGTTTTCTGCTGCAGGGTACAGTACAGTCCTTCTTCTGAGCAGTGTGTAATACGTAATCAAGACCTATCTCTGACATACAGCGCCATCTGGTGGGCTAAACTAATCACATCATTTACGCAGACAGCTCCACCAGTGTGTGGCACCAGTGTGCCACCCTGCACCCCCCCCCCCCCCCCCCCCCCCCCCCATTATCACATCATCATAACGTTTAGTACTCTCACCTTGATGGGGCTGTGGATAAGCTATACAGGCTCAGTTTACACTCTGAAAGGTTCATTTATGTCCAGTAATACATTATTTAACTACATTTAGCAGGCAATTTTATCGAAAGCAATACACAAATAGTGAGTATAGTAAGATATGCCATATGTCAACTTTGCGTTTGTTTGTACGGTAAATGATTGTGATCCAGTATGTGAGCCCAGACACTGTGAGAACAGTGCTGGTTTCTCCTGGGCTGTGGACGTACCTCAGCATCATACTCAAACATCTGGTTGCCCTTCATGTGGTGACACTTCAGCATGACTACTGGTCCGTTTAGGCGGGAAACATCCAGACACAGGTCATCTGTACGGATCTCCTTATCGGCTGTGTAGGAGAACACCTGCAACCCAAACAGAGGCTGAACACTGGGCTGGCTGAGGTACCTCAACCACAAAAACAATCCTATTAGTTAGTGGGTGTGCTTGCCACTGACAAACCTACATTCTCTATCAGAGTATTATTCATTTTCCCACCCTAACATCCCTAAATTTGTGCACCACATAGACAATGTCTGTGTCAAAATGTTTGTCTTGGTCATGATTGCAATGCTTGTATTCAATTTTACGTTCCGTTGCACAGTTTAGGCTTAATTTAAGTTTTTGTGGCAAAAAGTGAAGCTAACGGTGGCTAACTAGCTAGCCACAGTCACAAATGTCACTAACGTCACAAACCCGTGCGCTCGTTAACTTCTGGGAAATAGGTAGCTACCAAAACCTGAAAGACAACGGCAAAAACGCCACAGGCAAAGGCCAGGGTGATAACTATTTGCTCATTTAAAGGCCGAAAGTAACTTCACGTCTTAGTTAGCAACCAATATATCTAAAGGAAATAATATGATAAAGTAATATGAAATCATTCTGTCATCTGTGGGCGTCTCAATACTGTAATAAACATGATCATTAAGGGGTACCCTGACTAGTGATTGGACGGGCTACCTGTCTACCAACCTGCATACACTGCGCCTTCACTCAATGTGCGTTACTGTAGTTTCGTGGTAGTGGCTTTGAAGGGAGGAGGTGGGATATTTTGGTTTGAATTGTGTCAAACAGAAGCTAAAATAGCTAGCGTCGCAAAACTTTCCTACCCTGCCTTTAACATTGTGATAATGTAATGTACGCTGATATTATTAGTATCTACTTCCAGAAACAGTAGTCTGCTATTTCAGTGAGGAGTTAGCATCATGACATTAGCCCCCGCTGCAAGAGGGGACAGATGGCTGACCGGTGAGGGAGTCGGGCTTGTAATCAGAAGGTTGCCGGATCGATTCCCTGCCGTGCCAAATGACGTTGTGTCCTTGGGCAAGGCACTTCACCCTACTTGCCTCGGGGGGGAATGTCCCTGTACTTACTGTAAGTACTTGCGTAAGTCGCTCTGGATAAGAGTGTCTGCTAAATGACTAAATGCAAATGTAATGTAATGTAAGACACATGCGACAGCGTGTAGCAGCACATGCCTCATAAATAATTTATAATGACATTACTGTAGATTACATGTCAACAATTTGTTTGTGAAATTATCGTTATACACCTGTACTTTTAAACCAGTGTAGCTCATATAGACACGCTGTACATTTTCAGCACTCCACTAATCAAAAGTCCCAGATTACATACTGCCAGTGACAACGTTGTTAGATATAGGTTAGGATCATTTTTACACAGGTTTGCCCAATTTCTTCATTTTGATGTAACTGTTTCAACTATGTGAGGCTTCAACATAGCCTATCACCATTCCTTCTTGCAGTAAGGGAAATGACAAGAGAACCCCGTTTCATTCTACACTTCAATCTTAGTATTTTGAAGTGTAAATGAGCAGCAACAAATGTATGCTTTTTAATCAATGCCATCTTCATAAATGATGGTTAGGGTTGGTATGCATACTTATTTAAAATATACAGAAACATCAGTTATAAAGTTTCAGTAACAAAACGGACCCATCAGCAACCGACGCAATCACACTTCACAATTTCCCCAGAAATTGTACCCTCTCTAGTTTATTTAACAACAAAAACAATTATAATACTTATTTATAACATATTACCCCATTTGTTAAAAACAAACAAACAAAAACATTGGATCCATTAAGTTTCAGTTGGAATAATTTCAGTTACTTTAAAATTTGACACTCAAATTATTTATTTTCTTCCGTTGCCTGCCTTTAGGTAGAGTTCTTACAGTACAGCACTGTGAAGTTTTAGGGATTTGGATTAAGGTTGTGACCTTAGTCGTGACCCTTACCTGGTTGCCCCCCATCCCATGGCAGTTGAAGAAACCGACTTTCTCGTTCTCCTTCCGCCCCATGTTGTCCACACACTGGTTGGTCTCCACGTTCCTAATCTGGAGGAGAGAGAACAGTTCCAGGTTCCTCTCTCTTTTCACCCATCAAGACACGTCACAAATTTGATTGTTCCTAAACTAAATCGAAGTGCAAACGTCAAACAATTTCCAGGTGAAGGAAATCACAGCCACCTGCTACTCGCCCTGTGTCTCCTGCACAGATGTCAGACGTAATGACATCTTTACAATCCAATGACACAAGTCATCTAAACTCATTAGGTTCCACTTCAACAGATCAGCCTGATGATATAACTCTT
Organism: Hypomesus transpacificus; assembly: GCF_021917145.1. Classification (NCBI taxonomy): domain Eukaryota; kingdom Metazoa; phylum Chordata; class Actinopteri; order Osmeriformes; family Osmeridae; genus Hypomesus; species Hypomesus transpacificus. The sequence goes on along the minus strand of NC_061082.1, from coordinate 20,976,567 downwards.
AATCAGAGGTCTGATTTAAGGATGCAAATTACTGCATAAATGGAAGCTCGTGTGAAGCATACCGGCAAGTAACCCACCCCAAATTGTTATTTAATGATTTTATAATCCAATGAGCGATTTAATATCTGCTTAGTGTAGTCCGAGACTGGGTCATCTCCTGTATGTTGTGAAACTGGCTTATTAAGGGAATTATTGGAAGGGAATGGTGCCATTCATAAATTAATTATATAAAGCCTAATGGCTTCAGCAGTTTAAAGTTTGAATCGTGGAGGGAGTCTATCAATTGGTAGGGGGAGAGGGAGGAGAGAGGAGGGAAGAAAAGAGTGGAAGGAGAAGGAAAAGGTGGAAGACAAGGAAAAGAGGAGAGAGAGGATTGAGAGGAGGGCGAAGGGGAGGGAAAGGAAGGGAGAAAGGAAGAGATGGAGGAGGGGAGAGAGGAAGAGGTGGAGGAGGGGAGAGAGGAAGAGGTGGAGGAGGGGAGAGAGGAAGAGGTGGAGGAGGGCAGAGAGGAAGAACAGGAAGGGGAGTGAAGACGAGAGAAAGAAGGAAAATGAGAGAAGAAAGAGAGTAGGGAGACGGGAATAAGAACAAGAGCAGACGAGGGCGTGGACTGCAGACTGTCCGTGCTGCAGTAAGAGTGTGCAGACTGTCCGTGCTGCAGTAAGAGTGTGCAGACTGTCAGTGCTGCAGTAAGAGTGTGCAGACTGTCCGTGCTGCAGTAAGAGTGTGCAGACTGTCCGTGCTGCAGTAAGTGTGCAGACTGTCTGTGCTGCAGTAAGAGTGTGCAGACTGTCCGTGCTGCAGTAAGAGTGTCCAGACTGTCCGTGCTGCAGTAAAAGTGTAACAGAAACAGCTTTTTGCTGCAGTACATTCAGGATGTACAAATCCTGGAGCCTCAGCAGAATTGGACTGGGGGATTCCACCCTCATCTCAGGGCCAGTTCCCAGGGCCTCTCACACTGCAATAGATGGCTTTTATTCCTCATCCAGAGGACATCATATTATTGTGAAGAGGGCAGGGGCTTCTGTCAGACAAGCGCTAACTTCACTTGATATCTATACATTGACACAATAGTGTTCAACTCAGATTTCAGGCAAAGATAGTCTCTGTGGGCTTTAAATCCTTGTAGAAAATCTCCCTCTCTTTTGCAGAAAGCCTTTGAAATTGTGATTTAGTTGTGAATGAAGTATGTGTGTGTATGTGTGTGTGTGTGTATGTGTGTATGTGTGTGTGTGTCTAGGAAGAGAGGGTGTCATACTTCACCCAGTGAGTAGTATCTGCGTGGGATCTGGGAGTCAGGGTAGATGTGCTCCAGGTACCAGGAGAAGGGCCGGCACTTCAGCGCCTCCCGGAGCGCCTTCCGAGAAGACACGTCACCGTAGTCCACCCTCACCACACCTGTAGGGGGCGACAAAGGTGTCTGTTACTGTGCACTGGATGAAGGGCTTCATACATGAGTGTATGATTTCACAGATGAGGACAGTAACCATGGCAGCACTGGTCATATTTATTTTCCTGGTCCGAGTCCAATTAGACGTTAGTTTGAGATGTTCTCTGGTTATTACTTCAGTCTTATTGGGGAGTCCTCTACCCCAGTGCCCCTTCACTCTTCTGGGGGTCTAGGACTACCCCAACACCCCCTCAATCAAACCCTGGGAGGAAGAGGAGCTCTGCACCACCCAGAATGACCACTAGAGGGACCCTCCACATCAGTGTGCAGCAATTCAGTCATACCATAAGCAATGCCCTTCTTCAATGCTAAGGGATTTAACAATAACTTTTAGATTGAAACTTTGCAGAGGTGCAAAGCTTGAAATATCATTCAAACTCAGCATATCACAATTATTGATTTTTCACGTCATCATATTTCACTTTTGTTGAATGATAAGACGCCAGATCCCAACTATGAGGCAGTAACTGTGCATGCTGTTGTCACAAACACTGAACAGATGTTTCAGTAATGTTTCCATTACATACACAACATCACTCATCTCCTTAGTGTCTCTGCAGACATGTGTCATAGATGCGCACAAATCAAATAATCAAGGGTGTGGTGATGATGAGTGGATGACCAGGTGTCCATGTTTCAAGGGTGTGGTGATGATGAGTGGATGACCAGGTGTCCATGTTTCAAGGGTGTGGTGATGATGACTGGATGACCAGGTGTCCATGTTTCAAGGGTGTGGTGATGATGAGTGGATGACCAGGTGTCCATGTTTCAAGGCTACAGTAGGAGATAAGGGCCGTCCATTCCTGTTAGTCTCCAGGCTGGTCAGCAGATCAAACACACTGGGGAAAAGGCCTCTGCTGGGACACAAAACCTTCAACTGGATTCATTATCACAAGCTGCCAACCATGAGGGACGCTCTGTCCCCCCTCCCCCCCCCCCCCTCTCTCTCTCTAAAGGTGAAAGCCGCTCCACTCATATGAACAGCTCTCTCTCTCTCTCCACTCATATGAACAGCCCCTTGGTGCCAGTGGAGGTTCAGCTCTGGTTCAGTCCAGGCTAAGTTTCTCCATCCTCCTCTTTCCCCCCTGCCCTGGTCTGGTCTGGGGGGCTGCAGGAGCATCCTCCTCTCTCCCCCCTGCCCTGGTCTGCCCTGGTCTGGGGGGCTGCAGGGGCATCCTCCTCTCTCCACCCTGCCCTGCCCTGGTCTGGGGGGCTGCAGGGGCATCCTCCTCTCTCCACCCTGCCCTGCCCTGGTCTGGGGGGCTGCAGGAGCATCTTTCTCTCTCCCCCCTGCCCTGCTCTGGTCTGGGGGGCTGCAGGAGCATCCTCCTCTCTCCCCCCTGCCCTGCTTGGTCTGGGGGCTGCAGGAGCACCCTCCTCTCTCCCCCCTGCTCTGCCCTGGTCTGGGGGGCTGCAGGAGCATCCTCCTCTCTCCCCCCTGCCCTGCCCTGGTCTGGGGGGCTGCAGGAGCATCGCTGGGGCTGGATGTGTCCTCCTGTTCTCCTGCTGGATCTTGGAGGAGCAGATTTGGACTGATCCAACGCTGGCAGCTCTGCTCTCTGTGCTGGGGCCGGAAGCTTCCAGGAGGTGTGCACCGGTCCAGGAAAGCTACCAGCCTTCCTCCACAGCCTATATTAGGCAGAATTTACTGGATCCCATAGAGGGTGTCAGGGTGACATGAACACTCACTCGATAGCACAGGGGTACGTTCATCTGAAAGGTTATTACTTAATTCCAGTGACATTGCTGGCAGATGGACAGTGGATTCTCTGTGTTGTGTGTTTGTTTGTTGGGTTGTAGAGAGCAGGTGGGGTGGAGCATGGGGAGGGAGGGAGGGTACAGTGATTGAGAGAATCCCAGCTTCTCAGATGGGTGTCACAGAATCCATCTCACATGAATATGTAGCTCAAGTTCAGTGAGAGTGAGAGCCAAACATCTTGAATCATGCGTAGAACAAGATGGCCCTTGAATGAAATATTCAGAGAAAGTGAGAGAGGGGGGGGGAGTGGTGGTAATGAATATAGACATTACCCTAACCTGCTCTGGCATGGTAAGAACTTTCTAAAAGCCTCCGGAGGGGAAATAATGTGCATTCAAGTTGTTTGTCTTGGCTTGGAGATGCTTTCTAGTGCCCAGTGAAACCAACACTGGAGAGCGGCGCAAGATACCTGGTGAGATGATGTAGAAGAAGTCTTTGAAGTCATCCATCCACACCTCGGCCAGGCGGCGGTTGTTCTTGTTGATCACCTGCCCCGTGCCTCCTGGGAAGCTGTAGGGCGTGGCCTTGCGGAACACATGACCCACGTGGGAACAGGTGATGATCTCCAGAGAGCCACCACACTGCCAGATCTGCACCCAAGACCAGCATGTCACCACACACACACACACTGACACGCATACACACACCCACACACACAGCAACCAACACACACATAGGAACATACACACAGGAACACACACACACAGGAACTCACACACACTCACATGGATCTCTTGGATGCACACATGAAAACACACACACAGGAACATGCAAATACACTCCATCACTTCCCCTCAGTACTTTCTCAGGTCTCTGTTCTTAGTCACTCACCCTGAAAGACATTTCCAAGTTCTCCCCCCCCCAGATGTCCATCCCTGGGTCGTATGTTCCGATCTCTTCAAAGTAGCTGCGGTCGATCGAGAACAGGCCCCCTGCCATGGTGGGGGTTCTGGGAGACAAGAACACATTTCCCTGAATTACTGATGACCTCCAAAATACAAGTAACTAATGTGCTACCATTTGATTTAGCTAAACTGCTCATTCATCAGCAGCTACTCAGGGTGATTCATAAAAACTTCTGTCTTCCAGCCTCTCCATCTAAAACACATTAGCCCCACTGAGCTGATGCAATCTCTACGCAAATTCTGGTCATTATTCCACTCTCTCTATATTGCTTTGATTCCACAACACAACTCATGGGAATGTCCCTGTACTTACTGTAAGTCGCTCTGGATAAAAGCGTTTGCGAAATGACTAAATGTAAATGTACTCCACTAACACAACAACAGCTAGAAAACAGAGATGGTTGTTCATGAGAACTGGGATTCATGAGGGCCGTGGTCTCTCTGGGTCTGTGGTCTCCTCTCTCTGTACCTGACAGGCAGCATATCTCTCTCTGTACCTGACGGGCAGCATATATCTCTGTACCTGACGGGCAGCATATCTCTCTGTACCTGACAGGCAGCATATCTCTCTGTACCTGACAGGCAGCATATCTCTCTGTACCTGACGGGCTGCATATCTCTCTGTACCTGACAGGCAGCATATCTCTCTCTGTACCTGACGGGCTGCATATCTCTCTGTACCTGACAGGCAGCATATCTCTCTCTGTACCTGACAGGCAGCATATCTCTCTGTACCTGACGGGCTGCATATCTCTCTGTACCTGACAGGCAGCATATCTCTCTGTACCTGACAGGCAGCATATCTCTCTGTACCTGACAGGCAGCATATCTCTCTGTACCTGACAGGCAGCATATCTCTCTGTACCTGACGGGCTGCATATCTCTCTGTACCTGACAGGCAGCATATCTCTCTCTGTACCTGACAGGCAGCATATCTCTCTGTACCTGACGGGCTGCATATCTCTCTGTACCTGACAGGCAGCATATCTCTCTGTACCTGACAGGCAGCATATCTCTCTGTACCTGACAGGCAGCATATCTCTCTGTACCTGACAGGCAGCATATCTCTCTGTACCTGACGGGCTGCATATCTCTCTGTACCTGACAGGCAGCATATCTCTCTGTACCTGACAGGCAGCATATCTCTCTCTGTACCTGACGGGCTGCATATCTCTCTCTGTACCTGACAGGCAGCATATCTCTCTCTGTACCTGACAGGCAGCGTTCTGTCTCCTTTGCGTCGGTCCATCTCTCTCTGAGGGACGGGGTACCAGCGGAAGTTCAGCTTCCAGTTGAACCCTCCGTAGGTCATGTCTGACCCTGCCATGTACTCAAACGTGTCGTCACTGATCACGTCGATGATGGGACACACCACCGCACTCCTGGACACACAGAGGGAAGTTACACAGAAACACGTTCCACTTCAGCTCATAGATTTTTTATTGATATTAGTTTATAGATCCTGTCCCATCCCGCCCCACTCCCTAGGTCCTGTCTTTGTCCTTTCTGTTGTGTTGTGTGTATTCATCTCTCCTCTCGTTTCCATTGTGTCGTGTTGTGTGTATTCATCTCTCCTCTCATTTCAGTGTCCCGTGCCCTACTTGTGTGATTGACCTCCTCTCCCTGACAAGTGTGGTAGTACTCTGTGGTGGTCTCTGTCTCGTCATCGACCACATTTTTACTCGGTCTTGTCTTGGTCTTGGACAAAGAGGACTCTAGATTTTATTTCAAGACTGGTCTAGACCACAACTGCAGGAATATTGCTGACGCTCACTGAGATGGCTGGGACTACATCAAACTTTTACAGGCATTTAGAAAGAAAAAAGAAAGAAATTAAAGGTAAGCTAGGTGTAAGTGACACTAGCAAAGCTAGCTACCTACCGTTTGCAATCTGCCTCTGTATCAAAACTCTTTAGAAATCTATTCCCCCTTTAAACAAAGTTGCTTGCCAGATTTTGTTTGTGATAACAAACCAGGCCACATAAAGCTATGTAGCGAATGAGCAATATAAAGTTATGTTACATCAACGTTAACTCGTGTCAGGTGCATACCTCCCCCGACTTAATAAAGTTAAATGCTGCGGGACGGCGCTCCTTCACTTGGGTGAGAGAGATGTAAAAACAGAGACAGAGTGGAGACCTAATGCGCCTCTATTCTATGAAGAAACAAATAACATTAAATAGGCTGCTTTGCCTGTCCCTACTTTTAAGAGTGCTCATTTTGAGTTCAAATATACAGTTACAGATCAAATCTAACATAGACTTAGTCTAACCGTACTGCTTGTGTATTTTGAGTGGTCTGGTCTTGACCTGGTCTCGCCCTGCCTTGGTCTTGGTCTTGACTCGGCCTCGATACAGTCTGGTCTTGGTCATGACTTGGTCTCGGATTAGATGGTCTTGACTACAACACTGCTCCCTGATCAACATCACCTGTTGCCAATCAAGCCCCTGTGTATATAGCCCTTGTGTTTCTGTCTCTGTTGTTAGTTCATCTTTGTACTTTAGAGTCAAACGTCCCAGCCTCCCATATTTTTGTGAACCACATTTAAGACTTTCTGTTTTTAAACACTACGAGTTGTGCTTTGGTGTCCACCACACATTGTCGTTACAGATATTGAGTAGCTGCCAGCTGTAAACATTATACAGATTGCAGTTGATACATTTTACGTCAATATTAGTTAAAATACATTACATCAATAATATATAACTGTAGATTTTAAAGATAGACATTACTCAGACAGCGATTTCCAGAGGAAAGCCATGGCACTACAGGGTCAGGGTCGGCCCAAGCCTTTATGGGGCCTTAAACAGAATTGATTTGGGGGGCCCTCTGGTAGCCACGGGGGCCCTAAGAAGCCGCTTAGTTTGCTTATACCTTGGGCCGGCCCTGGTGTAAGTGAGGAGGAACCTAGAGATGTAGCATTCATTCAGCCTTCATTCAGCTGAGGACTGTGGCCAACAGATCCATCCTAACTACAACTGACTGACTGATGTTCATTCAGATATGATGAAAGATGACAGACGTTTCCAGGGGATGGCACATAAAGAGATTTTAAAACCTTATTATCAATATGGTGCTGGATGGTAAAACATGACATCAAATGAACAGATATGTACGATTGGTTCCTTATTTAGTACATGGGTTCCTGTGTTCCCATTCAACAGAGAGGTAACCAGTGCTGGAACAGTTCATTTCCTGCTCGGAATCCAACAAGAAATGACAGTGAGCTCCTCATCTCCTGAACATAAGGTTAGGGTTGTACACATCAATACACGAGCAGGAGCATAAAGGGGTAATGGCTCTGTAATATCACATTCTCTGTAACACAATACTAATGTCTGCCTGGCACCTGAGGCAAAACGGATGAGTGTCTGACCTCCGATGAACGAGAGATGGAGAGAGAGAGATGGGGGAGGCATTTATCTACAATCTACAATAGCACCCTTTCACAAAAATAGCCTAGACACTCTGGACTAGTAAGTGCAATCATGGAACATAGTTACAAGCACAGGCATTAAACCCTGCCTAAAAAATCATCAATAAAAATCATCAATAATAGCACAGGCATTAAACCCTGTCACTTCTAATGGTAAATCCCATACATGGAGTCTTGAGGATGACACAGTGATGCAAGGAAAATCTATATAACCGGAAATTGACGTCATAGGGTGTGTTGAACTCGTCTCTTTGACCCATTGGTGGCGCTAGAGTGCTCGAATGGGAGACATGAAACTTGGTGAATATAAAGAGGGGACTGTGCTTAATGAGTGTGCCAAATTTCACAACTTTTTACCATACGGTTCTAGGGGTTGCCATAAACTCCAATGGGAGAGGAATATGATTTATAATAATAATAATAGTAAGAAAAGGTAGAAACACTTGAGTGGCTTCACCGCTTCGCGGCTTGGCCACCAATTAATTGAAGTGAACTCTCTATGAAAGGAATGAAATAGAACTGAATATAATTGAATGTAATTGAAAGGAACGAGAGCAGTGAGCCTACCTTTCCTCCTTGATCCTGGCCAGCAGGGGCTCCAGCCAGCCAGTGGTGCACTCACAGTGGGCGTCCAGGAAGGTGATGACCTGTCCACGTGTGGCCGCAGCCCCGCGGAGCCGCGCCCTGATCAGCCCCGAGCGCTGCCCCATCCTCAGGACCCGCGTGGGCACCTCCAGGGAGCCCACATAGTCCTCCAGCTTCTGCTTCAGGAAGTCTGGGAAGGGAAAAGGTGAGGACAACATCATTCGAGCTCAGTATGGATGCACAGGCAGGCAGGAAGTTCAGTAGTGTTTCAGGCTGGGTTCTGCTTTGCTGATTCCCCAGGGGAGCATCTGAGCACTCAGCTAGACCCAGCATATACACTTGTTCCCTCTGTTGGTACTGATTAAACAGTGCCTTCAGTCATCACAAATGCAATAGTGTGTATACTGCATGCATACTGCGTGTATTCAGCCCTTAGATTACAGTAAATCTAACCCCCCCAGTGCCCCAACCCCCCCTGCCCCCCCCTGCCCGCCCCGCCCCTCTCCCCCCCACCTCTCTCGCTGGCGTCGTCCACCAGCAGGATCTCCAGCAGCAGGCGGCGCGGCGAGCGGCTGATGGCGCTGTGCACGGTGCGCAGGAGGGTGCTCCACGCCTCGTTGTGGAACACGATGACGATGCTGGTGGTGGGGAGGTCATCAGGGTACACCTTCGCCTTGCAGCTGAGTGGAGTACAGCAGGGGAGAGTCAAGGTAGAGCACAGCACAGCAGGGGAGAGTCAAGGTAGAGCACAGCACAGCAGGGGAGAGTCAAGGTAGAGCACAGCACAGCAGGGCAGAGTCAAGGTAGAGCACAGCACAGCAGGGGAGAGTCAAGGTAGAGCACAGCACAGCAGGGGAGAGTCAAGGTAGAGCACAGCACAGCAGGGCAGAGTCAAGGTAGAGCACAGCACAGCAGGGGAGAGTCAAGGTAGAGCCCAGCACAGCAGGGGAGAGTCAAGGTAGAGCACAGCACAGCACAGTAGTCAATGTAGAGCACAGTAGAGCAGAGTAAAGTTAATGTAGAGAACAGTAGAGCAGAGTACAGTCAATGTAGAGCAGAGTAGAGTCAATGTAGAAAACATTAGTGTATTGTACAGTAGAGTACAGAATATTAGAGTAGAGGAGAGTTGTGTAGAATAGAGAATATGAGAGTAAAGTATACAGGAGTAGAGTAGATGAGAGTGGAGTTTGTATACATTAGAGTAGATTACAGCAGAGTATATTAGAGTAGGGTAGAGCAGAGACAAGTCAAAGTAGACTATAGTAGAATACAGAAGAGAACAGTAGTGTGAAATAGAGCAGTAGAAGCAGGATAGTAGAAGCAGTGATGGTGCACTACTGCTGTGTCGTGCTGGTGGAGTTATGACAGCATCACACCGACCTGCACACTCCTAGAAATCAACTTCAAGGCTGACAACCCTGTCAGCACTTCCTCTGCACAGTGGGACGTCTTTGCTAGCCCCCCCCCACCCCCTTCTCCAAGAGCCAGTAACTAAGGAACCAAGGCCTTTAGCCATCAAGTGTGGTGCTAAATAAAGGATGAGGTGAACGCCTGGTGTTGGAGCAGGAGAATTGAAGGGAGGAGGTGAGGCAGGCAGGGAAGGTTACTGCAAGGTGGAGTAGGGGCGGGGAGGGGAGGAGGCGAACTAGGCAGGACTGCAGTGTTAGCCGGCCCCCCACCCTGCCTAACGGCACAGGGGTCAGGGGTCGTCTCTAAGTCTTGTTCCTCTTAGATGACAAGCTGGCTGGCCACAGCACTGAGCTCCAGCTACAATCTACATTCTCTCTCTCCAACTTCTCTTCGTCTCTTTCTCTCTCAGTATCTCTCTACCTGCATCTCTCTCCAACTTTCTGTCTGTGTGTTTGTCTGTCCCTGGGTGTGTGAGGGAGTGTGTGTAAAGGTGTGTGGGGAAGTGTGAAGGTGTGTGAGGGTGTAGTCAGGGTTTGTGAGGGAGTGTGAAAGTGTGTGAGGGTGTGTAAAGGTGTATGAGAGTGTGTGAGGGTGCGTGAAAGTGTGCAAGGGTGTGTGAGGGTTATGTAACACACACAATGACTCCTCAATACAAACTACAGTTAACCAGTCTGGGTAGAGGTATTGGTATGAAAAGTGTGTATAACTGTATTTAAAGTGCTGTATTGCTGTATTCAGATATACTATGGGGGGGTTATTACACTGTTACACTAACAGAATGTTAACAGAGCCTCCGCAGGATACGAAGGCTCGTATGTCACACAAGCTGCCCTCAGGCTTTTCATATCCAGCTCAAGTGGATCTTGTGAGAGCGTTAACAAGCACCTCCACCCCACCATACAAGAGCTGTCCCAGAGTCTCAACATCCACAGCTCTTTGACGTTAGACGGTGCTGTTCATGGCAAGAGCCTGGTCTGAGTGTGAAGGAGTCTTTTCAGATGACTGGTTAGAGTGTGTCTGGTGGGGTGTCTATGTGTGGACCTGGGGAGCCGAAAATACCAACTCACCCATCCAGACGCACGTCCGGCAAGGTCCTGTTCAGGGCGATCATGTCACTGGCCATCAGGTTGAACTGGTTGACCTTGAAGAGCTCTTTCATTTTCTCCTGGTCGTCCTTGGAGATGACCACGGCTTTGCCCATCTCCCCGGGCCCTTCATGGCCTCGTGATATGACAGCTGGAACGACACGACACAGAGAAACTTCTCACACACAGCTACAGTACGGCGTGTATTCCTCCGTTGTATTTCCTGCTACCTGAGAGGTGAAGGTCACACACACTCACTCACACACACACAGACATTTCTAAACTCAGCAGGGTAAAAATAAAATGGTATTGTATCTATTCATCAAGGTCTCACGGAAAGCCAAGAAACTCAACAAAAACTCAAGATGGGTGAATCACGCTCTATTGTGAGTAGAGAACATTGAAGACAAAATGGGTTTGAAAGAGCAAGATGTTCCAGTACATTCCCTCTCACATCTCAAGGCGCTGGACACTGAGGCAGAGTGCAGGGCCACAACCTGACAGCAGGACACTGAGGGGGGGCTGGCCATCACAGGTTCCCACTGTCCATGGACCCTCATGTCTTCATCACCATATTGTGTTGTGTAATATGTTACCGTGAGAGAAACTAGCACATTAACTGAACCACAGCCACGGAGACACAGCCAGGACAGGAAACATCTTTTAGGAGGCTTACACTTCAGAATCAGGAGATCAGAATCAAAATTATTTTATATTTTTTTGCAATTTAAGTTTTCACAAACACGGAATTTACTGTGGCAGGAGGGTGCATTCAATTAACATATATGAATCTTAATTATTTGTTTTTACAGGGGAACAAAAGGACAGATGGCATAGAGTTGCTGGAATGTTCCCCTTGACGCCAGACCAGGAGTCATATACAGTCCCAGTCATGTGAATGATAGTACAAAGAGTTTTCTGTTTACTTTCTACCCCCCCACCCCTAGTGTTGCTGCAAAAAGGAAGAGTTGAAGATTCTGTTTCAACTATCCAGCCTTCCGCTTTGTTTTCTTGGGTAAAACACAGAAAGTGAGCGGTTGAAGATGCCACCCACCACCACAGCCTCTGAGCCTCTGTAGAAGCAGCCTGGGATGTGTCAGGCCTGGAACAGCTCAGCCTCTTACACTCTGACCCTCACATGAGCAGCATGTATTATACATGATGACCATCATCTCCCAAGACAACATTCACTCACTGCCAGGGCGTCCTGTCCAATTCCCTGGTCCCACTCAACGCTACTGCCTCCCCTGGAGATGACCCTCCAGCCACACTCCTCACCTACACACTCACCCTTACAATCACACCCACACTTACACACTCAAGCACTCACACTCAATCATACACTCACTTTTACAATCACACACACTCGCAGCTGCTTCAGTATGGCTGCTTCAGTATGGCTGCTTCAGTATGGCTGCTCCAGTATGGCTGCTTCAGTATGGCTGCTTCAGTATGGCTGCTTCAGTATGGCTGCTTCAGTATGGCTGCTTCAGTATGGCTGCTCCAGTATGGCTGCTTCAGTATGGCTGCTTCAGTATGGCTGCTTCAGTATGGCTACTTCAGTATGGCTGCTTCAGTATGGCTGCTTCAGTATGGCTGCTTCAGTATGGCTGCTTCAGTATGCTTCAGTATGGCGAGTGTCGAACAAAAACGTTTTCTGTTCTCTCCCTCCCACTTGGTAAGTGGAGTGATACTGTAGACTGTGTATATGCTAGACCTTGGGGCTTATATGATTCCTGATTATGGATTCATGGCAGAAGGGCCTGATAAATGAGAATACTGCGGTTTGATTGTGAGGGACTGAAAGGTAGATAAAACGTTATTCATCCATCCATCTTAGCTTCAGAAGGCTATGATGCATGAGACTGAAAGATAGCAAGTTTGATCCATCCATCCTAACTTCAGAATTACATTTACATTACATTACATTTATTCATTTAGCAGACGCTTTTGTCCAAAGCGACTTCCAAGAGAGAGCTTCACAAAGTGCATAGGTCACTGATAATAACAACAAGATAGCCCCACAGCATTGCGGGTAGTCAAAAACAAGAAGTACATATTGTGGACAACCAAAAAATAGTGCTAAAGGGAAGAAACCATAAGAGCATGTAGTTAAACAAGTTAAAATTACACAACATTGATCTCTAAGTGCAGGTGTACCTGTAGGAAAGCAATAAAAATAGGATTAACTAAAAAAAAAGAAGAATACAACAGTTTAAATCAGCTACCACTAACCAACAAGAGCAACAGTCTAAGCAAGAGTCATTGTGAACCTTGAGGAAACTAGCGTTGGATTCAGCAAACCATTCCTAAGTACCATTGTACTCCCGGAACAAGTGCGTCTTGAGCCTTCTCTTGAAGGTGGAGAGACAGTCCGTGTCTCTGATGGAGGTGGGGAGTTGATTCCACCACTGGGGTGCCAGGCAGGAGAAGAGCTTGTGCTGGGACCGGGCGGTCTTGAGAGGTGGGACCACCAGGCGGTTGTCTGAAGAAGACCGTAGGTGGCGGGTGGGGGTGTAAGGCTGCAGGAGAGACTTGATGTAGTCGGGCGCAGTTCCATTCACTGCTCGGAAGGTCAGTACCAGGGTCTTGAATCTGATGCGGGCCGTTATGGGTAGCCAGTGGAGGGAGATGAGGAGCGGGGTAACGTGGGAGCGTCTGGGTAGATTGTAGACCAGACGGGCCGCTGCGTTCTGAATTCTCTGAAGAGGGCGGGTTGCGCATGATGGGAGACCGGCGAGCAGCGAGTTGCAGAATTGTGTGACAGTGAATGTCTGGTTTCTCCGCAGGCAGATCTCCCCAGTACATTTCTGTCCTTCCAAAGCAGTATTATTTTTCGCCTCTAACCGGCAGCATCATCCTAGACTGGCAGCTCCCGAGGGCCCTCCTCGGCCTGGTCTGCACAGTGAGAGGGTCTTCAGCACCAGGCTGCTGCAGGGAGGAGGACCCACAGATGTGCATGCAGCTCACATTGAGTTAACAGATCATGTTTCCAATGCTTCATCCACCCTCCACTTTGATACTAAATGGAATTTTCCAGACGGTGTGGAGACGAGTGTGTGAGAGGAAGCAGTTCTCTCCTCACACCCTCCTTTACCTCCCCTCTCTCCACACACCCGCCGCGTATTGCCCTCCTCGCCGGTCTGATACGGATCCGTATTGCCCCCTGAAGTCATCTTCCAAATGAGCGATATTGATAGTCATACACAGCCATGAGGAAATTCAGAAGCAGCGGAAATGTGTTATTGATAATGATGATGAAGACTAGAAACAATAGTTTGAATCACTTGTGTTGTTACTTTACTATCAATTAAAGCAATTTTAGCTGAGCCGTGTTGTCTGTTTTCTATTGATCATTGTAAATTGAAGTTAGCAAATAATTGGCAACACCTGAAACACATTGTGTCGTGAGAAGACTTGAGAGCTGAACAAAACAACATGTTTTCTATTAACAATGACCATTTCTTTTCATTTACTAAATGAAAGAAGCAAAAAATGCCATATAATAAACAACTTACTGACCTCGACCGTTCGGTCATGCCGGGAAATATCAAACTATCGCTCAGTCAATACGTTAAAGCCTCAGTCTGATATTTCCCGGCATGACCTCACTCTCGGTCAGTAAGTAACCGCAAAGAGTATAGAAGCACGTCAATATAGGTTCTTTGGTAACCGTAAGTAGAGTCACAATAATCTGTTGTGACCTAATCATAAACGACATCACCTGTTGACATGGCTACAGCAACAAGTAGTCTGTCCTGCGGCCCCTTTCTAATCGACTGAGGTCGTCATGGAAATGTAAGAATGTTTACATGAAGACTACACGTCACAGGAGATATCATAAACACAGGGATTTTATGGGGCTAGATCATAAAGATGTGGCGTTCTGCTGGATAGCTATTTCAAACAGCATGCATGAATTAATCTGTAACCGCAGGCAAATGTTTTTTAAAAGGTCATTATTGACTTGAGGATGGACAACCTCGAATCGTTCAACCACTTGTCGAAATGAGATTGTGGAATGAGAGGAATACTAATTGGTCCCTCCCAGATGGTCTGTTGTTAGGAGACCTGAAGAAGCACTCAGATGTTGGAATGCAAAGGCCAACTGTAATCCACATGCTTTCTACTCTAAAGGCTGTCATACAGTACAGATAGGTAGCACACATCCTGCAATACTCAGAAACAAGTACAGAGCCATAACTGTGGAAAGTTTTGGAATATTGTCTCGTGTCTCTTATGCGGTCAAAACATGTTCAAAACAGAGACCAAATTGAGCATGAGGAAAGACTTTGTCAACATGGTAATATATTTTATTTTTTTATGCAACTATAGAATCCAGTCGTGGTTGATTGATTCCAGCTTTTTGAAAGCAGAACACTGAATGAGTAAACTGGTGACAGACCGTCAGAATCTAAGCCTTGCTTTTCTAAGCAGAATGGCTACTTAGTCCTCATTTGACAATTTAATTCCATGAAAAGCTCATACCGTCATACCAGGTCTCCTTGGGAGGAAAACTGTCAGGCCCTCGCCAGCTCTCCACTGGTGTCCCACAGGGCTCCGTCCTTGGACCCCTCCTCTTCTCTCTGTACACCACCTCACTTGGACCAATCATCGCCTCCCATGGCTTCTCCTACCACTGCTTCGCTGACGACACGCAGCTGTACCTGTCATTCCCCCCGACTGATCCGGGGATCTCAGCTAGGATTGAGGCCTGCCTCACAGACATCTCCGCCTGGATGACCGAGCACCACCTCCAGTTGAACCTCGCCAAAACAGAACTTCTCATCATCCCGGCCAAACCCTCCATCTCCCACAATCTCTCAATCACCCTGGGATCTGCGACGGTGACCCCTTCATCCTCTGCCAGGAACCTTGGGGTTACCATGGATGACGAGCTCTCCCTCACGGCCCACATTGCTGCAGTCTCCCGGTCGTGTAGATTCACCCTCTACAACATCCGGAAGATCAGGAGATACCTGTCTGAGCACTCCACCCAGCTGCTAGTCCAAGCACTGGTCCTCTCCAAGTTGGACTACTGCAACTCGCTGCTCGCTGGTCTCCCTGCATGTGCAACCCGCCCTCTTCAGAGGATTCAGAATGCAGCGTCCCGCCTGGTCTACAATATACCCAGACACTCCTATGTTACCCCGCTCCTCATCTCTCTCCACTGGCTACCCACTGACCTTCCGAGCAGTGAACGGGATTACACCCGACTACATCAAGTCTCTCCTGCAGCCTTACACCCCCACCCGCCACCTACGGTCTTCTTCAGACAACCGCCTAGTGGTCCCACCGCTCAAGACCGCCCGGTCTCAAGACAAGCTCTTCTCCTGCCTGGCCCCCCAATGGTGGAACCAGCTCCCTACCTCCATCAGGGACACTGACTGTCTCCCCACCTTCAAGAAAAGGCTCAAGACGCACTTGTTCAGGGAGTACAACGGCACTTAGGAATGCTTGGCTGGACCTAATGTTAGTTTCATCCAGGATCACAATGACTCTTATTGAGAGACTTGTTGCTCTTGTAGGTTATTTATAACAAAGTTAACTCTTGTACTCGCTGTGAAATATTTTACTGTTGATTGTTCTTCTGCAGGTACAGTCTTGCACTTTTTGGGGTTCATGTTGTTTTAATTTGTAACTTGTATAACTGCATGCTCTTTTGGGTCTTCCCTTTGGCACTTGTTTAGTTTTTCACAATGTTTGCTTCATGTTTTGGCCGCTTGCAATGTTTGGGACTACCTCATTGTTATGATCAGTGACCTATGCTCTTTTGAAAAGCTCTCTCTTTGAAGTCGCTTTGGAGGAAACCGTCTGCTAAATGAATACATGTAAATTGTGTGCAATTGTTTGGCATGATGGCAATTACATTGGAAAACAGGGTCCTCAGTAGTGTTCTGATTTCCCGATTTCTGCCTCATTTGAACCTTACAAGCAGCTTACAGAGCCTCTTGTAAACCTGATTACTAGAGAGGACGTCCTGGGGAATAGACAACCAGAGGAGGACAGTCATGTAACTGAGGCTCATTAAGCAAGGATCCAGCTAACCACGGTCACTCATTCACTACTGAACAGCTTGCAGGAGCAGAGGGGTCAACACATGGGTCTCAAGGATAAGCTCTCTCTCTCTCCCTCTCCCTCTCCCTCTCTCTCTCTTCTCTCTCGTTTTTATGAGTCCACTCAGCCAGAGATGCAACACGTTGGAACACTAGCTTGCTGATTCCTGCATTTACTTTGGCATATTGTTTGGTGTCCGTTTCTACAACTTTCTCAGTACTGTAAGGTGAGTGATGTGGGATAACAATGAGATTTAAATTATTATATTTATGGAAATACAAAATCACATGGTGGTGGTCACAGTAGAAGTTTGTGTATCTGTGTCCTAAGTCCTACTACTTATCAATATCCATCAATTCATTCACATTCAGTCATTCTCCCTGGCCCAGGGCCTAAGTGAGGGGGGTTTCTCACCTCTGAGAGCTGGCAGCAGTGAGCGGTCCTTCCTGTCGTCACATTTGTTACACTCGCTGAAGTAGAGGAGCAGGAACACGTCCACCAGCACCCAGACCAGAGAGGTGGTCAGAACCACCTTGCAGTACACAAACCTCCTCATCAGCCCCCGGACAGCCTCGCTCTCTCAGGGCCCAATCAGAACTCTGGACCCCGGACAGCCTCACTCTCTCAAAGCCCAATCAGCACTCTGGCCCCTGGACCGGCGGGCAGGAACTCAGGAGCTGGTGAGCAGTGGTAGGGGGACGATTAAGGGTGGGGCACACGGACAAGTCATCCCACTGTAGAGACGAGAGGGACGAGGGAGGGAAGGACAATGAGAGAGAAATACAACTGTAGCATTTCAATACCATGAAAATTCATTAATTGTATGTCCTTAATATAGGAGCATATTTATGGATGCATAATTGGAGCCAGAAAGATCCCAATGAGGCATGATGTGATTCAAATCAACATTTCTTTGTCTTAAATTCAAGTTACGGGTGTTGTGCAACGGGACATTTTACAAGCATTATTAGATGCATTCTTTAAATAGGAATGAGAGAATAGGAGAATAGGAAGAAGCTAATTCTCCCTTTGGACAGTCTAGATATCATCTCCTGCCTCAGCCAGACGGATAGATTTCCACCAGAGAGAATATTTGTGGGGAAAATAACTCTCAGTGGAATGAAATGGAATTCCTTGCTAAACTGCGCATAAAACACACCCTGATTTGCCTTCTCTTATTCTCTCTTATGACTTTCCCAGCACAAAATGAGAGTCTTACAGAGGCAATTGATACCACATTGATTTATTCTGCGTTGAACAGTGTAAAGATATGATCTCAATAGCAGGCAGACAGGCAGCTGTCGCTCAGCACAGAGACTGAACTGTGACCCACAGCGTGCTCACTGATGTTCTCCTCACATCTGAGAGGCTACTGGCTTTGTTATCCGATCCATATATCCGTTATGGGGTTTACAAACTCAAACGGATCCATTGTTCTGTTTGCAAACCTGCAATACTGAATCCTGCTGTGACTGGTCATGGGACCACCAAGGGCAGTATTGAGAACTCATCCCCTCGGGCAGCTCAGGAGCTTGTGTTTGAAAGTGTGTGTGTTTCCCCACATGCTTCTATACTCGTCAGGCCTGCCAGGTGTTCCTGTATCCCCCAGCTCTCCCTGGGGGGAAGATCTGACTCTCTCATTTCCTTGTTGTTCCCCTGCAGCGCAAAGCTGGCATTAAACTCTCACACACACACAGACATACACACACACGCTCCATGTCTGAATCTACCCCCCCCAGCTCAGAGTGAATGTGCAGCACAGGACCTGCCCACAGCTACTGAACTCACTGTATTCTCATTCAGAAGCACGTGAGGCTCAGTCCTGACGACGTGTGTCATTACAGCCCCATAGCAGACCACAAATGGATCCCTGTTTCCATCCTGCAGTCGGAAGCTCTGCAGGTTCAGTGTGCGTCCTCCCCAGCACCCCCACCTGCTGCCTGACCTGTCCCAGACCTCCAGCAGCCAGGGCCTAGCGACCTGTGGGCTCTCTATCCCCTCTCATCCAGCACGACCTGTAGGCTCTCTATCCCCTCTCATCCAGCACGACCTGTGGGCTCTCTATCCCCTCTCATCCAGCACGACCTGTGGGCTCTCTATCCCCTCTCATCCAGCACGACCTGTGGACTCTCTATCCCCTCTCATCCAGCACGACCTGTGGGCTCTCTATCCCCTCTCATCCAGCACGACCTGTGGACTCTCTATCCCCTCTCATCCAGCACGACCTGTGGGCTCTCTATCCCCTCTCATCCAGCACGACCTGTGGACTCTCTATCCCCTCTCATCCAGCACGACCTGTAGGCTCTCTATCCCCTCTCATCCAGCACGACCTGTAGGCTCTCTATCCCCTCATCCAGCACGACCTGTGGGCTCTCTATCCCCTCTCATCCAGCATGACCTGTAGGCTCTCTATCCCCTCTCATCCAGAAAACCTCATTCCAATACTACTGGTTGACTGGGGCTGGAGTGACAACATTCAGGAGGCTAGGGTTAGGGATCTCCAGGTGCAAGGCTGGACAGGCCTGAATTACACCATCTAGAGGAGATTCACAGCACTCTAAATAAACCCACTTAGACCCAGGCAGAACTCACAGGAGTATTCCTAACTCCAGCATGGAACCCTTCAATCCATTTAATCAACCCTCAATTCCAAGCTAATGTCTGCTGTGAATGTGTGCGAGAGGTCCAGTAAAGTGTGTGTGTGTGGGGGGGGGGGGGGGTGTTTGTGAGTGTGTGTGTGGGGGGGGGTGTTTGTGAGTGTGTGTGTGTGTGTGTGTGTGGGGGGGGGGGGGGAGTGTTTGTGAGTGTATATGAGTGTTTGATAGCATTTGTCTCTTGCCATCTGCTTGGGGTGCGCAGCCCATGTTTGGGTTAGATGCCACCAACCATGCTGGAGGCCTCCTAGCCTCCTGGTGCCTCACAGCAGACCAGGTCAGCAGCCATCCGCACGGAGGAATATTTCCTCCCTGCTAAACGCTGAGCTGGTACTGGACATGGTCTCTCCCCTTGTGACACCAGACATTAATATTGACCACTACAACATGTTTTCTGGCACCACCAAGACTGTAGCAGCTAATGACCGGAAAGGAGCAGCAGGATAGTAGGAAACATTCATTTATGGTTTTCTGTGTATTTCCCCCTATTTGATTATCAATCTGTTTTTATCATTTTGTTTTCCTATTCGAAGCAACTAGACCTCCCAATCCAGCCCTGTGACAAGCTACTGTGATAACATTATTAATGATGGGTTGGTTTTGAATAAGAAATGTGCTACATTGTTGTGGAAATGTATTAAGCTTTGCTCTCATCCCTGAGCAAATGTGAAAATATACCAGGTCCATCTCCTGAGGGGTAAAAGGTTGTTAGGATCTGGCCTGACAGTTGGAAATGCATTGAGGAAAACAATGTTTGTGTATCGTGACAATGTCAAGTCTACTGAAGGTTGCCCTGACCATGTTTGGGGAAATACTTCGACCTGCACGTTGTGTTCCGACCGTGTGTTTGTGCCAACACACATCCTCCAGTGAGAGATGGAGTCAATTGTACCTCAGAGACTTAGTGTAGTGGTTAGTTAGAGTCTTCCTGCTTGCAAGCATAATAAACACATATATTGTGAAAGTCTTTTGTCTCTTGGTTCCATCTTTTTCTGGATTCAACACGTGGATAACTTCCCATGACACTACTTTCTGATCTAGTGGCGCTTTAGTCTTTATCACCAGGCAGGTGGTGGTCTTAAGGGGCAATTGGTGTAAAGTGGTAGAGGATGCACAAGCAGATCCTACCTGTTTCAAAGGGCTCAGAGCACATCCACACCATCACAGCTCTCAGGGGCTACATCCACACCATCACAGCTCTCAGGGGCTAACATCCACACCATCACAGCTCCCAGGGGCTAACATCCACACCATCACAGCTCTCATGGGCCACATCCACACCATCACGGCTCTCAGGAGCCACATCCACACCATCACAGCTCTCAGGGGCTACATCCACACCATCACAGCTCTCAGTGGCTAACATCCACACCATCACAGCTCTCAGGGGCTAACATCCACACCATCACAGCTCTCATGGGCTACATCCACACCATCACAGCTCTGAGGGGCCACATCCACACCATCACAGGTCTCAGGGGCTACATCCACACCATCACAGCTCTCAGGAGCCACATCCACACCATCACAGCTCTCATGGGCCACATCCACACCATCACAGCTCTCAGGGGCTAACATCCACACCATCACAGCTCTCAGGAGCCACATCCACACCATCACAGCTCTCAGGGGCTAACATCCACACCATCACAGCTCTCAGGGGCTAACATCCACACCATCACAGCTCTCATGGGCTACATCCACACCATCACAGCTCTCAGGGGCTAACATCCATACCATCACAGCTCTCAGGGGCTACATCCACACCATCACAGCTCTCAGGGGCTACATCCACACCATCACAGCTCTCAGGGGCCTCAAAGGCTGGGCTTGACACCAATGTCATGACAGTCCGCAATTCTCCAAAGTTTTAAACAAACTAAGGAAATCAGCATAAAAGCTGCTGCGGAAAGAGGGCATTTGCTGTTGGGAGAGTGATTACCATCATGTACTCATGGACTGATCCTCTTATGCTAATCACTGCCCTGTGTTCCTCTACAGACAACACCACCACTACAGGGGTACTTCTATCGTGAAGGTGGTGTTAAGGTTATATCCTAGGGGTGAGATGATTAGCTTTCTTCCCATAGATGGAAAGGCATTTCATTAGTAAGGAGTGAAACGCAGACACACACACTTGAAAAAGACCAAACTTAATGAAACACTATAGATTATAGAATTCGCAATTAGCTTGATTTCAATGCATGCAACAGAATGGGGTTTTCCTCTGTAACACTAGTAGATGTAGAGGAGGGTGTGGGTCAGTGTAGTGAGATACCTTCATCGCATTATCTATGATAGATATTCACGACTTTCATCATTAGAATACGTGGTGTGTGATTAATTTGTAGAGACTAAGGCAGGTGCCACCACTGCTCCAAAATACTGGCTAAATGTAAAAACCTATGATAAAATGAACTGTCACATCCAGTAACACGTGCACGCGTCTAAGTCCGTGTCTTATTTTGTGGACTACTGTCAGGATGAAAACAACTGGTGAAATTGAGTCGAATAGGACTCTGTACTTACAGTAACAAGACGATGTGAATAAATGGCCCGCCGAAGTCTTGCTCGTCAGCAACGTGTTGAATAGGAATTTTAAAACAAATAGGAAACCTAATTCAAAATGAGAAATGGCAGGGGGAAAAAATCGCTGCACACGTATCCCATCGAAGCAAAGTCAAGCCAGGTACTGGTTCACTCAACGGGGGGGGGGGGGGGGGGGGAGCTGTAGCTAAATGAGACGCATAATTCCACGTCCCTGTGATGTTTCCAGTTTGCCTGACACCTATTTACTCTCATTGATAGGCAATCGGTCCCTCTTCAGAACGCAGTCTTCCCAACACCAACCACCGACGCGTATTGTCACCGAGTTGTGCTGTGTCTTCATTTTCTTTCACATTATGTTTGATATGCGGAGCGAAAAGATATGTAGCCTGTTCACCTGTTCTCTGCCAGAATAATGTAAGTATAACAGTGGGGACAGGCGAAATATTCCGCTACAACCTACCGTGAAACACTGGGATCCAAGCGTCGCTGGACATCTCCTCTGTGGTTGGTTGTAAGTGGTGTCGATCACAAAATCTGCTAAAAACACCGTGTCACGGGCGCATGGTAAATGTAGGTAATTTCTCAATAAATGTTGAGTACCACTAAAAGCCTTCGTTCTTGCAGTCGTCCTATGTTTGTATTTGAAATAATTTAAGTAAAGTAATTCGGTTATTTAAATGTGTCGTCACATGTGTTAGTTTTAACAATAGTTGTATTATGTGGACCAATACATGTTTGGGACACTCGTGAATAGGCTATACAGATTTGTTCTGAAATCTAGTCCTGTACAGTTCAAGTGAGTGTGTTGGTGGAGTAGGACTACATCATCTATCCAAGTCTACAGTGTCTATCATCACGTTCCACTTCATGAGCACGTATTGGAATGAAAGATTTGTAGTTCTGCCAGTGGTAGCTCACTTTAATAATTGTGCAACACTGCCATCTGCTGACACGTACAACGTTGTTTAGGTGTCCATTGATGGTCGTGGGGAAGGCTATTATGCGGCCTGTAAGCATAGGCTACATCTATTCAGGCGAGAGACGTAGGCCTACTTTCCTTTTTATTGTCTAGGCCTACTATTTATTTGAACTATACGAGATGGTCACACAAAAAAGATGAATATGTCATTGGAGTATGAGAAAACGTATGAGATTCCTGAACGTTGAACTCCACAAGATGCCAGTGAAATAATTCGGAGAGTGCTCACTTCATTACAATTGTGTTGGTTGTAATTCATGGTGTCCAACTTTTAGGCTAACAGAGATCAGGTCTATGTTTGTTGAAATATACTAAATACTGCGTGTGTTACCAGTCTCTCCTTTTGGCTGTTCAGAAATAAGCCTGGCGGTGGCGCTATTGCTTTGTACGCCTGTTGATGGGCAATGGGTGACGACCGGCGGGCCAACCATTCTCTCTATGGTGAAATGGTTTCACCCAAACAGGTACAACAACCAAGGGTTGCTATAACACCATAGATGCGCGCTGGAGCTGGAAGAGGGCACTTACAAACCTCCAGTAATGCAAAGTCAAAGCAAGTTCATACACCCGAAAACAGCCGCACCTGAGAAAAAGGTAATTCAATCTTCTGCATTTCCACACACATCTTTTACTTCACTTGTGAGGAATTTCTCTGGGATTTTGTCTAGTTTTTTCTTTATCAGCTCAAATTGGTGACATTTTAAAGTTGAGAAGTGGAGATGAATTCTACCGGATTCAACCAAACGGACAGTGGGCTGTTCAACAAGACAGAGGAGATATTTTGCTGTAACTTTTCTTCGGTGGTGACTGATAACGGCTTTGTGGCGACAGCGCCGGATGAAAGAAGTCTATTTATCATGAGAGTGGTCCAAATAGCGGTGATGTGCGTGTTATCTCTCACAGTGGTGTTTGGCATCTTCTTTCTGGGCTGCAACCTTCTCATCAAATCAGAAGGAATGATCAACTTCTTGGTGACGGACAGAAGACCATCTAAAGAAGTGGAGGCAGTTATTGTAGGGGCATATTGAGTGAGACTGCTTTTGCAAAGTTGCTATAAAAACTGTCCGCCTGAGCGAACACGCCCGACGAGGAGTTCAGCAAGAGAAGAGAGGGAAGAAAATGGTCAATCACATTCGAACGTTCATCTGTTTTCTGGTGTAAAGATTGTCACTTATTGAAAACAGGAAAAATGTGGAATTTGGATCAGTCAGGTGGCTGAATTACATGTTTTTCATGATAATATTTTTCAGAGGCTGAAGTTTTAGAAAAAGCCTCATTTTTAACGACATTCACATCTTCATGAATTGTGTTATTTAAGCTCTTATTCTTTGAAAACGTTACGCATTCACACACCCCTGTACGCTGTGTAGAGTTCATGTAGCAGATATTGTCACGCAGTAGCTTATTGCCACAATAGTGGCTGATGCCCTTTTTTACTGCACAATGCAGCCGTGTTGAATATTGTGGGGCAGATGATTGTTGAAATTGCACGTTGTATGTGTTTTTGCATACAATATGCAATAGAATTTAAACCTGTGAACCAACTGTTTCCTAATGAAAATTGTTCATTTCAATAGTGTGTAATTGCATGGGTGGTAGAGATAAAGTAGTACATCTTGTTAATTGGAATAAATTCATACTGTGATTAAAACTCTTTTAAATTCAGTGCTGGTTTATTTTACAGAGCATTATCATAAATAACAAAGCCCTGAAAATGTGCCTTTGACAATGCACAGCCTAGCACACTACGTCATTTAAACAGATGAAGCTTGTTGCGTATCGTAATAAAAAAAAAAACTTGAACTATGTTTATATTTATAGTTCTTCTGCATATTTCTTGTTGTAACATTTATATATGATACATGTGGCATTTGACTTGTGTGAAATATAAATTGTGTGACAGAGAGTAGTGCCTTGCACCATGCAGACTACCAGACCTGGGTAACGTACCTGAGGCAAGGCTCTCCTGTGGAGAAGGCCCTCTCACGGGGTCACAGGTCATATTGATCATCCTGTGACGTAAGTGACGTGTTTGTGGCACGTATGGGACTCAGCGGGACATGCAGTGTTGTCATGGGCACATGGGATTCACACCCTGAGTGTGTATCAATCTGCCGACTGCAGGCTGGGCCCTACATCCATGCCCCTGGGCAGCAATCAGGTCATACATGGGAGTGTTTTCACAATGGGATTGCATTTGACTGTTTCAGTCTTTGACACGATTCATAAATGAATATTCCAAAGCACAGCAGATGTGTAATTAAAAGCCAGTCACATTGGTGTTCAAGGTATGAGGTCATCTGCATAACATTTCAGTCATTAGGTACACTGTAGGACATAAGGGGTCATAATGTGTCAATATTCTGCCTTTGCTCATCTTTTTTCATATTTCATGTTTGCATCCAGTTATTTCGATTTTACATTTTATATTCTCCGGGGAAGTTTTGCCTGTGGGCATTCAACCATTTTGAGTCCTCTTTCCCTTCAGCAAAAGCATCTGTTGTGTTGGGGTCATGGTTCGCCTGGCTGCACCCCAGGGGAGATCCTTACTCCAGAAACGCTTCATCCTGTCAGCCAGGACAAGACCCTGAACAATCTGCTGGGGTCTGATTGGCCACCTGTGCTCCGCATGCGGTCAAATGTCTACCGTCGACTCAATTCCTTCAAAACGCTCCCGTTCACTCGTTTGCTCCAGAGGGCAGGCCAAGCTGGTAACCCATCACAGATTAGTGAATTGCATTTGACAAGACCCTCTGCGATGTGTTGTGACGAATGGTCAGTGTTCGTACCTGCTATGCCTGTGACTGCTTGACCGACCATCACACCTGCTGTACCTGTGACTGCTTGACTGACCATCACACCTGCTGTACCTGTGACTGCTTGACCGACCATCACACCTGCTGTACCTGTGACCCCAAAAAGAAAGCGTTTTTATTTGAATGTATATGTTACATAGGGTGGCACATCTGGTCATAAAGGTGTTGCATCAGCGAACCAACTGAAACCCTCGGAGTCAGACACACATTGAACAGACCACCACAGCTGTCACAGCTGCACTTGGGTGAAGAGATTCATCACTTGAAAGTAGTTGATGTGGATTAGATATGATAACACAGGTGTCCCTAATATAACTCACTCCTCATCCACATTGCAGTGGGTGGACCAAATGAAATGCACCCAAAGTATTTGGAAGTAGTAAAATGCCAGGAAAGTCTGCAATATAGTAGCACTGCCAAACACTGGACCTGTCATGTTCTGCTGTCCATGAGGATGCACCAGGAGGAACTCCCTTTTCCAGACGCATGATCAGCACCTGTGTAGATATGTATGGTTACATTACCCTGAGTAAGTTAGTGGCTGGAGTAAACAGCTGGTAGGAAACTGACCTTAGAGTGCCAAGCTTGGTGGGCTGAATCGGTTATTAAATAAATACATTCAATTATAAAAATAAAAGAGAGAGAAAGATTCCCAAAATAACTAGGACAAATGTTACCACATACAAACACGTTCAGTAATTATGCTCTACTTTTAAAGCTTTACATGTCTATACTAGAGCAGTGAATGATTTTGATTTATTTTAAGGCGAGTCTCTCCAAGGGCAGACAGCTGACTGCAGATCAGACCTATTTCTACCAATCTGTGACAGGGTGTGTACGCATGAACATCACACTGAATAGCTAATCAGTGAACAGGCTCATACTGAGATCCCATTTATAGCCCCTTAACAACCCAGACTGGGAAGAAAAGTTGGACGTTTTATTTTTACTGTCTCCAGTTTCCCTTTCAAACACAGATAATAACCACGTTTCCCTGAGGGCATTGCGCTGTTGCACTGGTTGTTTTCCTGTAATAGTTTTCCTTGTCATCTTTGAATGTTTTAGGTTGGTTTTGGTGCAGTTGTGTGGGCATCTATGAAGTCCTGTGTGACATTGCCTGTGAAAGGGTCATATAAATGAAACTTCACAGAATGTTATAGAATGAGCATTGAAAGCAGCTCTGTATTTTTATATTTCCTTCATGATGCTTTCAACAAAGTGGAGCCTCTGGTGGAAGTGATTTCCCCACCTCCTGGTTTGGGGGAAGACAAAACCACAGCAATTCCACTTTATTGATAGAGGACTTTATTGATAGAGGACTTTATTGATCGAGGACTTGCTCATTTGACAGCCACATGTATTATGCAGTGATGGAGCTGCTGAAAGTAGTTTTGGGTCAAAACAGCAGGCTGCATGATATTCAGAGTGTTTTCCCCAAGCACAGTGTGATTGTTTCATTAACGAGCGCTGGGAATAACTCCCAGGATCGTCTCACTGGCAGTTTAATATCCCGCTGTGAAGCCCTTTCCCCGTGCTGCAGCTCCCAGTCTGGGTCTGCATTGCAGGTGGCAGCTTTGAACACAGAAGGCCTTCTACTTCCTAGTTTCTTTATGCCAGATTCACACCTGATGAAGTTTTAGACTTTTGATGAATCAGATCTATATCATGACACTGTTTTTCAAACAAGATAAATATTCATACTCATCCTGGACAAGTTTAATTTCAATTCTTTGTATTTTAAAGAGGGAAAACAACTGCTGGGATAAACAGGACAGCAATATAAGTAAGACCAAATTTCTTTACTGCTCTGTAAACAGTTGATAGACAGACACACCAGATTCCAATCCACAGCAAAGCTCGCAGAGATTAGTGGGATAAGTGCCCCAGACCGTCATTTGTACCTCCGGCACTTCTACTGTCAACACACACACTCGCCAGCCAGGTCTATGACTGCCTGCTCCCTCAATCTACCGGGAATCGTCGGTTGGATTTCAGCTTCTAAACAAAGATGGGACAGAGTAATGGTGTTTACACAATGGCAAACGTCCACGTCTGTGAACTTTATATTTTTCTCTAAATGGAACACAGTGTTTGGAATGCACTAAAGATGGCTATAGGATTTTAAATTTAAAAAAAAATTATAAAAAGGTTTCTGGACAAATTCATAAACCAGGACAGCAGTCCTCACCCCAACCAATAAGGTGTTGTTTGTATTGTCTAATGTGGGATTACGCTCAAGACAAAGAATCACAAGCATCTTGCATAAAGAACAAAACATCTCAGCCCGGAGCCCAGCAGCGGGCCAGAGATCTCCAGGCTCAGCTGTGCGACGCAGGCTGCTCCACAGACATAGTGTCTGCAGGGTGTTGATTATGGGCTAAAAAAAGGCCCTGGGACTAGAGGAGCTCTCTCTGTGTTGATTGGCTGAGAGTGGTGCTGGTTGGTGGAAGTATGGTGGATGAGCTGGATTGCCACTGACAGCTCCAAATTACAGCATGACACAATCATCTCTCCTGGTGCTGGGTATAGGCTACACCTCCCAGGGACCAGTCATCTCTCCTGGTACTGGGGCATAGGCTACACCTCTCAGAGGCCGGATCATGTAGAGGGAGGTGTGTGCCTGTGTGTGCTAGCCTGTCTCCAGTCTGTTAGCCTGTCTCCAGTCTGTTAGCCTGTCTTCAGTCTGCTAGTCTGTCTCCAGTCTGTTAGCCTGTCTCCAGTCTGCTAGCCTGTCTCCAGTCTGCTAGTCTGTTTCCAGTCTGCTAGCCAGTCTGCTAGCCTGTCTCCAGTCTGTTAGCCTGTCTCCAGTCTGTTAGTCTGTCTCCAGTCCGTAGCCTGCCTCCAGTCTGTTAGCCTGTCTCCAGTCTGTTAGTCTGTCTCCAGTCTGTTAGCCTGTCTCCAGTCTGTTAGTCTGTTAGTCTGTCTCCAGTCTGTTAACCTGGCTTGTCTCCAGTCTGCTAGCCTGTCTAGCCTGGCCTGTCTCCAGTCTACTAGCCTGTCTCCAGTCAGTTAGTCTGTCTCCAGTCTGTTAGTCTGTTTCCAGTCTGCTAGCCAGTCTGCTAGCCTGTCTCCAGTCTGTTAGCCTGTCTCTAGTCTGTTAGTCTGTCTCCAGTCTGTTAGCCTGTCTCCAGTCTGTTAGCATGTCTCCAGTCTGTTAGTCTGTCTCCAGTCTGTTAGCCTGGCCTGTCTCCGTCACAGCGGCTAGCTTGTGTCGTGATTCAAACATGAACCCTGACAGCAGTAATTGTTGGACTGAGTTAATGATAAAGCCCTACAAACTGGTGGTGGAGGATAATTCCATAACCTGTCGTCAGCCTGCGCTGGGCTGTGGGCCTGGTCTGAGTCACAGCCAGAGCTGCTGTGTTGTTGATTGTCTCTTAAATATCACATCCAACCATCCACCGCTGAGCGCATGTCAACAGACCCATAATCCTTTTTGTTTGTGTTGTCATAACTTTACGGATGTTCCTTGTCAGTTGTGGTTTGAGACAATAAGTTACCAACTATTTCTGAAACAGATCCTTGGTTTCCAGCCTTGTTTAAGGGTTTTACATACTCTACATGCTAAGTCCTCTCTCTACTCATGTTTGTGAGGTCAGCTGTGAGCAGGATCCAAGTTCAGCCAGGCCTTTAGACCCATTAGAACTAAAGTTGCTCCAAAAAAGAAATAATCAGTTTTTGTGTGTCAATCCATTTCAATCCTGGTGTCTGAGTGTTCAGAGTTTTACTGACCATCTGGGTCTGCATTGATCCAGTTATCATCCTCACAATGACCTCATCACCTACTCTTTACTTTGAAAGGGATGTTTCTGCATATAAACAAAAAGGTCTAACTTCTCAGACTGGATGTAGACCCAGTGTGGGTCTGTAGTGGAACCTTTTGATTCTCCTCAAGGGGTCATTTTGAAATCCACTTTACGAGACCAGCTGATGATGATGAATGTTTAGTAGTGTTTATCTTGTCCCCGCAGAGGTCTGTTTATAGTTTTCAGGGAACATCAGCTAACTGTTTACTTTCTCTTCCTCAGGTGGTTCAAGACGTTTTTGAGCTTGACATGGAAATAATGAAAATACTCATGTTCCAAAATGTAGAAAACTACCTCATATTCTCAAATGAAATTATTTATACCAGCAGCTGTCTTCACTTCCCCAAAAGTACAGAATCCCTTTCATAAGAAACTCAAAACTGATCTCATAGCCTAATATACAAGTCCTAAACTGATGATTGAAAAAGTTACCAACTTTGTTGTTTTAGTCAAATTGGAATCCTGAACTTCTTGGCTCAGCAGCAGATACAGGTATCAATAATGCATGCTCGGTTTGAAGACCTGCTTATCAGACAGTGTCTTGTTTAATAGGAATCTGCATTATTTATCCTCAGCTTGTCTCAATGTGCAGGTCCTCTGTCTTTCTGCTCTTTCTACACCCATTTACGAATGATTAATCACTGGTGTTGTCCAGTTATCATTAAAATATTATAATTCTGTTGTTGTTCATGGTGTTGTTGTGCGTAGTTAACACTAAAGACACTGTCATCTTTCAGTACAGACATCCCATTTGACGTGTCAGACGATTAATTATCTTTTCACATTGAGACAAGCTGAGGAGACCTGGGTAATAAAAAATATAAAAACGTTGTGTTCCATCACACTAGCAATAGTTTGTTCCTTGTTTCTGTCTGACCCCAGGCTGAGATGGCTGGCAGGTATTTGGACAGATCTTAAAGCCCTGCTTGGTTCCCCCTCTCGCCACCCTGGGGTGTGCTCAGAGCTGTCAGCATGTCCACATGACTCAGCTGTGTTGGAACATGTTCTCCTTATGCAAGTGGTTATCCTCATGCAAGCGGTTATCCTCATGCAAGCGGTTATCCTCATGCAAGTGGTTATCCTCATGCAAGTGGTTATCCTCATGCAAGTGGTTATCCTCATGCAAGTGGTTATTCTCATGCAAGTGGTTCTCCTCATGCAAGCGGTTCTCCTCATGCAAGCGGTTATCCTCATGCAAGCGGTTATCCTCATGCAAGTGGTTATCCTCATGCAAGTGGTTATTCTCATGCAAGTGGTTCTCCTCATGCAAGTGGTTATCCTCATGCAAGCGGTTATCCTCATGCAAGCGGTTATCCTCATGCAAGTGGTTATCCTCATGCAAGTGGTTATTCTCATGCAAGTGGTTCTCCTCATGCAAGTGGTTCTCTGAAGCGTCTGCTTGTCGAGGCGGCGGTGCCGGCGGCGGGCTTCTGGTCGTGTGTGGTGACAGGGTGTGTCGGCGTGGTGACAGGGTGAGTGGTGACAGGGTGTGTTGGCGTGGTGGCAGGGTGTGTCGGCGTGGTGGCAGGGTGTGTCGGCGTGGTGACAGGGTGTGTCGGCGTGGTGACAGGGTGTGTAGTGACAGGGTGTGTGGTGACAGGGTGTGTCGGCGTGGTGACAGGGTGTGTCGGCGTGGTGACAGGGTGTGTCGGCGCGGTGTCAGGGTGTGTCGGCGTGGTGACAGGGTGTGTGGTGACAGGGTGTGTCGGCATGGTGACAGGGTGTGTCGGCGTGGTGACAGGGTGTGTGGTGACAGGGTGTGTTGGCGTGGTGACAGGGTGTGTCAGCGTGGTGACAGGGTGTGTCGGCGTGGTGCCAGGGTGTGTCGGCGTGGTGACAGGGTGTGTGGTGCCAGGGTGTGTCGGCGTGGTGACAGGGTGTGTGGTGACAGGGTGTGTTGGCGTGGTGACAGGGTGAGTGGTGACAGGGTGTGTCGGCGTGGTGACAGGGTGTGTCGGTGTGGTGCCAGGGTGTGTCGGTGTGGTGACCGGGTGTGTGGTGCCAGGGTGTGTGGTGACAGGGTGTGTGGTGACAGGGTGTGTCGGCGTGGTGCCAGGGTGTGTCGGCGTGGTGACAGGGTGTGTCGGCGTGGTGACAGGGTGTGTGGTGCCAGGGTGTGTGGTGACAGGGTGTGTGGTGACAGGGTGTGTCGGCATGGTGCCAGGGTGTGTCGGCGTGGTGACAGGGTGTGTGGTGCCAGGGTGTGCCGGCGTAGTGACAGGGTGTGTGGTGACAGGGTGTGTGGTGACAGGGTGTGTTGGCGTGGTGACAGGGTGTGTGGTGACAGGGTGTGTCGGCGTGGTGACAGGGTGTGTCGGCGTGGTGCCAGGGTGTGTCGGCGTGGTGACAGGGTGTGTGGTGACAGGGTGTGTAACCCTAACCCTGCATGTTGAGGCTAACCCTAACCCTGCATGTTGAGGCTAACCCTAACCCTGCATGTTGAGGCTAAACCTAACCCTGCATGTTGAGGCTAACCCTAACCCTGCATGTTGAGGCTAACCCTAACCCTGCATGTTGAGGCTAACCCTAACCCTGCATGTTGAGGCTAACCCTAACCCTGCATGTTGAGGCTAACCCTAACCCTGCATGTTGAGGCTAACCCTAACCCTGCATGTTGAGGCTAACCCTAACCCTGCATGTTGAGGCTAACCCTAACCCTGCATGTTGAGGCTTCCACCGTGGTTCACTCACTCTGTATCCTCTGATGTTTCATGTGTTGGATTGTTTTGTGGCCTCATTTTAGAATCAGACACCCATCAACCTAGCGTGATGTAACCATAGCAGACGACACACACGCAACAATAGGAAGGCTGTACAACAGCTGTTTTGCTCCCCCCTACTCCCTCTACTCCCCCCAGCTCCCCCCTGTTCCCCCTATGCCCCCCTGCGCCCCCACTCAGCAGGCCCCCACTCAGCAGGCCCCCACCCACTCACCCTTTCTTAAGAAGACAATTCTGTATGGTGATGTGGATTCCAGCTGAATTCCTATTCTCTAAAGACATCAAGAACATTGAATGTCTAAATTGTTCCATTGTTTGACCCTGGCCATTACGATCTCATAATGTGATGAGTAGAAACTTTAGCAATGCTAGATCATTTTGTGACATTTTGTGGTGCTACCTTCTTCTGGAAGGAAGTCTGAAAGGGTGAGGCGCGTTATTGCCCGCATGACACACAGTTTCACCAGGTGAGCAAAGTGTCTTGCGGTTAAAAGCTGGAGTGAACTATGCTACCTTGGGAATTCCTGCTTAATGGTGTGCTGCCTGTGTCTGTCACAGCACATACTGTTCATCTGAGTGCCTCATGATAAAACATCAGGGTCATGACTTATTGAGCTTCCCTAAATTGCTTGACTGCAGCGCCGGAAGCTGTCCTGTCCTCAGCTTCCATTACTGTCTGACTCTGCCCCTCATCACTCTCTGCATCTGAACCAGGGAGGGGCTTCCTGTTTAGGACCAGGCCCTCTCTGCCTCCATCTGAACCAGGGAGGGGCTTCCTGTTTAGGACCAGGCCCTCTCTGCCTCCATCTGAACCAGGGAGGGGCTTCCTGTTTAGGACCAGGCCCTCTCTGCCTCCATCTGAACCAGGAAGGGGCTTCCTGTTTAGGACCAGGCCCTCTCTGCCTCCATCTGAACCAGGGAGGGGCTTCCTGTTTAGGACCAGGCCCTCTCTGCCTCCATCTGAACCAGGAAGGGGCTTCCTGTTTAGGACCAGGCCCTCTCTGCCTCCATCTGAACCAGGGAGGGGCTTCCTGTTTAGGACCAGGCCCTCTCTGCCTCCATCTGAACCAGGGAGGGCCTTCCTGTTTAGGACCAGGCCCTCTCTGCCTCCATCTGAACCAGGAAGGGGCTTCCTGTTTAGGACCAGGCCCTCTCCACATGGTCCTGGTAACCAGAGGAGGAGGCGGAGGAGAAGGAATAGGATAAGGAGAAGGAGGATATTATTGGAGGAGGTGGTGGAGACGGATACGTGTGTGTCAAGTAGTGTTGTTTTTGGCGGCCTGTTTAAATTTTAGTTTTAGTCTAGTCTTTGAGTCAAGCTGTCATTTGAGTTTTTATTAGTTTTAGTCACGTTCATAGTCTTTTTAGTCTAGTCAAGTTTCAGTCGACTAAAAGTCTGAGCATTTTAGTCTTATTTTAGTCAGACTTGATGACAATTAGTCTAGTTTAAGTCAATAAATATTGTATTTTAGACTCTAATCTTTAATCTTTTAATCAAAACAGAAGTAGTCTAAGCAGTAATCTCGGGAGGCATGTTAATGCCAAACCATTTGTTTAAATAAATGTATTGGTCTAGAATAAGGTATTCAAAGTCATGTTGTTGATGCCAAATTCAGTTCAGTGTGATTCAGGGGCGGACTGGCCATCTGGGATACCGGGAGAACCCCCGGTGGGCCGACGGGGTTGGGATGATCCAAAACACCGGCCCACTTCCATTACCAACCGGCCCTCTGACATTGCCAGCATCTCAATTTATTTCACATGTCACAGCTTGAATACGTAAAAATAGTTCTTAGACCTTTTGTAGTCTGAATTCACTGACTGATATTTATACTGTTCCTTGCGATCTGTATTTACACTCATGGTGCAGATTTTTTGAACATTTTCTGACCTGTCTTCTGAAATGTGTTCTTACGGACTTTACGTTAAACGGAAGTTTCACATAAGAAATTCAACATATATGATGTAATTTCTTTGTAATCATCCAAAATAATGCTAAGTGTATATGGGTATTTTTCCAAGTAGGCCAATGACTGGTCGATACGTGCGATCGATGCATTGAGTGGACAACGTGTTTTGAGTGGGCCGCGCACCGTTTACTGAGTGGGCCGGTCTGACAGTAAAACTCCCGGGCCACTTTTTCCCCCCAGTCCGTCCCTGGTGTGATTGCTATGTGAATGACAAAACTAGCTACAGTATTTGTCCAACAAGGGATGCTTAGTACACATGCAGAAGAACCCACTTTACACTCTCTCATACAAACAAATACACACACACACAGCACACACACGTGTCACACACGTTAACCAACTTTACACTCTCTCACAAACAAACACACACGCTAGTCACACACATTTGTCTCAGTTGTTTCCAGCTCCAGTGGCTAACGTTTAAAGCCAACTTCTAAAGCTAACATTAAAATGAGACACATTAACCACAGCCTCATGAGTTGGCTAATAATAATAACGCGACTAAACGAGACAAAATAACGTTAACATTTTGTCTCGTTTTCATTTTGCAAACAACATTTTGTCTTGTATTTATTCGTCAACAATATTGCATTATAGATTTAATTACAATCATCGTTACATGACCAGCATTTACATTGCGTCTCGTCTCGTTTTCGTCACGTGATAAAGGTTTGTTGACGACGATATTTAGTCAGAATTTTCGTTGACGAAAGCAACACTAGTGTCAAGTACAACACACTGTTGTTGTATTCCCATGAGCACCTCCAGGTTGTTGAGCCGTTGGATGACAGGATGGAGTCTAGATCTATATGGACATTTCTGTGTGTGACAGTGATGGATGGCAAATTTGCTGGCGCAGAGGATTCAGGGTGTGTCAAGGATATTGTGTAAGTACATTAAGACAATGCAGACAGGACCACAGTAGATGCTCTTTTGTCTTTGAGGGAAGCAACATTTTGACTCGTTAGAAAGTGAGATTGTACCAGACAGAGTCCTTTGCAGGGAGACTGTGTGGGATGTGATAAGCAGTTATATTGACAGGGGGAATTTATCACAAAACTGTGTTAGAATGAGGAGCAAGCGGGAGAGAGAGAAAGACTGAGTAAAAAAACAAAAAAAAGACTAAATGTAAGATAGAGTGAGGCAGAGACAGAGACAATATAAGAGAGAGAGAGAGAGTGATAACTTGTCTGGCACCAAGCCCGTACAAATGGTATAATCTGAGCACACAGACAGAGGGTCAGTCACAATCAGTCTCTTCCAGTCCTCCTAGCCATTATTCACAGACGCCACCTGAAGAAAGTCAAACCATGTATTAGTCAATAAAACGTGGTAGAGAAAGTGCTTTCCAAAAATGCCATTTCATATCTGGGAATAGTCCGCGTAATAAATGCTCTAAACTACAGGTGGAGAGATGCAGAGACATGCCTTCATATACAGTGCCCTCCAAAAGTATTGGAACAGTGAGGCGAATTCCTTTATTTTTGCTGTAGACTGAAAACATTTGGGCTTGACATCAAATAATGAACGTGAGACCAGAGATCAACGTTTCAGCTTTTATTTCCAGGTATTTACATCAGGATCTGATGCACAACTAAGAAAATATCACATTTTGTTTGAATCCACCCATTTGTCATGTGATCAAAAGTATTGGAACAGATATACTTAAAACATATTTAAGTGAATAAGACTTAATATTTAGTTGCAAATCCTTTGCTTTCAATAACTGCAGCAAGTCTGTGACCCATTGACGTCACCAAACTTTTGCATTCTTCCTTTTTGATGCTTTCCCAGGCTTTCACTGCAGCCTCTTTCAGTTGTTGTTTGTTTTGTGGGGTTCCTCCCTTCAGTCTCCTCTTAAGCAGGTAAAATGCATGCTCTATAGGGTTTAAGTCTGGAGATTGACTTGGCCAGTCTAATACCTTCCATTTCTTGCCCCTGATGAACTCCTTTGTTGTTTTGGCAGTGTGTTTTGGGTCGTTATCTTGCTGCATGATGAAGGCTCTGCCAATCAGTTTGGTTGCATCTTTCCTTAAATTGGCAGACAAAATGTTTCTGTAGACTTCCGAGTTCATTTTGCTGCTGCCATCATGTGTTACATCCTCAATGAAGATTAATGAGCCCGTCCCAGAAGAAGCCATGCAAGCCCAAGCCATGACATTACCTCCACCGTGTTTCACAGATGAGCTTGTGTGTTTGGGATCATGAGCAGTTCCTTTCTTTCTCCAAACTTTAGCCTTTCCATCACTTTGGTAAAAGTTAATCTTTGTCTCATCAGTCCATAAAACTTTGTCCCAGAATTTTTGAGGTTCATCTCTGTACTTTTTGGCAAATTCCAGCCTGGCCTTCCTATTCTTCTTGCTAATGAGTGGTTTGCATCTTCTGGTGTAGCCCTTGTACTTTTGTTCATGAAGTCTTCTGCGAACAGTAGATAGTGATACCTTCACTCCTGCCATCTGGAGGTTGTTGCTGATCTCACTAACAGTTGTTTTAGGGTCTTTCTTTACAGCTCTCACAATGTTTCTGTCATCAACTGCTGATGTTTTCCTTGGTCTACCTGTTCGACGTCTGTTACTTAGTACACCAGTAGTTTTCTTCTTCTTCAGGACATTCCAAATGGTTGTACTGGCTATGGCCAATGTTTCTGCAATGGCTCTGATTGATTTTCCATCTTCTCTAAGACTCACAATTGCTTGTTTTTCACCCAAAGACAGCGCTCTGGTTTTCATGTTGTTTTCACCTCTGAATACAGTCTGCATAGACAAAACCTATCTTACCCAATCTGAACCTGAGTGTAGACATTCAGTGGTATTTATTGATTGAATAATGTATGTAATAGGACACACCTGGGCAACAAAACACACCTGTCAGTCACATGTTCCAATACTTTTGCTCACGTGACAAATGGGTGGGTTCGAACAAAAAGGTGATATTTTCAAATTTGTGCATCAGATCCTGATGTAAATACCTGGAAATAAAAGCTGAAACGTTGATCTCTGGTTTCACATTCATCGTTTGATGTCAAGCCCAAATGTTTTCAGTCTACAGCAAAAATAAAGGAATTGGCCTCACTGTTCCAATACTTTTGGAGGGCACTGTAGGTGTCACCACCACCACCATCCACGTCAGCTCTGTCTGAGAAGCCCAGCCTGTATCAGGGTGTGTGAGGCCCAGCCTGTATCAGGGTGTGTGAGGCCCAGCCTGTATCAGGGTGTGTGAGGCCCAGCCTGTATCAGGGTGTGTGAGGCCCAGCCTGTAGCAGGGTGTGTGAGGCCCAGCCTGTATCAGGGTGTGTGAGGCCCAGCCTGTATC
This sequence comes from Hypomesus transpacificus, assembly GCF_021917145.1. Classification (NCBI taxonomy): domain Eukaryota; kingdom Metazoa; phylum Chordata; class Actinopteri; order Osmeriformes; family Osmeridae; genus Hypomesus; species Hypomesus transpacificus. The sequence goes on along the minus strand of NC_061082.1, from coordinate 20,939,073 downwards.
AGGGTGTGTGAGGCCCAGCCTGTATCAGAGTGTGTGAGGCCCAGCCTGTATCAGAGTGTGTGAGGCCCAGCCTGTATCAGGGTGTGTGAGGCCCAGCCTGTATCAGGGTGTGTGAGGCCCAGCCTGTATCAGAGTGTGTGAGGCCCAGCCTGTAGCAGGGTGTGTGAGGCCCAGCCTGTATCAGGGTGTGTGAGGCCCAGCCTGTATCAGGGTGTGTGAGGCCCAGCCTGTATCAGGGTGTGTGAGGCCCAGCCTGTAGCAGGGTGTGTGAGGCCCAGCCTGTATCAGGGTGTGTGAGGCCGTCGTAGCAGGCTCTCACAGCCTGTCTGAGGCAGAGGGGCTGCTGTGACCAGGGCACTGACAGCCAGTGTCTGGAGTGTGTCTGTGAGAGACTGTGTGTTTATGTGGGAGAGAAAGAGAGAGATAATAGGTTATAAGAATGTGTGTAATCATCTGTATCCATCTGTGTGTACGTGTGTGTGTTGGTGCATGTCTGTAAGTGTGTGTGTGTTGGTGTATGTCTGTAAGTGTGTGTGTGTGTGTGTCTGTAAGTGTGTGTGTTCTAGCAGTGAGTAAGAAAGTGAGTAAGATGTCCGCGGTTGGGTTAGTGAACTCAGCGGTGCCACACCTCAGATGTGGAACAGCTGTCACAAGTCACAATTGATCAGCGTTGCAGCGTGCAGCGTGGCAGGGTGCAGCGTGGCAGGGTGCAGCGTGGCAGGGTGCAGCATGGCAGCGTTGCAGTGTGCAGCGTGGTAGCGTGCAGCGTGGCAGCATGCAGCGTGGCAGCGTGCAGCATGGTAGCGTGCAGCATGGCAGCATGCAGCACGGCAGCATGGCAGCGTGCAGCACGGTAGCGTCAGAGCCTGTTTAAGGAGAGTCTTGTCACTCCTTATTAAGCCCCATTGTACCTAAGTTGGCTGCATTTCCACCAGAGTTCCACTGGGGGTAATCGCGAGCCAGTGCATGTTGAATGGGAGTCTATGGAGCTAAACGGCTAAATTTGTAACTTTCGCCTGATTGTCGTTGAGAAATCTTCGATTTGATTATAGTTTTTGCATGTTCAACATGGATTATAGGTTGAAGTTGAATGAATGAGTACCTATGTCCTTTTGATTTCTTACAGGGCGAGTCGTTGTTGCCCATAACACGCTAGCATTCTGCTAATGAATGCTGATTGGTTAGTGAAGGACTGATACGACCAGAGCTCCCGCTTGATGGCATCCGAAGCTGAATCAGAATGTCAGAGCATTAGCAACATTAGCAACAACTTTAGCAAGCATGTGTATTGACAGGGAGAGCCTAACCTGTCAGCTGTGTTGTTGATGCCTTGACAGAAAAAAGTAAGTGACCAGAGCTTGCCGTAAAGCAGTAGCTCTGGTCGTACGATGTGTATGACGTCAAATACATTTTTCAAGGCTTTTTAGAACAGAAAGGGGACTTTAAAACAATCTAACGTGTGTATTTTTTTTGCCTCCCCTTAGAATTCAGAATTCTAATTACTAGACAAAAATGTATATCCTGAGAAAAGTGGATTTTGAGGGGTACCGCTCCATAGACCTCCATTCATTCTGCACTCGCTCGTTAGCAGCCTCACATGGAACTGCAACCAGTTCATAACCCGTAAGTTTCCCAAAAGTGGCAGTTCTCTCTATATTAGACATTCTCTGGTAGCGTGTTAGCGTGCAGCGTGGCAGCGTGCAGCGTGGCAGCGTGGTAGCGTGCAGCGTGGCAGCATGCAGAAGAGGCCACAGAAGAAGAGATCACCGTTATTCTGCTGTCTTGTGAGCTCATCCTCACAAATGAAAGGTCAGAAGCTTCATGCATCCAATCAGATGGCTGCCTGACAGTCATACTTTCACCACACGTGGAAACAGTCCTCAGAGACGAGTGACTAAATTAATTTGATCAGAACAGGATTGACAAAGGAACAACGCTAATAAAATAAAATCCACCAAAGGTGTCTTGTTCAATGTCAATCCCACCAGGCAGCCAGACAGCCAGACAGGCAGACAGACAGCCAGACAGGCAGCCAGACAGGCAGCCAGTCAGCCAGACAGCCAAACAGCCAGACAGCCAAACAGCCAGACAGGCAGCCAGACAGGCAGCCAGACAGGCAGCCAGTCAGCCAGACAGGCAGCCAGACAGGCAGTCAGCCAGGCAGACAGACAGCCAGGCAGCCAGACAGACAGACAGGCAGACAGGCAGGCAGCCAGGCAGACAGGGCTAATCAGCCTGGTCTAAATGCAACATGTGGTGTAGCATGGTATTGTCTGCAGGACAAGCAGTCGTTTGAACGATGTAGATGAAAGCTGCAGCCTCGCAGCTCTGCACCTGGCTGTGGGCTGGGCTCCTTTCATCTCTGTTTCGTTCGTTTCCCACCTCTTTGTAACCATTATCCAGCACACTCTCCCCAGGGAGGGGGCCAGGGTGGAACTGATCCATGCAGAATAGGGAAAGGAAGGAAGGAAGGAGTGGAGAAGAGAGTGTTGAGTGGTGCTATGTGGATGAGGGGAGGTGGAGGGGAGATGGTGTTGGGTAGAGGTGGAGGAGGAGAGGGGAGAGTGTGGGTAAGAAAAGGGGAGGGCAGACTGGCTGTGACAGTGGTTAGAGAAGTGTTTAGAGTGATGACAGGCAGGATGACACAGGCAGGATGACACAGGCAGGATGACACAGGCAGGATGACACCCTCCTCCTTCACCTCATCCACCTCCTCCTCAACCTCCACCTCCTCCACCTCCTCCTCCACCTCCTCCTCCACCTCCTCCACCTCCACCTCCACCTCCACCTCGTCCACCTGCACCTCCTCCTCCATCTCCTCCTCAACCTCCACCTCCTCCACCTGCACCTCCACTGTAAAAGAAAATTCTTGCTGGACTGTGTAGATTTGAATAGTCGGAGATGGCGGTTTCAATTCAATTTATTTAGACTATACAATTACATATGTTTAAACAAAGTACTTTGTGATCAGTCATTATGAAGGGTGTGCTAGCCACAAATCGTTCGCAAGAGTGATAGCGAACTATCACACATGCACCGCCTTATATAAACTTTAGATCAAATGGCATTCTATAAGGTTAATCAATCAACGTAACAAACTCTGTGATTGGCCCACTCGAATTGGTGACAGTTTGAAACAATACATCTCCCTAGCAATTGTTCCACTTTTCTTTGATGGAGCATATCTGCCCAAACCAATAGATAGTAAAGCAGCAGGAGTTGACCAGTCAAATGGAGTCAAAATAATTTAATTAACATCACCTAAGAAAAAGGAAGGGTCAGAGCAGCTTGATCCATTTATCTACCTTCCCCCAGGTCACAAGAACAATACAGCTGAACCCACATTGTCCTTAGACCAACTGTCTCTTCCCCCCAGGTGTAAAAACTCTTTCAGGTCACCCAGACTTTCCGTCCCAAACTTCATGTCTCCAAATGGTATCTCTACTAAATGGAGTTAAATAAACAGTCATTGTCTAAGGCTTCTTAAACCTAACTTCTCTTAAAGCACATTAATTGTACATATGACTAAAATGTCCTCTACACCTCCTCCACCTCCTCCTCCTCCACCTCCTCCTCCTCCTCCACCTCAACCTCCACCTCCACCTCCACCTCCTCCTCCTCCACCTGCACCTCTTCCTCCACCTCCTCCACCTCCACCTCCTCCTCCTCCACCTCCTCTTCCAAGTCCTCCCTCCTCCTCCTGCTCTTCGCTGTCCTCTTCCATCCCCTGCACCCCTCTCCTCCCAGTGATGATCCTCTCCCTCTCTCTCCTCCCTGAGGGAGCACCTGACCAATGAAAGGCTTGTGTCTCACCACACAATCACCAATCACAGCCCTGGCACTCAAGTAACTGAAACAGCCAGGACAGTTCATGTTAGCTGCTGTTACGTAAGACTCACATAGCCGTTCATCTCATCTGCTCCCCTGAGCAAGGATATATGAAGTCCTCTGGTCATGGCTTTCCTCATAAGTGACACTGCACTGGGTGTTTAGCTCAGCTAAACTGTATCATGACTTGTTCAGCCTGATGATCGCTCATTGTGATGACTGTCTGTTTCTCAGAATCATTTAAAAAGTCATCACATTTCAAAGCAACATGGACCAGTGAATCCAGATGCCACAGTTCAGCTGTTTCATTTCAGAAATGAGCCAGAAAAGAAATCCATGCCCATGAATCCAAACCATTTTCCCCCACAGTGAACAGTACAGCGCCAAATCAGTCAGACACGTGTTAGCGTGTCAGCTTTGTCCAGCATGCCAACCTGACATCTTCAGGACATCAACAGTTGTTTGAAGACAGGCTTTAGAAAGACAATATCACACACTTTAGTGGAAGATCTTATTGAGCCTGTAGGTAATTAAGCTTTCACAATAAAGTCACATGGAGGTCTCTTTGACAGGAGAGGTCTTTACGTGACACAGGACCAGCCAATGTAATGGGCACTCAGACATATGAACAAGCCAAGAGCACACACATTTACAGAGCTGTATTTGTTTTAGAATGAGGACTGTTGAGAAAGAAGAATTTTGCAGGTTAGACATATGGGAGGCAGACAGGAACAGTCTGAACAGAGGTAGCCCGGAGTCAATGAGGAGCCAGGTCCCTGTGCAAGGACTCCTACAGCGAGGAGAAGAGTTCTACTCAGTCCCTCCCTGCCTCCCTGCCTCCCTGCCTCCCTGCCTCCCTGCCTCCCTGCCTTTGTCACCAAACCCCACCAGACACATCTGAGCATCAGCAGCTCAACAGGGTCCATCTCCCCCTCCTCCTTTCTCTTTACCCCTCCCCTTCTCCTCCCCTACTCCCCTCTCTTTACCCCTCTCCCTACCTCCCCCTCTCTCTCCCTCCACCCCCCTTCCTCCACCCTGTTCTTCCCTCGACCCCCCTACCTCCCTCCACACATGTCACACTAGGACATTATGCTGTCTGAGCTTCCGAAAGATCATTGGAGAAATAAATTGGTTTCCATGGGTTTCCTATAAATAGCTCGCTCAATACCACAGCTTTCCATGTGGGCTATTTTTACAGCGCAGATGCAATGTAGCACAAGAGACGAGTGGTGTTGAAAACACAGTATAGATCAGGTCTGATATGAGACTAACAGACAATAAGGCTAACCCATTCTCTCAGAGCACATTAACCCTAGATAACAGAGACACAACATTATAATTGTTCTTTCAGGGCGGGATGTTGAACATGTCTCTGTAGTGTAATATCCTTAGACAGCGAGGTGACAGCTCTGATCCTTACAGCCTGGAGCAGAGGGCAGATCGGAGATGGTGATGTAGGGAGTGGAACAAACACACACATTCTTACCGCCACACAAATACAAACACACTTGAACGTCAAACGTTCAAAATCAACGTTCTTCACACACCCTTAAATATTCTTTCACACACAAATACAAAAACGGATGCATGCACATTTTCACTTACACACACACGGTGGGAGCAGCTCCTGTAGAGTTCAAAGCCATATCTGTGGGACTCATCCCTCCTCCTCCCTCTCATCCCTCCTCATCCCTCCGGAGAGGACTCATCCCTCTCATCCCTCAGGAGAGGACTCATCCCTCCTCATCCCTTCCTCATCCCTCCTCATCCCTCCTCATCCCTCCTCATCCCTCCTCATCCCTCAGGAGAGGACTCATTCCTCCTCATTCCTCCTCATCCCTCCTCATCCCTCCTCATCCCTCCTCATCCCTCCTCATCCCTCAGGAGAGGACTCATCCCTCCTCATCCCTCCTTATCCCTCAGGAGAAAATTAATCCCTCTCATCCCTCCTCCTCCCTCCTCATCCCTCAGGAGAGGACTCATCCCTCCTCCTCCCTCCTCATCCCTCCTCATCCCTCCTCATCCCTCAGGAGAGGACTCATTCCTCCTCATCCCTCCTCATCCCTCCTCATCCCTCCTCATCCCTCCTCATCCCTCCTCATCCCTCAGGAGAGGACTCATTCCTCCTCATCCCTCCTCATCCCTCCTCATCCCTCAGGAGAGGACTCATCCCTCCTCATCCCTCCTTATCCCTCAGGAGAAAATTAATCCCTCTCATCCCTCCTCCTCCCTCCTCATCCTTCAGGAGAGGACTCATCCCTCCTCATCCCTCCTCATCCCTCAGGAGAGGACTCATTCCTCCTCATCCCTCCTCCTCCCTCCTCATCCCTCTCATTCCTCAGGAGAGGACTCATCCCTCCTCATCCCTCCTCATCCCTCCTCATCCCTCTCATCCCTCAGGAGAGGACTCATCCCTCTTATCCCTCCTCATCTCTCCTCATCCCTCAGGAGAAAATGAATCCCTCTCATCCCTCCTCATCCCTCTCATCCCTCCTCATCCCTCTCATTCCTCAGGAGAGGACTCATCCCTCCTCATCCCTCCTCATCCCTCCTTATCCCTCTCATTCCTCAGGAGAGGACCCATCCCTCTCATCCCTTCTCATCCCTCCTCATCCCTCCTCGTCCCTCCTCGTCCATCCTCTTCCCTCAGGAGAGGACTCATCCCTCCTCATGACAGTGGTGGTCTTTTCCTTCCCCAGCCCCACATGGAGGATTCATTCCTGATTAGCCTCCTGCACGTGCTAGCTGATGTCAAGGAACATCACCATGGCTCACAGGAGCAACAGTGAGCACGCAATTACGGATGACATTTGGAAAAGGGCTCAAAGGGGAGCATCTTTACAGCAACTACCCCTGTGTCTTGCTTTCATTTTTTCAAATACTGAAAACTCCTCCATGTCCAAATTCCCTCCGACTTTCAAGACTTGAAAAGGTTTCTGCCTCTTCTGACAGCTGCAAACAAAAAACATGGACCACGGTTGTTAAGGTGCCAGGAAATGATACAGCACTTCTAACAAGACTGCTGCAGGACAGTGCTCTCCTATCTGATGAGCAGTGGTGATTTAGAAGGGATGTATTTCACTCAAAAAGTATGAATGTGTTTGTGTGTGTGTTTGCATATGTGTGTGTGTATCTGTGTGCGCACTATTTCATGGCTCGTTTAGTTTAGGTTTGTTTTTCATTGGTTCCTCAGTAACATCCAGTATTGATGTTGCTCGGAGGCTCATTCAACCACGTCTAGAAGTATGTGTCACCATGGTGACATGTATGTGTTTCACAGGATTCCATTTGGGAGAACGTAGATTGAACCCATTATCATCAAATAATTATCTATTCCATTAGATGCTAACTCTAACCACTCTGAAACATCTTTTCCTCTCTCTCCCCCACTCTCTCTCCTTCTCTCACCACCCCACTCTCTCTCCTTCACTCACCCCCACACTCTCTCTCTTTTCCTCTCTCTCCCCCACTCTCTCTCCTTCTCTCACCACCCCACTCTTTCTTTCACTCACCCCCACACTCTCTCTCTTTTCCTCTCTCTCCCCCACTCTCTCTCCTTCTCTCACCACCCCACTCTCTCTCCTTCACTCACCCCCACACTCTCTCTCTTTTCCTCTCTCTCCCCCACTCTCTCTCCTTCTCTCACCACCCCACTCTTTCTTTCACTCACCCCCACACTCTCTCTCTTTTCCTCTCTCTCCCCCACTCTCTCTCCTTCTCTCACCACCCCACTCTTTCTTTCACTCACCCCCACACTCTCTCTCTTTTCCTCTCTCTCCCCCACTCTCTCTCCTTCTCTCACCACCCCACTCTTTCTTTCACTCACCCCCACACTCTCTCTCTTTTCCTCTCTCTCCCCCACTCTCTCTCCTTCTCTCACCACCCCACTCTTTCTTTCACTCACCCCCACACTCTCTCTCTTTTCCTCTCTCTCCCCCACTCTCTCTCCTTCTCTCACCACCCCACTCTTTCTTTCACTCACCCCCACACTCTCTCTCTTTTCCTCTCTCTCCCCCACTCTCTCTCCTTCTCTCACCACCCCACTCTTTCTTTCACTCACCCCCACACTCTCTCTCTTTTCCTCTCTCTCCCCCACTCTCTCTCCTTCTCTCACCACCCCACTCTTTCTTTCACTCACCCCCACACTCTCTCTCTTTTCCTCTCTCTCCCCCACTCTCTCTCCTTCTCTCACCACCCCACTCTTTCTTTCACTCACCCCCACACTCTCTCTCTTTTTCTCTCGACCCCCCACTCTCTCTCCACACACCTCAACCCCCATCCATCCCACCCACCCACCCTCCCACCACCCCACCACCTCAACCCCCATCCCTCCCACCACTCCACCCTACACCCTCCTCTCCCCCACCACCTACCCACAACATCAAGGCCAGCTCCACTTCCAAGCATTGTATTCACTAATGCCTTCACCTCTGTGCTGTGCTGAAAAGAACATACATTTCACTTTAATAATCCCCATAAATGGGATAATGTGTTTACTCAAGAATGACAGGACTGGAGACATTCTGTGTTCTGAAATCACCAGAGACAAGTCCAGTCATCCACACAGCAATGTGCATAGCAACAGGATCCACTAGAGACTTGGCAAATGAAAGAGTTATTATAAATGCTTTATATATCTCTCTCTCTCTTTCACTCCCCCTCCCTCTCTCTTGTTCTCTTAATTGGCAGAGCACATAAAAAGCTAGTCTCACTGGGGAGATCACATAAATGATGTCAACACGTGATGCATTTGTTTTCCTAGCATTTTGCCCTATGTGTCATCTCATTCAGCTAGGGAGAAATTGAGAAATTACAGATCGTTCCAGACGTAGTGATATCTGGACAACTCTGATGCTAGGAGCTAGTCTGGTGTACATAATTAGCATCACAGCCAGACTATTGTGCCCTGGGTGATGCCAGTAAGTGAGACAACTATAGGACTGTGTGTCCCAAAGCAAGCTTCAGATTACTCTGCTGAGTTCTAAATGTCCATTCCTGGAAGCTCTTCTCTAATTGGTCCTCAGTTGTTCCTGGGGTGGTGATGCTCCATTGGTGGAGCTTCATCTCCAGGACGAGACAGAGAGAAGCAGCAGAGGAGACAAGAGTGTCTGTCAGCCTCACCCCAGACCCTCAACCCAGACCCTCACCCCAGTCCCTCACCCCAGTCCCTCACCCCAGACCCTCACCCCAGACCCTCACCCCAGTCCCTCACCCCAGTCCCTCACCCCAGACCCTCACCCCAGTCCCTCACCCCAGTCCTTCACCCCAGACCCTCACCCCAGTCCCTCACCCCAGACCCTCTCCCCAGACCCTCACCCCAGTCCCTCACCCCAGTCCCTCACCCCAGACCCTCACCCCAGTCCCTCACCCCAGACCCTCACCCCAGTCCCTTACCCCAGACCCTCTCCCCAGACCCTCACCCCAGTCCCTCACCCCAGACCCTCACCCCAGACCCTCACCCCAGTCCCTTACCCCAGACCCTCACCCCAGTCCCTCACCCCAGTCCCTCACCCCAGACCCTCACCCCAGTCCCTCACCCCAGACCCTCACCCCAGTCCCTCACCCCAGACCCTCACCCCAGTCCCTCACCCCAGTCCCTCACCCCAGACCCTCACCCCAGTCCCTCACCCCAGAGCCAACGACACGGCCATCTTACCAGACGTTAATGACATCATGTGGGAGTAAATATGCTGGCTAATGACTGGAGGTGTAGAAAAAGCACCAGGGTCTGACTGCAGGAATAGGACCTGAATCAGCCTCCTTCCCTGGTCCTCGCAGCAGCTGTGCTGTGGAAATCAAATCTAACTGAGGCTAATTACTAGACTTGCTGCAATTATCTGTTCTCGGATTATCTCTGTAAAAGAGTTTGAGATACCAGAAACACTTTGTACGATCTAGGAATAATTCCTGTATTTTCTTAGAAATAAAAGTCTCACACCACCTCTCAAAATTCTGGAAACAGTCCTTTGTCCATCCAGAAGGATGAGGGCTCTGACATCTGTCTTACTCTGTTAGCTTCTGACGACCGTCTCTGATTACTGGCAGTTTGGTCAGATTTGACAGAAGGCAAATTATACTGGTAAAATGTTGCCTGAATATAACTTTGAGCTTACTTTGTGGGAAATGATTTGGTCTGATCTAGGCTAGAAGCTGTCTCCAGCCCTCCACCTATTTGAATGGGCAAGTGGATGCCCCAGTCTGAACAGCAGCATTATGCATAAGGGTCCTCGTATGGAAATGAGAGTTTGAAGCTGACGCAGTGTTCCTGGAGTCTGGGAGCATTAATAACCGTTCTAATAAACAACAGCTGCTACTCAGCAGAGAGCAGCACACTGCAGCCATGTCTGATCAGAGAGCACCAACATAACAAACTATTATGCTAAAAATCGAATGACAATCTAGATACCGTACAGTACAACCAATCACAAAACCTCTACTCAATCTAGGAAACACTCTCACGTTAGATGATATTTGACATTTAGCAGGCAGCTGTCACATTTACAGCTACAGGTAGGGGGTACCGCCTCAAGCACAAATGTGTCTGAATTTGTGTTGTAATCATAATAAGAGCCAGTGGGTTGTGTTCACCAGGGAGACAAGGTATTATGTTTTTTATATTTTCCAGCATTCTCCATTGCCTTCTTCATTTACATGTAGTTAGGCCCTTCATTGATGGGATCTCACAGTAAAAGCCTTTTTTCCCTTTACGTAACAGCCTTGGTTCCTAGCGACCAGTGTAGAGGAAGTACAGACTCTGAATTTATAAGTTAGAATCAGAAATAGCACATAAAATATCACGTTCATATTAACCCTGATAATAGGTAAATGGTTAATAGGTAAAAGGGTCATCAGGCTTCTCAATGGACACTGATATGGACATTTTTACTGCACACTAGTCACTTATACACTGTCACTTTCAGCTACTGGTTGCTCTTTCAGTAACATTGCACTACTGTACCTCACTGTACCTCGCCACCAGGCTCCTGTTTGGTCATTGACATAGTCACTGATCTGCAAATTTGCACTACTGCACTGTACTCCACTTAGGTTAGATAGGTTATAGGGTTGAAACAGGTTTTTTTGTGCATTAGGGTTAGTATAGCGTACTATTTATTGTTATCTGTAATGTAGGAAGTTTTAGTGTTAGGGTTAGTATAGCGTTTATTTATTGCTATCTGTATATATATATATATCTGTATATTTAGGAAGTTCACTTATCTAAGCATAGATGTAAATTTGTTCTGTGTACTTATATGTTATGTTATGCCAGGTGCTTGCGTTGTCTTGTCTTAAGAATTTCAGTGCCCAGTCTAACTTTGTGTTGTTCTGTGCATCTGACAAATAAAAGACTTGAACTTGAACTAAAAGACTTCAACAATATGCAGTCAAAACAATTACAGGTGTCCAATATAAACTCTTTCGTATGTGTGTTAGCTATTAATTGTGTGTTTTACGTAGTGTAGAAGTTGCTGTTGGTTGAAAATGAATGAACACTGACAGACCAAAGATATGTTTTGAAATGTGAACGTGTCCTTAATAGTCTCTGGCAAAGCAACCAAGGTTTGTTTCTCTAAACATATTGTCCCAGGGGAACTCGCACTCATCAAGTTTCTTCTCTATAAATGGAACAGCCTTGTGGGGCACCATCATTCCTTTACTTTTTAAGATAATACTTAAACGTTATTTTGTTTTTGTTGTAAAAATTAAGCGAGTGAGTGAGTTTCCTTATGTGCTTCTAACAATGAACTTAATCTCAGTCTAATGAATCCCATCACTTGCACCTTGAGAGCTCTTTGTATTTTAAAGTGCTATAAAAATAAAATCCATTATTATTTATTATTATCACTGGCTCCAGCAACAGCATCCATGGTGCCTTATCTCCAAATGGTGATGATGGCAGAGGAGTTTGATAGTCATCCAGAGGGTTACTGAGCTCTGACATGGTAAACAACCAACACCACAGTATATAACTGTGGGACAGCATGGCAACACCACAGTATATAACTGTGGGACAGCATGGCAACACCACAGTATATAACTGTGGGACAGCATGGCAACACCACAGTATATAACTGTGAGACAGTATGGCAACACCACAGTATATAACTGTGAGACAGCATGGCAACACCACAGTATATAACTGTGAGACAGTATGGCAACACCACAGTATATAACTGTGAGACAGCATGGCAACACCACAGTATATAACTGTGAGACGAAGGCTGTGAGTGTAGATAATTCATTTCTGTCATCGCTGACAAATCTCTTCTCTCTCTAATGTCATTTTCTATATCTATATATAGCTTGGAATCAAATTACTTTTCAACATACATATTCCTCAATGTGCACTCAAGCGCTTGTGCATAAGATAACACGTGGCATTGTTCCCCTCTTTTTGTTTTATAATTTAAAACTGATACACTTGTTAAGCAGATAACAATAAACTCATCATAAGTGAGTGTACAAACTGTAACCTGTCTCTGAAACAGGAAACTATTAAATAAAAATGAAACAGCGTTACCTGAAGGACCCTTTTTTGTATTCAAATGAAATTATGTTTGACTAAAGGGGGGCAACAACAACAAAAATAACTTAATGACCAAAAGTCTTTTAATGATGGTCTGTCTCCAGTCAGACTGGGGAGCCCTGGAGTCTGAGGCACTGCAGGAAAGGTGGCTCCATATGTGAGAACCACAGGACATGTCCAGGCTGTATGAAGGCTGGCAGAGCACTGGCTGCAGCCCAACTGTTTCCTAGAGATAAGGGAGAACAGACCGTTTGGGACTAATTCAATCATTCAGGGAGGCTAACAGTGACATTTTAACATGCTATCTAATTAACTATCTGGAATCACATGACACAGGCAGCTTCAAAAGTCTCCAACTTGTTTGAAATGTGACACGAGGCAAAACTCAAACCCCCTGCATTGTCTCTAGTTATTTCACAGGCAGTTTACTGTAATAAGGAGCTCTGTTGCAGCTATGCAGAGGACTTCATGAAAGCAAAGCATTCACGTCTCACATTCACATCTGATTAAATATAAGAAGTGGTTAGGCAACCACAACCTCATGACCAGAGTACATGTAAAAACAGCTTGGGAATTATAAAATATTTTTTGGTGAAAACCTCTCCAATCACCCTCATGTCCCATGAGTATTGTGATACAATGTTATGCCGTAGGCCACTCCATTAGTCATATATTTTACTCAGTTTGTGAGGCGATGCATAATACAACTCTCATCTGTAGAAAATACCTCTTCACTTGAGGTTATCATCAACTGAGGTGTTGCTGTCACAAAATAATAATAACCCTTATATTTAATCTGGAGGAATTGCATCTCAGGTTGAAATTATTCCAGAGCATTACCAGACCAGAACAGACAGAGCATTCTGTGACTTAGGGGACATGGAACCGTACGTGACTACCGCTGGCATGCAAAGCATCTGCTGTAATGAATTATCAAAGCCTGTTGAAGTGCTCCCTCCCTCCCTCCTCCCTCCCTCCCTCCCTCCCTCCCTCCCTCCCTCCCTCCCTCCCTCCCTCCCTCCCTCCCTCCCTCCCTCCCTGAGCTGCCCACCAGAGCAGCCAGAGCTGAGGTTATTATTGTTCACTCTGATGGAAGGAGCCCATCAGGGCTTTTTTTTACCATTCAGTTGACGAGAGCCAGAGTTGGCCGGCTCATGGAAGTTTTGGGAGCAGGTGCTTTCAACTACTAAGTGAATCATAATGCATCCACCAAGCTGGGTGCATCTCCCAGAGCACAAAGGCGCTGTGACTGTCTCCCAGGGGGCTTCAAGGCACGCCATTGAAAGGATAGGATACAGCAGACAAAATCCCTAGATAACCTTTAGGAGGAATAGAGGATGAATAAAGCTGCAGAAGAGAGAAAAACTGGTCTCATGCCCTCATGGGAAGGAAAAGGGGAGATTGCTGCCAAATGGGATTAGTCATATTCCCAGTTCATAGTTACATATATTTATTTTCAATCAAGGTAGCTGAAACAACTGAATATTATGAGCCCTATTAAGATCAGATATTAAGATCCTAGTGCTGTGCTGTGTACAGTGATGCTCTGTCTTATGTAACAGACACACCTCCCATGTGCATTGTGGGTATTGTTTTCCTTTGCTACACGCGGGTCTCATTAAGGCAGGGTCCTACTCACTCTGGTCCCAATTTACAGTTAACCCTAACTTCCAAAAGCCTCTCAGAGGAAGCGTCACCCCTGCAACACCTGAGGCAGCACCTGGGCTCGGCTTTCATCCAAAACAAAAAATATGATTTTCAGGAAAGGTCAATTTTCTCCAACTTTGGATCTATCTCAAATTAAAAAATGAAGAATGTTTGAAGTCAAATATACCTGTTTTTCTATAGACACTTGTTATGGTAGAAAATGTCAACTTCTTGTCTGTTTGTTCGCCTGTCCCTGGCCCCAGTGCTGCAGAGGCTTGCTGTCTGATGGGCAACTACGGTGTTATACAGGGACAAGGTTGCCATATTATTGCTAATTGACTGCCCACTCATGTTCCGAGCACAATGTTCTGGGGCCACAGTGAAAGCACTGTGCCGCATTTGGCAAAGGAAGTCAATGTGTTGATTGATTCTGTCTATTTAGGCTTTTCTTTTCCATGAGAATAAAGATTTAATTGGTATTTTAGTCAGTTCCTTGAGAAAAATTATATGCTGCTTCAGATTCAATAAGACTCAACACTCACACTCTCAACACTCACACACATACAATATGTGACAACTGAAGCTGCGGGTGAAGAACGTAACCTTGGCCAATATCACAAAGAGAATGAACGACTTGTATAATCCTTACATGCATGGGATGAATAAACAACTAGCATTGCAGTGCTTGTTGTGAATATCTTCATGGAGAGATACATTTACCATATTACAATACATCATGATGGAATTCTTGATGTGCTTTTATGAGAACTCAAGCAATACATTTGTGAAATTTGCATTTGAATGATTTGTATTGCTTAAAAGCCCTGACAGTAAAGGGTACTTACAAGACATTAGGTTTAGGGAATAATTTCAACGCGATTAACAACATCTAGCATAACACAGCACACTGCTTAACAAAAAAAATTGAAGCAAGGTTTTAATGCAACATTTAAGTAAGGTTGTGTCAACTCAAAAGTGAAAAAAAGACATTTTTCAAAGGCTTGGTCCCTTTGTACACAAACTGTCTGAGAAAGCCCTGTGGTCTTATCTAAAAACGTCCAGGCACACACAAGACCATCTCCAAAACCAGCCAGCCTTTGAACACTTTACAAATGGAAAGTCCTCACAAAGTCAGGATGTTCTTTCACGCATAAAGGAAAAGTTCAAAAGCGTTAGTGTAGATTCAGCAACAACGCCTCTGTTCCCTGACAGGGCTTCTCTCTGGTGCTCTGCTCCAGCTGTGGAAGCACCAGTCACACCCACCAGCTGGACATCAGTCTGCAAATGGAAAACAGTCTCCTTCACTTCTTCCTTGAACGAGGAAAAGAAGGGACTTGATGGGTTCAATGTTCAAGGTTATCTTTACTGTCCCTATAGGGAGAAATTGTACTGCAGCCAGGGTTTACATAAGAACAGAACCCACAGGACAACATCAATGACAACATCAGACTTGATGGGACTTTAGGGTATGTATTTACTGTGTGTGCCTGCACTGGATCACAGTCCTGGTGTTCATCGCATATTATAGTATTTTACAATCGCTATGACAATTTTTTCCATACTTTTAACAAGTTTCCTAAACTCTTGACACAGTTAGAACAACATCCGTCTGTGTTGGCTATACCATTAAAACAATTCTTCTTGCTTTGACACAAAATGCATAGAGTAAACACAAATTTAAAATGCTTGAACTTCTTTTACACAAAAGCTTAACCAAAACCAAAACAATCAATTTTTACTGCCCAATTTACCAATGCTTTCACACTGTATGTCAGAACAGATAACATCATGTTCGAAACCTAACTTATTAGCTAAAGTCAGAGTGAACAGTTGTTCATATTGTGAATTGAAACACAAATATATCCCCTGTATTTTATTCCATTGCTACTGAGAAACAGCTGGTTGAAGTTATGCAAACAATTTACAGCTGAGTCCCATCTAGGAAACACACTCAGGTGTTGAGGTTCTTTCAATCGCATGACCACATGGTATATAAAAGAGAACCTCTTTGGACTGATCTTGTGTGGAAAAAGAACAATATAGAGCAACACAAAGAAAATAAGAATAATGCCTGCACGAGGGAGAGGAAGACAAGTACCAGGACAAGGGAGAGGAGCGGGACAAGGGCCAGGAAGAGAGAGAGGAGTTAGAATGCGTGGTGGAGCTCAAAGAAGGGCCAGAGCTAGGGTAACTGATGAAATGCTCTAAATGGCAGCTATATTGCATATTTCTGTTATCTTGCAGTGATGTCCTGTTGCAATTGAAGCCTTTACTGCAGCAATTCTCTGTCTTATTTTTTCATGAACCGTACCTTCTATAAAGCTACTCTAAGATGGGTCAATCATTTTTTGTACTGAATTTCTGAGGCAAAAGAAACAAAATGTGTGCATTTTCTAAACCCAACAAAACAAAAATGTAAAGGCTTCAAAAGAAACTGCAGTGCAAAACACAATATATGATCAAAATACTGTGAAACCTGACAGATATACAAGAATGCAGTTTCTGTAATTCCATCTGAAGTTAGTGTTTTTATGACACCGTGCTTTGATTGACTAAATGTTCCTGTTGAAAGAAAACATGTGTTAGTGTTTTGGTAGACATAAGATATTATAAGACAATCCATTATTTGTCCCGCAGTGGGGAAATTGCAGTTTGCAACAGCAGCAGGGTACAGAACAGCACTCAGAGTTTAATTAAATATGGAAAATACAAAATATAAAATATATGAGATACAAGATATGAAGATAAGGATCTAAGGGTATGAAAAAGCAAAATAATATAATTAATATATAAATTAAGTGAGAGTTAAGTGTGGTGGCTGCCGCTATAAATAAGCAATGAGTGTGTTGTTGTCCTGTAGCTGTGTTGTTGTCCTGAAGCTGTGTTGTTGTCCTGAAGCTGTGTTGTTGTCCTGAAGCTGTGTTGTTGTCCTGAAGCTGTGTTGTTGTCCTGTAGCTGTGTTGTTGTCCTGTAGCTGTGTTGTTGTCCTGAAGCTGTGTTGTTGTCCTGAAGCTGTGTTGTTGTCCTGAAGCTGTGTTGTTGTCCTGAAGCTGTGTTGTTGTCCTGTAGCTGTGTTGTTGTCCTGAAGCTGTGTTGTTGTCCTGTTGGTGTGTTGTTGTCCTGAAGCTGTGTTGTTGTCCTGAAGCTGTGTTGTTGTCCTGTTGGTGTGTTGTTGTCCTGAAGCTGTGTTGTTGTCCTGTTGGTGTGTTGTTGTCCTGTAGCTGTGTTGTTGTCCTGTTGGTGTGTTAAGAGTTTAGGAAAATTGTTAAAAGTATTGAAAAAAAATGTCACAGCGATTTTCAAAAGCTGTAAGTGAGAGGTATTTGTTCACCCTTTTGTCCTGTATCTTTGTTGTTGTCCTGTAAGTTCGGGGACATTCTCCCCGAGGCATGTTGGCTGAAGTGCCTTGCCCAAGGACACAACGTCATTGGGCACGGCCTGAAACGAACTGGCAACATTCTGATAAATAGCCCGACCGCTCCGCCATCTGACCTCTCCCTGTTGTTGTCCTGTAGCTGTGTTGTCCTGTATCTCTGTTGTTGTCCTGTATCTCTGTTGTTGTCCTGTATCTCTGTTGTTGTCCTGTATCCCTGTTGTTGTCCTGTAGCTGTGTTGTTGTCCTGTATCCCTGTTGTTGTCCTGTATCCCTGTTGTTGTCCTGTAGCTGTGTTGTTGTCCTGTAGCTGTGTTGTTGTCCTGTATCCCTGTTGTTGTCCTGTATCTCTGTTGTTGTCCTGTATCTCTGTTGTTGTCCTGTATCCCTGTTGTTGTCCTGTAGCTGTGTTGTTGTCCTGTAGCTGTGTTGTTGTCCTGTATCCCTGTTGTTGTCCTGTAGCTGTGTTGTTGTCCTGTATCCCTGTTGTTGTCCTGTATCCCTGTTGTTGTCCTGTATCCCTGTTGTTGTCCTGTATCTCTGTTGTTGTCCTGTATCCCTGTTGTTGTCCTGTAGCTGTGTTGTTGTCCTGTATCTTTGAACATGCAGCTATTTATGGGTGGTGGGTTAGAGGTCTGTCCTCGTAGTGAACCTAGATGAGGACTCATTTCACATTAGGGTTAGGATGCACCAATGCTTTAGGGTTAGGGTTAGGATGCACCAATGCTTTAGGGTTAGGGTTAGGATGCACCAATGTTTTCCTGTTAATAGTGCTTTCAGCCTTCTCTGAACATGTAATCTCCTTGGTACGTCATACAGGACAGTACCATCATGACTGTTCTGTTTTATCAAGAAGACTTGAGGAATTAAGAATACAACTAACATGAGGTGAAACATCCTAGCATACAGCTAACTCTGCTACATCTACATACTACAATGTGTGTTGGATTGTTTTAACTAACATGTTATTGCTCTAAAACAAAAAATGCATTATTGATTGACTGAACAGATTTTCCATCAAGTGTATTGATTTGTTTTTCACATGACAAATCATATATCATATAATGGATATATGATCATGTATAATGGAAGCCGTCTGGCAGACTTTTACACAGGCTCCATTTTGTTGCTGTCCCTGGAGGTCTGAATGTGGGTCTGACGTCCTGCTTTAACTATAAGTCACTCAGCCTCGACAGACGAGGGGGACAGTGACATCTCCTCTCTCCTCTGAGTGATAACCTGTCTTTAAAACCCTTTGACTCTGTCACACAAGTGAGTCATCATCATACATTCTTTGTAAGGGTCACAACACAGTGGTCTATTGGTCTACAACCCTTACAGCTTTCACCTTTTAACCACAAATGTTAAAATAGATTATAGAATTCTTAATGGGTCTAGCCTGTTGGGGGTGAGAGAACATCAGACAACAGTAGAGAAGGGTTTTATTCTCATGGGCTGAATCCAGACGTACAGTACCCTGGATAACCCTAACCCCTTGGAAGAGAGGAAAGGTTGGAGTGTAATTCCTTTTGACAGAGGCTGTCATCCTCATGTATCTGTCGCCGGGAATGAATGCACTAGTCTATAAACAGTCTTTTTTTCAGAGCCATGTAAAAAAATACAAAATTGGCCACAAACATTTTCTGCTCTCTGTTTAAGGGATTTTTATTTTGAGATTTGGTCTTGTGTGCTGTACAGTAACACCACATTTTGATCCACAGAGCCGACAGTGTCATGTCACCAGTGAAAGTGTTAAATCTCTATGGATCACTTGCGTATGTGTATAGGTATGTGAGAAGGAGGGATGCACTTTCTATGATTAATATTCATGAAATCAGTCCCACTTTCAGAACAAGAGACTAAAAGTAGCTGTTGCCCTCCAGTAATCAGCAGCTTTGTGTAAACTCTGCAATTGAGAACCTGAAAAAAGCAATGACACCAAAATGGTGTGTCTTGGTCGGAACATTCCACTTGAAGCCATGAGTTTTCAGTTTGATTTCATCACAGATATGTTTACATGTTTGGGTTTCTTTAGCTGTTCTAAAGCCTGTTCAGACAAGTAGTTAATAATTGATAGTTTAAATGTTCTTGATATAACTGGAAAAGGTTCTACTGAGATAAAATGATGAAGTTGAAGGTAAAAACACAAAGAGGTCATCAGATTGTTGAATTGCTGATGACCTGCTTTGGCGGATCAGTGGAACTGTAACTGGCATAGGTCAATATTATCCCACAGGACCAACAAGCTTTTAGACAAACACACCCCTAGTTTAATAGTTTAAAGCAACATCATCCATGGCACTGTAGCTGGGCGATGACTCAATTGTAATTTTACACGGCCGGAATCGAACCGGCAACCTTCTGATTAATAGCACGATTCCCTAACCGCTCATTCATCCGATCTTCCTTTGCCTAGCGCACCAGACATTGAAACATTGAAAAGGCAAGAATATTTCAAATGAGGGACGTGCAAATCAACAACAAACACTCTGCAGTTCACTGATAATTATGTTTGTGACCACAGAATTGTTACAAGACAACTTACCTTTCCATTGCAATACAGGACATATAATCTTGTGAGGAACCATGCAGGACTTGACATCATGAACATGGACAACAGCAGGCAAGCGCTCCAGCTGGTAGTCAGATGAGGGAGCAGTGCCTGAGAGGCAGGACAGACTGGGAATCGCAGGCCCAAATGTATCGACTGGATAAGACCTGGGGGGTCTCTGACAGGATGACTGTATTGTGAATCAATGAGGCACATGACAGACGTAGAGTTGAAAACGTGTGCTAGAATTCGCACATAGAATGGCAGTAATTATGAATGTGTGGTAAACAAACGTATACAATGGGCTGCCGCATGCTTCTGAATTGAAAAAACATTTCAAGACTCATTACAGTGAGGTGATTATCCTGAGGCAATGGCAGGGGATGATGGCCCAGACCCACAGCTAACATGAAACAAAATAAAAATAGACACCAAAATCATTCTTGAAAGCTTTTATCAGATAGAAAAGGCTGTCTGTTTGCAACAATGTGCTCACATGCTCTCGAAATCACTACGGGCTAGGAACATCAAAAGGTCACCCAGTGCTTGAAACCAAGCAATGAAATGTACTTTTATATACACATGAAGGCATAGGAGCCTATTTGTCATGTTTTTCCCTCTACTTCAAAGGGAAGACAGAAACAGGTGCCTCACATCTTTTCGACTGAGTCTTAAAACCATTTTCTTCCTTGCACTCAATTCATCCTAGAAACCCTTCAACCTTATACCGTCTCTACAACCTGTTAAGTAAATGGATA
Source organism: Hypomesus transpacificus (assembly GCF_021917145.1). Lineage (NCBI taxonomy): Eukaryota > Metazoa > Chordata > Actinopteri > Osmeriformes > Osmeridae > Hypomesus > Hypomesus transpacificus. The sequence goes on along the minus strand of NC_061082.1, from coordinate 20,918,389 downwards.
GGGCAGCCGAACCACTCATCAGTAAATAGATCTGAATATTTCAGCACGGAGGAGACAGTTCTGTTTCAGCTCCTCAAAACACAATGATTTACTTCATACATGGCCGGAGCAGTTTTCACTTCCAGATCTCTGTCATTATATAACAGTTGAACTGTCATGGAAGGACAACGTGTTCTTACAATGTCTGAGTCAAAACACTCATGATCCAACCCTTCCCACCCATGGAGTTAGGGTTAGGGTTAGTCATCACAACACTTAGGGTTAGGGTTAGTCATCACAACACTTAGGCTCAAACCCCTCCCACCCATACAAAAATGATTTTGATGTTCTGAAAGAAATCGATTTATTTATTGGGTCATTTAACAAAGTTTGTGTCAGAACAAATTGCACAATTGTGAGGTGCTTCTGGACCTTTTTGTTTTTTCGGATGTTGTGAAACAGAAATGATCAGGCCCCTGCTGATACGACCCCCAACATGGACGACAGACTGTGCGCTGACCAACAACCTGTTAAAACTAGCTGAAGAACCGGCCTTACCAGAGTAATTGAATCATCAAATCAAATGTATTTGTATAGCCGTTTTTACACGCAAGCATGTCACAGAGGGCTTCACATGCGCCCATAGAACTGCCCCTCAACCAACCTAAACCCTCAAGGAAGACAAGGAAAAAGTCCCTGAAAAACTCCCAACGGGAGAAAAAATTGAAGAAACCTTGGGAGGAGCAATTCAGAGAAGGATCCCCTCCTCCAGAGACGATTGGTAGGAGAGAGGAGCAGAACACAAGCTAAACATAGTCATACAGTGGCAATGGGCTTTGAAACACCAAAATCCATTGTTCGGCTTTATAGACGTTGGATGGGACCGGGAAACTCGTCATCATTGTGACCTAGTGTTGTTGTGCTACCAACATTATGGTACATATGCAGGCTTGAGGGCATTTAAGGATCCATAACAGGGTAGATACAGTACACTTTTATTACCTCATTTTGGGCTATGTTCCCACCACCTTTAAAGCTAAAGCTACTTCATCACAGGAAGGATAGCTGTTCAATCACAGTAGACAATTATGAGAAAATTGCTCTGCTCTTCAAATTATCCCTATAGGTGGGACACAAGCTATAGCTATTAGCTGCCTTATGACTGCCTAGACATATTCAAATAAAAACAGAAAATGCTTAACTATAGCCAATTGATAAGGTAGGCAAAAATAACATTGAAGCAGTTTACTCCGTTTTTTGTCTACTTTGTTAATGATATACCTTACTAATGTATGAGCATAATAATAAAAATCTAAACTCAAACTTTTGATTTTACTGGGGACAGCAGATTTATACTGGGGCACGTGCCCCATTAAAAAGGGTCTAACAACGCCCCTGCTCGCCGGCCAATAATAGGCTACTGTAAACGTACCAAAACTCGGAACACGGTTGTTGCTGACAATGGTTGGTTTAGGCCTAAAGCTTTTCAGTGTCTGTGGCATATGGTTAGAGTCTAATGTTATTTCAAGAGAACAATATGAAATTTGAGAGATACTTGTAATAATTGCCATGACTAGTATTACTATGAACAATACATCCAAGCAAGTAAGGTAGTGGTTTGCCACCTTACACTGAAATGAGTAGGTTTATGGTAGCCTATGGCTAATGAAACCTTGCGATTTCCTTTAGTGTTGGTCAGCTGTTGGCGCAGGCGCATAGAAAGTGTCCCTCATTTGGGGTTGAGGAAGTTGGCAACCCTAACTGGGGGGGGGGGGCGTTTCGCCCGAAGGACTCCAAGGTTTTTTGAAAAGTTGGCAGCCCTGCGTCTCTGGAGGAGGGGTTCCCTCACTGAATAGCTCCTCCCAGGGTTTCTTCCATTTTTTCTCCTTTTTCTGGGCATTTTTCCTTGTCTTCCTTGAGGGTTTAAGTTGGTTGAGGGGCAGTTATATGGGTGTATGTGAAGCCCTCTGTGACATTGCTTGTAAAAAGGGCTATACAAATAATAATAATTTGAATGAATGTACCAGAGCATTGGCTATTTGTTTAAAATAATGAAAAATTGCTTTTTGACGAGTGACTAGAACAGGTACTTCAGAGATGACAGAGAATTTCAATTGGAATCTCAGAAATATAGGTTCCACAGCCACTGAGAACAATCACCAGCTGCATCACGGGCACTGCACTGCTATCTATCTATAATTCCAGGAATTATAGATAGGTGTGTGGCACAATTTCTTCCATGGGCACTGTGCTCTATTTATCGTTCAAATAATCTGTATTTGTGTGTTTCACTGCTATTTTAATCATCGACTGCGTCACGGGCACTGTGCAATGCTGCAACCTGACACGCCAAACTCCGATTCAAATGCACTGTGCGCAATCTTGACGCAGCTTCTTTTTATCTTTCAATCCGAGGGAAGCCAAGACCAATCAGAACGCTCGTTATTGAAGAGTGCCCGTGCCTGGACGCTCACTACTCAGTCAACATGGTGAGTTCAGTCAATTCTAAGCATTTTGTTTCAATACATTCTGTTGCTGCTATCTTTTTAGTGTATATGTTAAGCTGTTTACGATCATTTACATTTCTTATGATCTCGGAGGACTAAATAATAAAACGGAAGAAATATCTCGTCAGCTACCGGCAAATTGGTCTAGCTAACCTAACTTGCTAGCATAGCTAGTGCTAACTAGCCTAGCTAGCAAGGTACCAACATGTCATGAGCTGGTAAAGTTTGCTAGCTGCCGCTAGCTTCCTTTACTCATCCAGCTAGCTAATGTTTGCTAGCCACAACATGTCCGTGCTATGAAGCTAACTTTGCTAGCTCTGTATACTTGCTTTTGTAGGCTGGTAGCGTAACTATGAACATGTTGAAATAACCTAGCTAGCTCTATATACTTACCTATGCCTTTGTAGGCTGGTAGCGTAACTACGATCATGTTAAAGTAACTTGGCTGGCTAGCTTCTAATTTTCTGGTTACGTGCTAGCTCATTGACTGGCGCGTTAAACGAATGCTAGTGGTTACTGTATTGCTTTTGTCAATACCGACCAGCGTTTTAGGGACTGCTATGGTATGACAAATTGCTAGCCTGTCCAGAGCTAATCGTGTAAATTTACGACATGTATGATATCCCTGCTTGCTCAGTAGCAATAGCGAGATATTCCAAAATCCAAACAATAATGTTATACCATATTAGACTAGCCTTGATCTGGGTAAAGGAAATCCTAGACTTGCAGTGGCAAATACCAGCCTCATTGCATATCCCTTCATAAGCTACTGGTCAAGAATTGAAATGAGTATGTCGTGACGCGAGATCCTAAAGATAATATCAAGGCCAGTCGTGTTGGGGCCTAGATGTTGTTAATAGCTAGTTATAGTCGACACCAGTAGTATATTAGGAGTAACTGTATGAGGTCTCTTGTTCATGACAGTCTTCAGCAGATGCTAATAATGGCTCGAGCCAAGCAGCACCTTTTCCTGGTGTCCCACCTTCGGGAATGCCCCCATCTTTTGTAAGTTGGTGTTGGAACAGTCCACCATCTTTTCTGTGTTGCACCCTATGGCTTCTCTCATGACATGGGTCACGTTGTGGATCATAGCTGGGGAATCTGATTGGTTGCAATTGTTCTTTTGCTGTTTTTATAATTGGCTGTGTGTAGATGGGACCACCAGGAATGCCACCTCACTTCCCCCCAATGGGAATGCCCCCCATGGGTCAGAGGCCGCCCAGCATGAGCCCCATGCCCCCAGGGATGATGCCCCCAGGGATGATGCCCATGGGTGGACCCCAGATGGGACAGGTAAGCACCGTGTGGACGAGGAGTGAGGGGGCCCACATTTGGCCAGTTGGCTTGGAGTCCTTTTTTGTGTTGATCCCAACAGGGCAGATCTTATCCAATGGAGCGATGCAGGCCCCTGGATGGAAGTGTTAGTGTTGTTAGTGTGGGCTGTGTCTTTGAGTAAAAGATTGTCACCAGTAAAAAAATAAAAATACCAACAAATATGATAACCCTGGTTGTGCTAATGACATATTTCTGTTCCCTCCCTCCCCCAGTCTCACACAGGGTATTAATACTGTGAGGGATAAAAGCCAGTGCCTCAGATAAATATGTAATGATCCTCTCTCTTATTAGATGCCAGGTATGATGCCCCCCATGATGGCTGGGATGATTATGCCCCCTCGTATGCCCGCGGTCGCCATGCAACCAACAGGACCGGTAACTGCCAGCCTCACACCACTCTCTCCCAGCCTCACACACCACTCTCTCCCAGCCTCAGACACCACTCTCTCCCAGCCTCACACACCACTCTCTCCCAGCCTCACACACCACTCTCTCCCAGCCTCAGACACCACTCTCTCCCAGCCTCACACACCACTCTCTCCCAGCCTCACACACCACTCTCTCCCAGCCTCAGACACCACTCTCTCCCAGCCTCACACACCACTCTCTCCCAGCCTCACACACCACTCTCTCCCAGCCTCACACACCACCCTCTCCCAGCCTCAGACACCACTCTCTCCCAGCCTCACACACCACTCTCTCCCAGCCTCACACACCACTCTCTCCCAGCCTCACACACCACCCTCTCCCAGCCTCAGACACCACCCTCTCCCAGCCTCACACACCACTCTCTCCCAGCCTCAGACACCACCCTCTCCCAGCCTCAGACACCACTCTCTCCCAGCCTAACACACCACCCTCTCCCAGCCTCAGACACCACCCTCTCCCAGCCTCAGACACCACCCTCTCCCAGCCTCACACACCACCCTCTCCCAGCCTCAGACACCACCCTCTCCCAGCCTCAGACACAACCCTCTCCCAGCCTCAGACACCACCCTCTCCCAGCCTCACACACCACCCTCTCCCAGCCTCAGACACCACCCTCTCCCAGCCTCACACACCACCCTCTCCCAGCCTCACACACCACCCTCTCCCAGCCTCACACACCACCCTCTCCCAGCCTCACACACCACCCTGTCCCAGCCTCACACACCACTCTGTCCCAGCCTCACACACCACCCTCTCACAGCCTCACACACCACTCTGTCCCAGCCTCACACACCACTCTCTCCCAGCCTCACACACTGCAGCCCAGAATAGATCTTGCTGCCTTCAACAGCCTTAGCTTCAGCACCCTTAACACCCTGAACGTAGCAGTAGCTGTTCCAGACCCAGCCACAGCTAGCTGAACACCCTGAACGTAGCAGTAGCTGTTCCAGACCCAGCCACAGCTAGCTGAACGTAGCAGTAGCTGTTCCAGACCCAGCCACAGCTAGCTGAACGTAGCAGTAGCTGTTCCAGACCCAGCCACAGCTAGCTGAACGTAGCAGTAGCTGTTCCAGACCCAGCCACAGCTAGCTGATACCTGTCTCACACGCATCACACATTCTCCTGGAGCGCTTTTTAAAATCTTAAAGTTAAGTTTTAGAAAAGTATTTTTTTTTATTGAGCAGATACTTTTATCCAAAGAGACATACAAGTTATAACCTGTTATCTCTTCATCTGCAGTACAAGACCTCTAAGCTATACTTATTCCCCAAGGGTTTGGCTAATAAACATATTTAAGAAAATAAATGTATCAAAGTTCCTTATTAGTCCTGTATCTATAACCTAATGAACTGACTAGAGTTACACATTTCAGAGGTCCTTCATGTGTGTGACTTCATGAGACAGCCCAGGATGTCTTCTCAGTTAGTCACATATGAAGAGCTGTATGGTTGAAAAGTTACTAGTCACTAAAAACCAACGTCCACTACAATGCACATCCACTGACTCGGTGCCTCGGGTATCTTACAACTAGGGTCATTTGTTAGTGTTTTTGTGACTTGTAAAATGTGCAATTTTAGATAAATTAGGGAAACATACTGTACAAAATCCTCATGTAGTGTCAGGGCTTCTCTAAGACAACACACAAGGGCAACAAGGAATGTTTTGGTATAACCATAACCCCACTTCAAAATCCACGGTGGGTGTTGTCAGCAGTGTGACCTGCTGCAGAGGAGGTAGTATTGGTTAGTGACAGCAGTCAGATGCTGTAGTGAGTGATGCAGAGGAGGTAGTATTGATTAGTGACAGCAGTCAGATGCTGTAGTGAGTGATGCAGAGGAGGTAGTATTGATTAGTGACAGCAGTCAGATGCTGTAGTGATGCAGAGGAGGTAGTATTGATTAGTGACAGGAGTCAGATGCTGTAGTGAGTGATGCAGAGGAGGTAGTATTGATTAGTGACAGGAGTCAGATGCTGTAGTGAGTGATGCAGAGGAGGTAGTATTGGTTAGTGACAGCAGTCAGATGCTGTAGTGATGCAGAGGAGGTAGGATTGGTTAGTGACAGGAGTCAGATGCTGTAGTGAGTGATGCAGAGGAGGTAGTATTGGTTAGTGACAGCAGTCAGATGCTGTAGTGATGCAGAGGAGGTAGGATTGGTTAGTGACAGGAGTCAGATGCTGTAGTGAGTGATGCAGAGGAGGTAGTATTGGTTAGTGACAGCAGTCAGATGCTGTAGTGATGCAGAGGAGGTAGTATTGGCTAGTTTGACAGCAGTCAGATGCTGTAGTGATGCAGAGGAGGTAGTATTGGCTAGTTTGACAGCAGTCAGATGCTGTAGTGATGCAGAGGAGGTAGTATTGGTTAGTGACAGCAGTCAGATGCTGTAGTGATGCAGAGGAGGTAGTATTGGTTAGTGACAGCAGTCAGATGCTGTAGTGATGCAGAGGAGGTAGTAGTGGTTAGTGACTGCAGTCAGATGCTGTAGTGATGCAGAGGAGGTAGTAGTGGTTAGTGACAGCAGTCAGATGCTGTAGTGATGCAGAGGAGGGAGTATTGGTTAGTGACAGCAGTCAGATGCTGTAGTGATGCAGAGGAGGTTGTCACCTGTCACATGAGGTGTCCCCAGGCCTGATGGTTGATGCAGCTGGAGGGAGGCAGTCTGCTCTTCTTAATGAGTCCTGTCAGCTTCACACACGTCACAGTAGTCAGCCATGTCTCTGTGTTTGCTTACCAATGAACTACCTCTGTTAATAATGTCTTTAGAAGCCTTATGTTAGGATGGCGCTGTAGAGCAAACTGTTCTCCTGTTTATGGAGCTGTTTTTGAAGCCTGGTTTGACTCATGGTTGTGTTTTCTCTGCAGCCTGGAGTGGACACAGGTAAGACCTTTTCACACACAATTACTAATTAGGTGAAATCGTTGATCCTGTCAATGTTTGAATGACTAACCTGTGTTTTTCCTCCTAGCCACCACTACAGCAGGAACAGTGGTGAGTACATGTTGTACAACTTGTATGTGTGTGTCATGGTCATCAGTGGCATTGAATTAACGTATTCAATCCTTAACACACAAAGTTGTTTTGTTTAACTTATGTTATATAAAACACATACTGCATACGTTGTAAGAGTGTGTGTGTCAGGGCTGACTGGAGTGTTAGATATGCATGTCACACAGCAGATTCAATTTTGTATTGCTTCCATTCCCTCCCTTTACAAAGATGTGTCAATAATCAGCCCAGTCTAATTGACCGTTGTTTTGTTCAGGGTACAGCTAATGGCTCTCCCCAGGATGACCAGCCCAAGAAGGTGAGAACAGCCACGCTCCTTCCACCTTTCTGTTCTCAGAAGCTTTGAATGCTGCCAGTGATTTCCCCTGGAAATCCTCCTTCATTTTGCTGCTTGCCATCCATGTGTCTGTTTTGGAGACTTGTCATTAAGGCCTGGTATTGTCTTCTGTAGAAGTCCCTGTGGACAGAGCACAAGTCTCTGGATGGGAAAACCTATTTCTACAACACTGAGACCAAGCAGTCCACCTGGGAGAAGCCAGACGACCTCAAGTCTCCTGCAGAAGTATGACGGTGCTCCCCTCACTTCTAAGTCAAACCTCAGACCCTCTTGTAGCTCTCTCTCTTCTATTTCTCTCTCCTTCAGTTTCTTTCTCGCTCCATTGCTTTCTTTTTCTCTCGACAGTTTTCTGAGATGTGTTTGTGTTTCTAGCAAATGTTGTCAAAATGTCCATGGAAGGAGTACAAGTCTGACACGGGGAAACCATACTTCTATAACTCCCAGACCAAGGAGTCCAGATGGACCAAGCCCAAGGATCTGGAGGATCTGGAGGGTGAGTCAGGGCAGCGCCCCCCCCCCCCCCCCCCCCCCCCCCCCCCCCCCCTGTGCCCCTCCTCTGGGCGAGTACCTGCTAGCCTGTTTTAACATCCATCTCTCTGCTTTCTTTCAGCCATGATCAAAGCCGAGGAGAATGGGTGAGTAGTTTCTCTCCCCCTCCAAGTGTTCTGCGGTCTGCAAGGCTGGACATTTACTCACTATTACTCTGAAAATTGAGCTTATTATCATCATGAAAAAACAAATGACCGTGTCATCCTGTCTAATATATCTCTTTTACATCTGTGTGTCCGAGGCCTGCCTGTCTTTGAAATGAGAAATCACTCTCTTTGTCCCCTCCTCCTCCTCGTGTCCCCTCCTCCTCGTGCTCCTGCTGCAGGACTGCAGACGTCCCCGCCCCTGGCACCCTCCCCACGCCTGTCCTGCAGGCTCACGCCGCCGCCGCCATGGCAACTATGATGGAGGCGGAGAGCGTGGCGGTGAGCGTGGCCCTGCCCGTGGTGGAGGAGCACCTGACCCTGGGGGCCGTTCAGGGGGGCGAGGGCAGCACTGAGGCCCCCCCAGCTTCCACAGAGAGCACTGCCCCAACAGAGCTTCCTGCCAGGTAAGAAGAGACCACCCGCACTGTGGCACACACACACATACACACACACTCTTGTCTCACTGACTGGCTCTCTCTCCCTCTGACTCTGTCTGCCTACTGTCTTTCTGCCTGCCTGTCTTGCCTATGGTGTTCAGCACTGAGGGCTCCAAGGAGGATCGTCCAGAGATCCAGAAGAAGACATACAAGTGGAACACCAAGGAGGAGGCCAAGCAGGCCTTCAAAGAGCTCCTGAAGGAGAAGGTGAAGACCCGCCTACTGCTGGATCTAGGGTTCTGACCCCGCCCACTGCTGGATCTAGGGTTCTGACCCCGCCCACTGCTGGGTCCAGGGTTCTGACCCTAAGACTGCTGTACAGCTGACATGAGCGGGTAGTGTCAGAGTCCTGTCTGTCAGCTGACATGAGCGGGTAGTGTCAGAGTCCTGTCTGTCAGCTGAACCCCCAGCTCCAGCTGCATTCAGACGTGTCCTGGCTGATTAATAACAGGTTGTTTTTGTTTATATTGTCCGGACGACATGTTGTTATTGGTTAGAGAAAATGTTGTTCTGAGGGATCGTACATCATTTCAGCTCACCTCCAACCCCACCTGTCTGGTGTGGCCTGTTCAGAAGGGTGTGTATGATGCTGTGAAGCACTCCTCCTCCATCCCAGACTTCCTGTGTGTTGTGCTGAGTGCTTCCCTAGGCAGCAACACTGATCACACCTCCACAACTGTGGAAAACGTCTGTTTAGGAGCTCTTACAGTGTGGCTTCCCCCCCCATACTATACTTATGGTTCCAAACGATTCCCAGTATTGTGTGTGTGTGTGCTCACGGGTGTATTTAATCAACTTCTCTCCAGAGCACTCGGAGGTCTTAGCATGATTGCTAAGTCTCAGCTCCCTGTGCACGTGGTGTGTGTCTGTCTGTGCAAGGTGGCTCAGTAGGTCTATATTTAGGTCTTTTTAATTTGGTGCACAAAGCCCTCCTTTGAGATTGCTCGCTATTTGCCTACGAGATCTTAATGGCTCTGTCTTTATGATTAGCGTTGCTGGATGAAGGCGAGGGGGGCTGGATGAAGGACCACGCAGTATGTCATGCCTCACTGACTTAGAATAACTGTTGACAACTGACAAGGAGGATACACAGCGAGAGTTCTGTTCATAATGTATAACCCCCTTCCCTCTCTCTCTCTGTCTCACTCCGTCTCCTCTGTTCATTTACATGTTTTCATTTAGCAGACGCTTTTATCCAAAGCGACTTCCAAGAGAGAGCTTTACAAAGTGCATAGGTCACTGATAATAACAACAAGATAGCCCCAAAACATTGCGGTTAGCCAAAACATGAAGCACATATTGTGAACAACCAAAATAAGTGCCAAAGGGAAGAACCATAAAAGCATGTAGTTAAACAAGTCACCTCATGAACCACTAAGTGCAAGTGTACCTGTGGAAAAACAAGCAACATTAAAAACAATATATCACAGCGAGTACAAAAATAAGCAACATTAAAAACAATATATCACAGCGAGTACAAAAATGTTACTCAGTTACCACTAACTACAAGACCAACCAGTCTCTAAGCAAGAGTCATTGTGATCCTGGAGGAAACTAACAATCGGGTCAAGCAAACCATTCCTAAATACCGTTGTACTCCCGGAACAAGTGTGTCTTTAGCCTTTTCTTGAAGGTGGAGAGACAGTCAGTGTCTCTGATGGAGGTGGGGAGTTGATTCCACCACTGGGGGGCCAGACAGGAGAAGGGCTTGTCTTGGGACCGGGCGGTCTTGAGCGGTGGGATCACCAGGCGGTTGTCTGAAGAAGACCGTAGGTGACGGGTGGGGGTGTAAGGCTGCAGGAGAGACTTGGTGTAGTCGGGTGCAGTCCCATTCACTACTCGGAAGGTCAGTACCAGGGTCTTGAATCTGATGCGGGCCGTGATGGGTAGCCAGTGAAGAGAGATGAGGAGCGGGGTAACATGGGAGCGTCTGGGTAGATTGTAGACCAGGCGGGCTGCTGCGTTCTGAATCCTCTGAAGAGGGCTGGTTGCACATGCTGGGAGACCGGCGAGCAGCGAGTTGCAGTAGTCCAACTTGGAGAGGACCAGTGCTTGGACTAGCAGCTGGGTGGAGTGCTCAGACGGGTATATTCTGATGTTCCGGATGTTGTAGAGGGTGAATCTACACGACCGGGAGACTGCAGCAATGTGGGCCGTGAGGGAGAGCTCGTCATCCATGGTGACCCCAAGGTTCCTGGCAGAGGATGAAGGGGTAACCATCGCAGATCCCAGGGTGAATGACAGATCGTGGGAGATGGAGGGTTTAGCCGGGATGATGAGAAGTTCTGTTTTGGCGAGGTTCAGCTGGAGGTGGTGCTCGGTCATCCAGACGGAGATGTCTGTGAGGCAGGCCTCAATCCTTGCTGAGATCCCCGGATCAGTCGGGGGGAACGACGGGTACAGCTGCGTGTCGTCAGCGTAGTAGTGGTAGTAGAAGCCATTGGAGGTGATGATTGGTCCAAGCGAGGTGGTGTACATGGTAGGGAGTTCTCTCCAGCTGTTAAACTCTCTTCTATTAGTGCCCACCTCCATGCCTGCCCACCTCCATGCCTGCCCACCTCCATGCCTGCCCACCTCCATCCCTGCCCCGCCCCTACATATCAGAACCAGATCACCTACAGGAGCACGGTCAGAAAGCTGCAGATGTTGGTGTTGACAGAGGTTGAGTGGGACGTCCAGTGATGTGGCTGCTTTACAGGTGGTCATCAGAGAGCTGAGGGCTGAGTGTCCTTCACCCCTCATCTTCATCCTTCTGTTTTTCACAGGGTGTCTCGTCTAATGCATCATGGGAGCAGGCCATGAAAACCATCATCAACGACCCCCGCTACAGGTATGCCCGACCCTCATCGGTCCAGTGATTGGCCGTGTGAACACAGCCGAGCTGGGCTGATTGGCCATGTGAACACAGCCGAGCTGGGCTGATTGGCCATGTGAACAGTGCTGTCTGTGAAGCAAATGTAACTTTAATGTCACTGATGTGTGGAACTGAGCCAAGTCGTGTTTAAAAACTCGGCACAATGAACTATAAATGTCAGCCAGCTTCTCTGTCTCCTGATCATCATACATACCAGATCAGACTGCCTTAACAACCTACTGTGGTGTGTGTGTCTGCAGTGCCCTGCCCAAGCTGAGTGAGAAGAAGCAGGCGTTCAACGCCTACAAGGTCCAGACAGAGAAGGAGGAGAAGGAAGAGGCCAGGATCAAGTACAAGGAATCCAAGGAAACCTACCAGAGGTTCTTGGAGAACCATGACAAGATGACCTCCACCACCAGATACAAGTATGTGGCTCCTGATACCATGACATGTTATTCCTGGAGTCACCTAGATGTGGGTTTGAATCCCCCTCAGCCCCTGGTGGGGCAGCTCCTCCCTCAGTGTGGACATCGTATTGTGGGTTTGCGTCCCAAACTCTGCAGGTTGCACTTCTTTGTTAAATGACCTGGTGGGTTAGGGTTAGGTTAACCCTAACCACTCCTGTGTTAAATGACCTGCTGGGTTGGGGTGAATGCTACTCTGGATGTTGTTAGTTCATGGGGTGCCCTAGGGGCTCTGGTTAAGAGCACAATGGATTCTGTCATTGATGTTGGTTCTGACATGATGATGCCTTTTCATAAAGGACTGGTCCCTTAATGCACCTCACACTGTGATGGGGCCTGTCTTCACACCTAGCATTTCCACTGGAAGTAGTCTAGATGCCATCAGTGTGCTTCCAGTGGTTCCTCACCAACCCAGCTAGTTAGAATAGCTTAGGGCCTTTGCTTTTCCTTCACAGTTAAGAAACTGGTTTGAAAGCAGAACAGAATGTCAGTTTACATAGACATTACACCTAGTCATTTAGCAGACGCTATTATCCAGAGCAACTTACAGTAAGTACAGGGACATTCCCCCCGAGGCAAGTAGGGTGAAGTGCCTTGCCCAAGGACACAACGTCATTTTGCACGGCGGGGAATCGGTCCAACCTTCTGATTACTAGCCCGACTCCCTCACCGCTCAGCCATCTGACTCCCAAACAAGTTCACTTCCTGCAAGTGGCATCCGGGTTGTGCGGGCCGTGTGTGAGTCACTGACACCTCCGCAGGGGACGCAAATCCACTGTCAACCTTGACCAGAGGCCAGTTTGGCCGGCGTGGTGGCGGTGACAGGGTGAGTGACGTCACAGGCTGGGCAGCTGGAGAGCGGCAGCAAGGTCGTCTGGCTCCTGCTGTCCACCTGCAGGTCCACAATGTGCTGCTCAAGCCCTGCTGCCACTGCCTTCTACTGGAACCACCAGCTTACACCCCCTGTTGGTGCTGAGAGAAAGAGGGACCGTTAGATACTTTCATTAGTGCCTGGTATCATACTGCTCTCTTGTGGAGGGAAATATAATTGATGCACGAAGGGTGTCACTCAGCTCCACTTTAATGTGTGTGTGTATGTGTAATGCTGGACCCAGGAAAGCGGAGCAGATGTTTGGGGATCAGGATGTGTGGAGTTGTGTTCCAGAGAGGGACAGACTGGAGATCTATGAAGACGTCCTGTTCTACCTGGCTAAGAAGGAGAAGGTTAGCCCCCTCCAGCCTACCTACCTACCTCCCCCCACCCTTCAGTCCTCCACCCTAACCCCCTCCACCCTAACCATAACCCTCCACCCTAACCCCCTCCATTCTTGCACTTACAAACATACACTCACACCTGTTCCCACTCTGATGGTCTCCAGGAACAAGCCAAGCAGCTGCGGAAGAGAAACTGGGAGGCCCTTAAGAACATCCTGGACAACATGGCCAATGTGACGTACCGTACCACCTGGTCTGAGGCACAGCAGTACCTGCTGGACAACCCCACGTTCGCTGAGGATGAGGAGCTACAGAGTACGCTCACACACACCTCGCACACACACACACACCTTACGCACACCACTGCTTGGTGTATTAAAGTGTGTATTATGTTTGTGTTACTGGATGAATGTCTTCCCATCCACTGTCTCTTCTAACGCCCTCCTCCACCCCCCTCCCTTTATCCTTCTGTCTTTCCTTCCTCTCTTTCCTCCTTCCTCTACTCCCTCTCCTTCTCCTCCCTCTCCTCTCCTTCCTTTCCTCCCTCCCCCTCTCCTCCCTCCATGTAGACATGGACAAGGAGGATGCCCTGATCTGTTTTGAGGAGCACATCCGTGCTCTCGAGAAGGAGGAGGAGGATGACAAGCAGAAGTCTCTGCTGAGAGAGAGGAGACGTCAGCGCAAGAACCGCCAGTCTTTCCAGGTTATTTTAGTTACTGCTTTATCACCCTCATTTTCCCTTTGGTAGTACTTATCTATGTTAATAATAATATTAATAATGCATTTTATTTAAGTGCATCCTTCATTGTCGAGACAAACTCTGGGTGCTACTGGTTTGATAAGGGAGAATAACACTACAAATAGAAGTGAAGGGAATAAAAAGTACATAAATATGGTTCATGTCTTATCTGACATCTGCCCCATACATTATCTGATTAGAAAGTCCAGTTTTGTATTGTGTGTGTTTGTGTATGTCTTAATAGAAGTAATGTGTATGTCTGAACAGAAGTTTCTAGATGAGCTCCATGACCACGGTCAGCTGCACTCCATGTCTGCCTGGATGGAGATGTACCCCACCATTAGCTCCGACATCCGCTTCTCTAACATGCTGGGACAGCCTGGTACGAGCAGCGCATGCATGCACCCCACACACACAGCACACCACACACACCACACACACACACACACCACACACACAGCACACCACACACACACACCACACACATGCCACACAGTACAAACTAATGGAACACAAACACACACACTGCCACAAATGTAGAAACACACTTGCATGCATGTGCACTCATATTGATAGTGACAGTTACTTAAAGTATATACACATCTACCTGCTGAAGCATGCACATATTCTCTGAGTGATGATCTTGCAGCTAGTATGTCCGGGCCTGGCCTGGTCTAGCTAGCTAGTGTGTGTGTGTGTGCAGATAATCTTGTGTTGCCAGAGCAGCTGTTGAATAACATGCGGATGTTAGTTTATGGTGTCTATTCTGCAGGCTCCACCCCTCTGGACTTGTTCAAGTTCTACGTGGAAGACCTGAAGGCTCGTTACCATGACGAGAAGAGGATCATCAAGGACATTCTCAAGGTGAGAGCACACAGCTGTGTGTGTCACGTCATGTGGGAAAGCTTGTATAACATTCTCCTGTGAGTGTTTGTGTGTGTGTAGCTCAGTGGTGGGCTTTAACAGGGAAGTTAACACAATCGTGTGTGTGTGTTTCTGGCAACCCTTTCCTCTTGCCCCTCTAGGTAAGGCCCACTGGTAACCTCTGTAGCAACTCTGTCACATGCAGGATAATAAGATGGCTTCCTGTATGGACCTGATGATTGTCCATAATAAGCTCTCTCTTTCTCTGTGCCACAGGACAAGGGCTTCCTGGTGGAGGTGAATACTGGATTTGAGGACTTTGGTTCTGTTATAAGCTCAGACAAGAGAGCCACGACGCTGGATGCTGGCAACATCAAGCTGGCCTTCAACAGTGTAAGAGCCCCGACCAGCTGCAGCCCTGCTCGGAGCAGGGTCACAGAAACACAGTAACCCTGGCCAGGAGAGTGGGGTCACAGTAACCCTGGCCAGGAGAGCAGGGTCACAGTAACCCTGGCCAGGAGAGCAGGGTCACAGTAACCTTGGCCAGGAGAGCAGGGTCACAGTAACCCTGGCCAGGAGAGTGGGGTCACAGTAACCCTGGCCAGGAGAGTGGGGTCACAGTAACCCTGGCCAGGAGAGCAGGGTCACAGTAACCCTGGCCAGGAGAGTGGGGTCACAGTAACCCTGGCCAGGAGAGCGGGGTCACAGTAACCCTGGCCAGGAGAGCAGGGTCACAGTAACCCTGGCCAGGAGAGCGGGGTCACAGTAACCCTGGCCAGGAGAGTGGGGTCACAGTAACCCTGGCCAGGAGAGTGGGGTCACAGTAACCCTGGCCAGGAGAGCAGGGTCACAGTAACCCTGGCCAGGAGAGTGGGGTCACAGTAACCCTGGCCAGGAGAGCGGGGTCACAGTAACCCTGGCCAGGAGAGTGGGGTCACAGTAACCCTGGCCAGGAGAGTGGGGTCACAGTAACCCTGGCCAGGAGAGCAGGGTCACAGTAACCCTGGCCAGGAGAGTGGGGTCACAGTAACCCTGGCCAGGAGAGCAGGGTCACAGTAACCCTGGCCAGGAGAGTGGGGTCACAGTAACCCTGGCCAGGAGAGCAGGGTCACAGTAACCATGGCCAGGAGAGTGGGGTCACAGTAACCCTGGCCAGGAGAGCGGGGTCACAGTAACCCTGGCCAGGAGAGCAGGGTCACAGTAACCCTGGCCAGGAGAGTGGGGTCACAGTAACCATGGCCAGGAGAGTGGGGTCACAGTAACCCTGGCCAGGAGAGCAGGGTCACAGTAACCCTGGCCAGGAGAGCAGGGTCACAGTAACCCTGGCCAGGAGAGTGGGGTCACAGTAACCCTGGCCAGGAAAGCAGGGTCACAGTAACTCTGGCCAGGAGAGTGGGGTCACAGTAACCCTGGCCAGGAGAGCAGGGTCACAGTAACCCTGGCCAGGAGAGTGGGGTCACAGTAACCCTGGCCAGGAGAGCAGGGTCACAGTAACCCTGGCCAGGAGAGCGGGGTCACAGTAACCCTGGCCAGGAGAGCGGGGTCACAGTAACACCAGAATCTTCTGGCTTCATATGGGAGGCCACACATTGTAAAGCCCTCCACTGTGGCTCGCTTAGCAATATATCTAACAGCATTTGTCCCCCTGGTAGCTGCTGGAGAAGGCAGAGGCTCGGGAGCGGGAGCGGGAGAAGGAGGAGGCCAGGAAGATGAAGAGGAAGGAGGCAGCGTTCAAGAGCATGCTGAAGCAGGCCACGCCCCCTCTTGAGCCAGAGGCCTCCTGGGAGACGGTACTTTTTGTCACTTCCGATATAGTTGTACACCTGGTGTTGTGATGTCACTTCCTGATTATTATCATAGAATAGTAAACTTGGCAAACCTTAAACTGGTTCGGAAGACTGTTCCATGAAACGAGTTTACTGAATAAGCCCGGCTTCTGTCAGTTAGTCGTACTGGAAAAAGGGGGTCCAGAGAGTGTGTGCCAACTACAGGGGTATCACACCTCTTAGCCTCCCTGGTAAAGTTTACTTTAAGGTGCGGGGTTTGGCCGATTTGTTGATCCTCGGATTGAAGAGGAACATCTGCGACCTCTGGATCCTCAGTCAAATGCTCTGAGCTACACCCATCCCCATGTTCTACCACTGAGCTATACCCATCCCCATGTTCTACCACTGAGCTATACCCATCCCCATGCTCTACCACTGAGCTGTACCCATTTGTGTTTTGATTCAGGTCCGAGAGAGATTCCTCAAAGAGTCGGCCTTTGAGGACGTGACTCTGGAGTCAGAGAGGAAGAGGATATTTAAAGACTTCATGCACGTCTTGGAGGTAACCTGCTTCTGCCTAGTCCAGACATATCACGCTATGACAACAGAAGGGAAGTTATGTCACATCTAACCAATGTCCTGTCCTGACAGCATGAGTGCCAGCACCATCACTCCAAGACCAAGAAGCACTCAAAGAAGTCCAAGAAGCACCACAGGAAGAGGTCCCGTTCTCGCTCGGTCAGTAGGCCAACTTGCTTGTCTCCCCCTACAGGACAGGAGGAGTAATGACAGTGTTGTAGTTGGAATAATAGTTCCATGAATCCAGCTTTTAACTGTCCTCAGATACTGAGTTGTGTATGTTGAGTGTGGGCAACTTTGAAGCCATTTGTGACATACATTGTCAAAGATATTAGACATTGGGCAGTCTGATGTAAACTTGGGTACAGGCAGGTCAATGTGTCACAAGGTATTTGCACAAATGTTCGGGAGGTCAGCAAACATCTCCTTTTTGGCACACAGCTGTGTGCATCGTTTATTCAAGTAGGCCTACAAAGACTAAACTTTTTGAACAGAGAACTTAGCTAGCTCCCCACAACGTAGCCCACACCTCACTGCACCCTTAAAGGTGCAGTATCCCACACCTCACTGCACCCTTAAAGGTACAGTATCCCACACCTCACTGCACCCTTAAAGGTACAGTGTCGCACAGATTAAATTACATTTGGAGACTTAAAAAATGTGAAGTCAAATATGAGTAAGTACTTTTTAATTGTTCAAATACATAGTCTTTCTTTATGGTAATTTTATATAAACTATTTATTCATTGACTTGAAGAAAATGTGCCATATCGTGATATGTATTGTTATCGGGATATGAGAGGATCTATATTAGGATATGAGATTTTGGTCATATTGCAAAGCCCTACTGTGAACTAAAATAAATGATCAGTAATGCATTTAAATTGGGAAAATGTGAAAAATTGCATTGCACTTCTATTTAAGCCCCTAAATGTTGTGTTTGTAGCTCTAAAATGTTTAGTTAAGGCTACAGTGCTCCTCGTAAAAAAAGGTAGTCTGGAGCCCTGGGTACAGGTATAGTTTTTTTCATAGTTGACCTGTAGAGAGCGCTAATCCCCCCCCCCTTCCCCCTGTCTCCACAGGGTTCCGAGTCTGAGGAGGAGGAGTACCACAACAACAACAAGAAGAAGAAACGCTCCCAGTCCAAGTCCATGTCTGAGCGCTCTTCCAGCGGGGAGTCTGGTGAGACAGGAAACAGGAAGCACTCGATAGCATAACACTTTGTCTCCAGAAGGCAGTTCTGGTGCAGCATAAACACCAAACCACCTGTACATACAAGCACAAAAACACTCTACACAAGTTTGTTTTATTATATATTACCAGGGAACAACAGGACATGCATACACATACACTGTAGTTGATGGTTGTGTGTGATGGAGAGAAGCTCTAGTACGGCACCTGACTTCCTCCTTCCTGTGTGCAGAGAGAAGTTATAAGAAGTCCAAGAAGCACAAGAAGAAGGGAAAGAAGAGGCGACACAAGTCGGTAGGTAGTCGCATGACCATCTGGACCGGAGGGGGTAGGAAGGTCAAGGGTCACCGGGTCAGTTACTCAGCCTCACCTGTGTGTGTGTGTGTTCACAACCCTGACCCCCTCACACAGGCTTCCCCTGAGTCTGAGGGAGAGAAGAAGGGGAGAGACAGGGACAGCAAGCGGGAGAAGGAGCAGGAGAAGGAGAAAGAGAATGACAAGTCCAGAGGGAAAGGCCGCTCCGACTCCAAACAGAAGTCTCCCAAAAGGAAAGCTACCAAGGAGGAGGTAGGGCCTTCTGAGGCAGGATGAGTCAAACTCCTGGCCTCGGCCGCTGGGAATGTAGAGTCAAAGGAAAACCCTAAAATTCAAACCATACTTCTAGAATGTTCCGTTTTAGTAAAGACAGCTAGAACCTAAACCATTCTGGGGCCTGGATGTTCTAGGAACACCTGGTGATGTAGTTGTTCCTGCTCCTCCAGAGGATTGTGGAGTGAGGTGAGTCGTGACGTCTTGTTCTCTGCAGGGTGGCTGGGACACGTCAGGCAGTGAGCTGAGCGAGGGAGAGCTAGAGAAGAGGAGGAGAACACTGCTGGAGCAGCTGGATGCACCGTGAAACACCTCCCCCCCCCCCCCCCCCCCCCGGCCTGCTCCCCTGCCCCTCCTGGCATCTTTCCTCTGTATCTTAATTTTTCTCATCTGTCCACCTCATCCTACATGCATTCCCCTCAGCGTTCGTCCTCTCAGCCTTGCACACATACATGCTACACTCTCTCACACCCACACTCTTCATAAGATGCAGGTGATGTAGCTGGCCTAGTGTTTATTAGGAGGGGAGGCTGAGGGGAGGCTGTTTGACATGTCACCACGCAGCCACCTGGTATAACTAGTAGATGAATACAAGCAGGCCTGTCGCCCTTCTGATCCCACCCTGTTCTTTTTGTTGTCTTTTTCTAGTTGTACATGTTTAGTTTTTCCTTCATTGCTAATAGTTTGATTTTGGAATAAAAACATATCTCAACAACTTGTTGTTGACTGACTATGCAGGATGTGTATACTTTTCATTAGTAGAATAGTGGCAGTTTAGTCTGACATTTATAGAATCCACACACTGGTGTCTGTTTTTTAATGATCCCTTACCACTGATGAGGGTTGGTTGGGTATTTCTTCTTTTGGGCGATTGTGAAAATCAGACTTGCATGTAATAATAAACACATTTCCATGACTATTGTCTTTGTGTAGCTTAGTGGTTGGTGGGGAGTCCACCGGCCAATAAACAAGTGTTAGACTGGAGACATAAGGCAAGTCAGCTGTAGGGGAGAGTGGGGTGAGTTGTGCCAGTTTTTACTTGGTGACTTTAAGCGAGGCCATGACAGTAATGCTTCCAACTAAAATATGTACACATATTTCAGGATGTGGTGCACCCCTGGGAACAATCACTTTGGATCTGAAATATAGTATTTAATAAATATAGCTTTCTGAAAAAAAGTGGTTTTGTGGCACAACTTGCCCCCGGTGCAGGGTAAGTTGTGCCTTTAGAGAGAATACACTGGGGTAAATTGTGCCATTGACTATTGAAGTAAAACTGTATATTTTCATCTCAGAAACTGTGATGCTATATAAAAGCTAGACAAATTCAATACAAATTTACTAGTGGTGGGATAATAGATTAATGTTTAAAATCTAGATTAATCTCACTGTCATTTGAATTCCGCCGAAGGCATTTAGAATGTGTGCTACCCAAATAATGACTAAAAGTAAGTATTTGAGAACGGGGTTTCTCAAGCCAGGTGGGGTATTAGTAGTCTGACGTTGTCATACTCATAATTCTAGTCAGAATATGAGTCTGAGAACTCTCCGTTGGGCTTTGACTACAGGGCGTGTTTCAAACGAGCCTGGAAAACAAATGCCTCTTCGCTCAATTGGATAGATCTACAACCAATCAGAGCAACAGAGTATGTTAAGCACCGCATAGTTGTTGTCAACAGAACTAAACTACAAGCAGACTTGAAGTATGCTTGAAGAATGAATACAAACGATTTTTGCTGTGTTGTAAAATTAATTTAAGGGTAGGGAGAGTACTTGTTCACAAGGTCAACCTTTTTGAGTGAAACAATAAAGGACAATGCATATACGAAGTTCTCCGTTTAGGATTACAACTCCATCGGGGCCAGCTGATAAATTAAACCTTTACCGAATCCTGTAGGAAGGACGGCAAAAACATATTTTCCATTGACAAATGCCTTGATTGCGTCTCTCTGTTCCTCTTTCAAAATTAATGCGCTGTCGATGTCTTCTAAAACAGACTCGATGGCAGTATCCTAACATCCCAGATCTCCAGCGGTAGCCATGTTTGTTCAAAACAAATTCAACTTACATTTATTCATTTCACTTCAACTTAAGCGCTCTTTTGTGACGTGGGTGATTACGTTACTGTTGATCATCTGTCCATCATCGTATAAAGCCCGCCCTGGCAATTTAATTGGTTCGCCCAGATTCTGGTTTTCTGTAGTTGGTCCCCAATACGAGTAGCCTGGCTGCCAGCCCAACTTCTCCCCGCCCCCAAAAAAATTTGGTCGGGAAGTTGGGTCTGGAGGGTCTCGTATTGGCGACACACGATGATGGACAGATGATCAACAGTAACGTAATCACCCACGTCACAAAAGAGCGCTTAAGTTGAAGTGAAATGAATAAATGTAAGTTGAATTCGTTTTGAACAAACATGGCTACCGCTGGAGATCTGGGATGTTATGATTCTGCCATCAAGTCTGTTTTAGAAGACATCGACAGCGCATTAATTTTGAAAGAGGAACAGAGAGACGCAATCAAAGCATTTGTCGATGGAAAATATGTTTTTGCTGTCTTTCCTACGGGATTCGGTAAAAGTTTAATTTATCAGCTGGCCCCAATGGTCGCGAAGAAGATGGGACACAATGAAAACCCAGTGGCCATTGTGGTTTCTCCTTTTCTTTTGTGGAGTTGTAATCCTAAACGGAGAACTTGTTTGTGTATGCATTGCCCTTTATTGTTTCGCTCAAAAAGGTTGACCGTGTGAACAAGTACTCCCCCTACCCTTAAATTAATTTTAGAACACTGGCAAAAATCGTTTGTATTCATTCTTCAAGCATACTTCAAGTCTGCTTGCAGTTTAGTCAGTGAAGATTTAGCTCCCTCTCAGTTTAGTTCTGTTGGCAACAACAATGCGGCGCTTAACATACGTCACATACTCTGTTGCTCTGATTGGTTGTAGATCTATCCAATTGAGCGAAGAGGCATTTGTTTTCCAGGCTCGTTTGAAACACGCCTCGTAGTCAAAGCCCAACGGAGAGTTCTCAGACTCATATTCTGATTAGAATTATGAGTATGACAACGTCAGGCTACAATACGAGACCCTCCAGACCCAACTTCCCGACCAAATTTTTTTGGGGGCGGGGAGAAGTTGGGCTGGCAGCCAGGCTACAATACGAGACCCTCCAGACCCAACTTCCCGACCAAATTTCTTTGGGGGCGGGGAGAAGTTGGGCTGGCAGCCAGGCTAGGGTATTAGACCAGGGGCTCATCTCCAGTTTCCAAAATGCATCACAAACTGCTTGAGAAAGCTGTTCTACTATGATAATTGGTGATGAAAATAAATTATGTTCAATAAGATGTACTTGTGTTTAATAACTGTTTATTAGATTAGTTAGCTTGGCTGACAGAGCTGTGCTGACGGGCTTGCCTCGGTTGCACTTAAACATCGTAGTTTGCAATAATAGGCTACTGTAAACGGGCCAAACTCGGAACACGGTTGTTGCTGACAATGGTTGGTTTAGGCCTAAAGCTTTTCAGTGTCTGTGGAATATGAGTCTAATGCAATTTCAAGAAAACAACATGAAATTAGAGAGAAACTTGTAATAATTGTATTGACCATTACTATGAACAATACATCCACGCAAGTACAGTAGTGGTTTGCCACCGTACACTGAAATGAGTAGGTTTATGGTAGCCTATGGCTAATGAAACCTTGCGATTTCCTTTATTGTTGGTTAGCTATTGGCGCAGGCGCATAGAAAGTGTCCCTCATTTGAGGGTGAGGAAGTTGGCAACCCTTTATTTGAGACTGGAAGAACTCCTAGTCTCCTACAGTAAACTAATTCCGCATAGCACAAGGTGCAAACAACCTTAGTCTTGTCGATGTTACCATTGGGAAGCTTCTTAAAAATACTTTTTTCCTGAAGCAAACCAGGCGGCTTCATAGCTGCATCCATGTTAGCACGTCACGTTTGATGTGATAATAGGTAAGTTCGACATGGACTGCCTTCATGCAGCGCTGCTATGGAAAGCCAACAGGGTAGTATGTACGCGTAATTTAAACGGGTATTTTTGATTGGACACCGCGTTCATATGGAACGCCGACAGGGTCATATGTTGGTCAATAGAGGGCGCTAGGGCGCCGCCCTCCCTGGTGAAAAGTGCTTTAGATTTTTTTTTTTCATATAATATATTTTTTCTAAACAATAACTACTCATTTTAAGCATGACTGTGTTAAAAATACACAATAAAGTGTTGTGTATATACAGTGCCCTCCAAAAGTATTGGAACAGTGAGGCGAATTCCTTTATTTTTGCTGTAGACTGAAAACATTTGGGCTTGACATCAAATAATGAACGTGAGACCAGAGATCAACGTTTCAGCTTTTATTTCCAGGTATTTACATCAGGATCTGATGCACAACTAAGAAAATATCACATTTTGTTTGAATCCACCCATTTGTCATGTGATCAAAAGTATTGGAACAGATATACTTAAAACATATTTAAGTGAATAAGACTTAATATTTAGTTGCAAATCCTTTGCTTTCAATAACTGCAGCAAGTCTGTGACCCATTGACGTCACCAAACTTTTGCATTCTTCCTTTTTGATGCTTTCCCAGGCTTTCACTGCAGCCTCTTTCAGTTGTTGTTTGTTTTGTGGGGTTCCTCCCTTCAGTCTCCTCTTAAGCAGGTAAAATGCATGCTCTATAGGGTTTAAGTCTGGAGATTGACTTGGCCAGTCTAATACCTTCCATTTCTTGCCCCTGATGAACTCCTTTGTTGTTTTGGCAGTGTGTTTTGGGTCGTTATCTTGCTGCATGATGAAGGCTCTGCCAATCAGTTTGGTTGCATCTTTCCTTAAATTGGCAGACAAAATGTTTCTGTAGACTTCCGAGTTCATTTTGCTGCTGCCATCATGTGTTACATCCTCAATGAAGATTAATGAGCCCGTCCCAGAAGAAGCCATGCAAGCCCAAGCCATGACATTACCTCCACCGTGTTTCACAGATGAGCTTGTGTGTTTGGGATCATGAGCAGTTCCTTTCTTTCTCCAAACTTTAGCCTTTCCATCACTTTGGTAAAAGTTAATCTTTGTCTCATCAGTCCATAAAACTTTGTCCCAGAATTTTTGAGGTTCATCTCTGTACTTTTTGGCAAATTCCAGCCTGGCCTTCCTATTCTTCTTGCTAATGAGTGGTTTGCATCTTCTGGTGTAGCCCTTGTACTTTTGTTCATGAAGTCTTCTGCGAACAGTAGATAGTGATACCTTCACTCCTGCCATCTGGAGGTTGTTGCTGATCTCACTAACAGTTGTTTTAGGGTCTTTCTTTACAGCTCTCACAATGTTTCTGTCATCAACTGCTGATGTTTTCCTTGGTCTACCTGTTCGACGTCTGTTACTTAGTACACCAGTAGTTTTCTTCTTCTTCAGGACATTCCAAATGGTTGTACTGGCTATGGCCAATGTTTCTGCAATGGCTCTGATTGATTTTCCATCTTCTCTAAGACTCACAATTGCTTGTTTTTCACCCAAAGACAGCGCTCTGGTTTTCATGTTGTTTTCACCTCTGAATACAGTCTGCATAGACAAAACCTATCTTACCCAATCTGAACCTGAGTGTAGACATTCAGTGGTATTTATTGATTGAATAATGTATGTAATAGGACACACCTGGGCAACAAAACACACCTGTCAGTCACATGTTCCAATACTTTTGCTCACGTGACAAATGGGTGGGTTCGAACAAAAAGGTGATATTTTCTAATTTGTGCATCAGATCCTGATGTAAATACCTGGAAATAAAAGCTGAAACGTTGATCTCTGGTTTCACATTCATCGTTTGATGTCAAGCCCAAATGTTTTCAGTCTACAGCAAAAATAAAGGAATTGGCCTCACTGTTCCAATACTTTTGGAGGGCACTGTATATACTAAAATTCAGTTTGGGGATAAATGTACTTCATGCTCGACATCTGGGGCGCTAGAAAAAAGCGCCCTCGAAACGCCTACCAACCTGCTGGCGATGGGTGAATTGCTGACCGTTGCTAACAAGAAACATATATTTAGCCAATCAGCGTCCTCAAAAATGATGCTTAAAGGGCGCTGGAATTAGCGCCCCAAGCAGAGTTAAGTATAGAAGTGATTTTGCAACTGTAGGGCCTACTTAACGTTATTGAAAATGAATGACTCCGGACTTCAGACGTTTTCATTTCTCAAATTCTGTCAGATATCCTCTCCAAAACTTTAGTGGAGAAAATAAAAATAAAAGAGTTTGGCCCAACCTGACATCAAAATTACACAACAGGCGAGCGAAAAGGGTAGAGGTAAATCATACACAGGGGTTTCTCCCAGGATTGGTAAACTACAACAGAAAGGCCTGGCTAGCTGGATACAGTCATGTCAATGCCTTATTTTGCTTCCTGTACTTGCTTTTTATAACATTCGGAACAGATGCAGCATGGACTGTTACAGGAGTTAAGGACATTAAACATTTATCTGAGAAAAACAAAACAAGTGCACAAAGGCACACATGGAGAATACAATCAAGATAGCCATGCTAGGCAGAGACAATCGCTATGCAACTGGACGAAGGTCATAGGATTGAGGTGAGGAGAAACAACGAAGAAGTGGATAAGAACAGGCACGTTCTATCAAAGATAATCGATTGTGTTATATTCATTTATAAATCCTTAATATTTAGTTTTACAGTAATAGTTGTGTTGTGTTTCCTAATAATACCAGGCAGAGTGGCTCAAGTGCCCAGATTCTCAATATTTCTGAACTGAGTGTAATGATATTTATAGTCCACAAATGTGGACATTTGCCTATAGCTGTGTGCATTAATTACATAATTACTATTTCTCAGAGAACTCGTATCATGCAGTTTGTGTTCAATTGTATTAGGATGGTTACCGAATTGACTGAATATTTCACAGCCCCACCTAGAATAATTTTCACCAGCGGCCACTGCATATGACCCTGTCGGCGTTCCATAGAATTCTGGTTAGACCTTTTGTCCGACTTGAGACAGCGCCGAAGCTAGGTCACTGTGACGTCGCCATCAAAGTACCGTGAGATCGATTCGAGAACTGCCGGCTGTGTAGCCGAGGGCATTTTCTCAAGAGCAACTGCACAGGTTCTAGTGACGACACAGGTATTTCATGATTGGCCAGACTCACACACGAAAACTTTGACGCGTGTTTTGTAATTATTCTGACACCTTCAGTTTCGCCAATGCTCAAATCCGGACCAAACAGTTTACTTGAATTATACATTTATGGAAGAAAGGGTTTTACTCCGCCTCTACACTAACGGAAAGACTACGTTTAATTATAAATAAAGTAAAGTAAGCAGACAGCGCTTAATCGGCCGTGACTGACGTCAACGCAGCAAACCACAAATAGCTGATAAATCCGACTTCACAGAGCCATTTTCAACTCCTCCCCGACTGCAAGCGGCTACTCTCGCCGAACGTTTCATGCAGCCGCAGTCTATGTCGAATGCACTTAATTTAATACACAAGGCAAACACACAGGTTCGAAGACTCGTTCTCGCCCCCTACATAGCAATAAAGTGAAAATGTCCGTACATCCCATGAAAATTGTCTTTCTCCAAATATTTGAACATAATGAACATTTAATATTAATTGAAACAATAGGTTTGGAGGTGATGTAGTTAAACTGCCCCAATGGCAAGCATACTTACACCATTTCCCCAGAAAATTATACCCAATCTAGTTTCATCATATTCATTCAGAAACGTGGATTATATAAAGTTGTTAAAGTATTTTGTAATAAGCACACAATGCCTAAAATAAATTTCTGATGAGAGACCCCAACCATGCTGGTATGATCTCGTCCAGAGAAATGACATCAGAAGCAAAGGAGAAAGATGGCAATGCTACCATCAGGATATCAATGAAGACAACAGTTCAATCATTACAACAGAGATGGGGCGCAAAGCTAACATAACTTTCACAAAGCTTTTACTTCAATTCAGGGGTCAATTCCTTATAATTCATGGGTTGATAGAGTAGCAATTCTTGGAGGACAATGTTTTAATTCACAGTTATATGAACATATATCATGATGTAAATACAAATATATCATGTTAGCTGGCTAACTCAGATAATTACATATTTGACATATCTGGGGAAAACCCCTCCAGCGTGTTGCCAGGGTCTTGGACATTAGAGCTAGTTAATGGTAGGCACCTAACCCTAACCAGCCATTCTCTGGTTTACTAGTTAATGGTAGGCAGTCATCTCTGGTTTTGGCTTAGTTAAATATACAAAATGAAAAATAAAAACTAAGTTAAAACAACGTTCAGATTGTATAGAACAGGGTGCTGCAAACATTGTTTAAACAATATGTACATTATTAAATGTGTTAAATGAGAAGTAAAAAATTGAACCTTGTTTTCTTTGATGGTAGCAAAATATCTGTACATTTAGAAAACTTTGTGCTGTTTGTTCACCATGGTTTTGATATGAAAAAAATCAAAAACAAAAACAGTCTCTCGGGATAAATGGGACACAAGTAACTGACAGGAAACAGTTCAGTGGTTAAATACTATACATTAAAACTTACAAGTGAGTAGACGCCACTGCCTAAACTTACAACAACAACAAAAATAGTAAAAAGGAATCCAGTTTTCAAAGCAAGTTCCCTAACTATCCCAAAGTGCCTTTCGCACAGTCCAGCAAAACTCCCAGAGAACCTTTAAGCTAACCTCTCACCCTAACCAGAGAACCTTTAAGCTAACCTCTCACCCTAACCAGAGAACCTTTCCTTTTCTGAGCTTGACCCCACTAGGCAGACCTGTGTGTGGCTCTTGGAAATCTGCATGAGCAAGCAGTGTTGTTGAATAGGTAGTATGGATGGTTAGCTAGCTATGCTTCACATTAGCCTGGTGTCTACGTCCCTGCTCCACACCAAAACAGTATCTCCAATGCTTCCTCTTAACTGGGGTAGTAACACCGTAGTTTCATTGATGAAAAAATACTTTTTGAATCACTTTATCCAAGACAAATCATGTCCTCTTTAAAAAGGTCAGTAGCCCTTGAGTAAAACATTGAAAAGGGGATGGGTTTGTATAGAGTGCTAGTGATGCACATTGTGTATTCTAATTAGAATGGTGATAGCACCGGAATGTTGTGAGATACTATAGAATTTCATATTCATATTCACTCAACAGCAATGGAACCTGATGTTCCGTACATTCAACACATTTCCCACAATGCATTTCTCTGAGGCTCTTTACTACAGACATTTGTGTTCAGTTAAACACAGAGGGAAATATTCTATATTAAAGCCATGTCAAGTTGTATTGCTCGAAGTAACAACAAAAAAAACACAAAGTACAACAAACGGAAGACATCTGACCACATCATTTCAGGCACTTGGCTTTCTGAGGTTCCCTCGAACTTACGTTTCTCTCTCTTCCCCTCCCTCTCTCTCTCTCTCTCTCTCTCTCTCTCTCTCTCTCTCTCTTTCTATTCCTCTCTCTCCTTACTCTAATCCTTACACAGTATCAGACCACAGACATGGAGAAAGATATGTACATAGAAGATATGTATTCTTATTTAGTTTATACATATGCTTAATCTATGGCTGCTTTCATCACTCACTTGTCTTTCATTTCAAACATCCCTAACCCCTTTCTTCACTTCCCCTCCTCCCCATCACCTCCCTCTCCCCCCAGCACATTCTCGATCTCATTGACACATGACCCAGCACATCCTCTGTCTCCTTGTCACATGACCACTTCAGCATTGTTGACGGGCCGCAGGTTCTGGTCATCACACCGTCTCCGGACACTCCTCCTCACCGCGTCAGCTCTGCGGTAAGGCTGGTTTCGAAGATCTGGGAGGAGGAGGAAGAAGAGGAGGAGAGGGGATAAAAGAGCGGTCAGTCATCTTGCAGGGGCTCCTTGGATGAGCCCACAGACTTGAGTGCTGACAGCCAATCAGACAAAGCAGCTAGAGTTCTACAGGGAAGGGCCGGTGCTCGTCTTCCTCTGGGTCGTGGAAAGACACCAGCAGGAACTTTAGACCTCGCTGATCTGCAGAAGATTTCATATGTTAACAACTAGCCCCTCTGGAAACCTTTTGGGAAACCCAAAGCTACTTTACAGTATGTCTGTCCCTTTAAAATACAGCTAGAAGGCTTTTTATTGTATCCACAGTTGCATTTTCACCTTTGTTCAACACTCCCAGAGGTGAGAAAAGAACAAGGTATCGGTGGACTAGGACAGGGCGGACAGGCCTCACCATCAGACAGGCTACATTTCTGGGACTGTAGGAAGTGGTAAGCGATAGAGAGGGATGGAAGGAGGGATGGAGAGAGGGATGGAAGGAGTGATAGAGAGAGGGATGGAAGGAGGGATGGAAGGAGGGATAGAGAAAGGGATGGAAGGAGGGATAAAGAGAGGGATGGAAGGAGGGATAGAGAGAGGGATGGAAGGAGGAATGGAAAGAGGGATAGAGAGAGGGATGGAAGGAGGGATAGAGAAAGGGTAGGAAAGAGGGATAGAGAGAGGGATAGAAGGAGGGAGGGATAAAGAGAGGGATGGAAGGAGGGATAGAGAAAGGGTAGGAAAGAGGGATAGAGAGAGGGATGGAAGGAGGGATAGAGAGAGGGATGGAAGGAGGGATAGAGAGAGGGATAGAAGGAGGGAGGGATAAAGAGAGGGATAGAAGGAGGGATAGAGAGAGGGATGGAAGGAGGGATAGAGAGAGGGATGGAAAGAGGGAGGGATAAAGAGAGGGATTGAAGGAGGGATAGAGAGAGAAATGGAAGGAGGGATAAAGAGAGGGATAGAAGGAGGGATAGACAGAGGGATGGAAGGAAGATGGGAGGAAGAGAGGGGGGAGAGAGAAGAAGGGAGAGAGGAGATGGAAGGCGAAAGGGAGGAGAAGGAGGGAGAGATGGAGGTAATAAAGAGGATGTTTGCCAGGTTTAGGGCACATCCACTACAGGGGTGCTATTGGAGAAGTCCCTTACCCTCAAGTGGACATTGGGAAATTTAGTAATGTTATTCTTCTTTAGGGCTAGATGAAAAGAAGACAGAAATGGAGGTTAAATGAAGTGCAGCATGACCAGACATCCCAGTCACTCTAGTGCTTCACAGTGGCCTGGCAGGGGCAGCGCTGAGTGGGCACAGCTGCTATGAGGAGCAGGGAGTGTGGGACAAGGCCAGGACCAGGGGCAAGGCCAGGACCAGGGGCAAGGCCAGGACCAGGGGCAAGGCAAGGAGCAGGGGCAAGGCAAGGACCAGGGGCAAGGCCAGGAGCAGGGGCAAGGCCAGGACCACGGTCAGAACAGGTAGGGCAGGGTAAAGCAGAACAGGGGAGGGTTGTTTGGAGGGGCAGAACTGAGGCTAGTAATTAACACAGCAAACACAGGAGATGAAGAGCAAACACATGCCTCTGTTTCCTGTGTCACAACTCAGGCTACTTTGTGTTGACCAGCTTTCAGCTTGCAAACATAGAGAAGAAATCTAACCTTGCATGAATACCTCAATAAACTTCATGAACTAAAATAAACATTAAAAAGAAATGTTTTGGAAACAGAAAATAAGTCAAATTGAACGAACGCAAACCCAAGCCCCCACCCCCATGCAGCCAGCAGGAATGTTGGTGTGGATGGACTCTGCTGTGTGAGGACACACAGCAACAGTCCACAGAACACCAAGACTGTGAGGCTGGCTGGTGATTAGTAACGGTGGGAGAATCATGCTTCATGCAACAAGTTAGTTAAAGGTGACCCTGATGTGATGAGAACATGTTGTCCACTGCCGGGCATCTAAGCAGAGCACAAGGTCAGAGGCAGCAGGGAATAAGGGTGCATTGTGGGTAGGCAGCAGGGAATAAGGGTGCATTGTTGGTAGGCAGCAGGGAATAAGGGTGCATTGTGGGTAGGCAGCAGGGAATAAGGGTGCATTGTGGGTAGGCAGCAGGGAATAAGGGTGCATTGTGGGTAGGCAGCAGGGAATAAGGGTGCATTGTGGGTAGGCAGCAGGGAATAAGGGTGCATTGTTGGTAGGGAGCAGGAGAAGCCTTGGGCATGCAGGAAAGCGAGCGGCATTAGATGTGGACAACGTTTCCATGGACACAGATGAACATAGAAGCGTGGTATCATGTTGATAACAGAATGGTTTACTAGGTCTAGATCACAATCAGGCCTGGAACATTCTGCTCAGCATTGAATAGTAATTTTGGAACCCTGTCTGGGATCTAGTGTAGATATCTGCTGAGTCTTCATAGCGCAATGATGTTTACCAGCATTTAGTGTTTCACTGTAGAACTGTACTTCTACTAGTACACCAGCAGGTGGAGCTCCCCATTCTACTGTACACACTGCTGCCTGTTCTGTGACCAGACACAGCCTGTGTGTGTGACTGGGCAGCCACTGGGCTGGTTGCTGCATATCCTGCTTTCACCTGCTGTGCTCCAAAAGGCTCAGGTGACGGCTGGGACATCATGGCTACTTCAGGATGTATTAGGATGCACACTCACATGCAGGTGAAAGGGAGCCAGTGACCCACCACCACCCCACACACCCCCATGTCTCCCTGCATCCGCATGCTTGGAATGCAGGGTGGGGGACCACACCAGCCCACAACCCATTCCAAGAGACAGAGAGACAGAGGGAGGGAAAGAGAGACAGAGAGACAGAGGGAGGGAGGGAAAGAGAGGGCTGAAAGAGAGAACAAAGGAGGGGGGAGCACCACCATAATCGGGATGGAGATGGAGAGAGTAAGAGAGGACGGCAACCTTTCAGACAGAGAGAGTCTACAAGCTTAGTAATGGTGGTCCTCATTGAGGGTGGGCTCGCAGAAGAACCAAGACCCTCGCTTGGCCGTGCGAGCGGTGAAGGGCACCGTCTTCAGCACTGCATCAAGACAACAACAACAACAGCCAAGACAAGACAACACAGAGGTCAGGAGCAGCACGTCTACAGGGTTACAGCACAGGTTAGCACACACCCTAGTAGTAAGGCCTTATTAGCAGATGCACAGCACACATTCTAGACTGGCACACTCTACACACTAACACAGGTCTCTCAGGCTGCACTACTGTTACTAACCCTGCAACTAACCCTGCAACTAATGATTAATGATCACAATGATTCTTATTGACAGACTTGTTGCTCTTGTTGGTTTGTTGTAACTGTTAAAAAATGATTGTACTCGCTGTGAAATATATTATTGTTGCTTGTTTTTTCCACAGGTACACTCTTGCACTTTTGAGGTTCTTGCTGTTTAATTGTAACTTGTCTAACTACATGCTCTTATTGTTTTCCCTTTGGGACTTATTTGGTTTCACAATGTATGCTTCATGGTTGGCTACCCGCAATGTTTGGGGTTTTCTCGCTGTTTTGATCAGTGACCTATGCACTTTTGTAAAACTCTCTCATACATTTACATTTATGCATTTAGCAGACGCATTACACGCGGAGCCAATGAAGAAGAGCCATGGGACATTTGCATGACTTTGTCTTAACCAATGACTATAAAGAGTGAGGATGCTTAAATAGCTAGCTAGTACAACATGCTAGCAAACAAACTTTGTAGCACAATGGCGTGTGATGTTTTTGTCTCCTTGTGGGCCGGCCGCAAGCAATAAAACTTTCTTAAACTTGTTCACTGACTGACTGTGCAATGCTTGATAGATTAATATTTCTGACAGTTACTAACCCTGTTACTAACCCTGCTACTAACCCCGCTACTAACCCAGTTACTAACCCTGCTACTAACCCTGCTACTAACCCTGTTACTAACCCTGTTACTAACCCTGCTACTAACCCTGCTACTAACCCTGCTACTAACCCTGTTACTAACCCTGCTACTAACCCTGCTACTAACCCAGTTACTAACCCAGTTACTAACCCTGTTACTAACCCTGCTACTAACCCTGCTACTAACCCAGTTACTAACTCTGCTACTAACCCTGCTACTAACCCTGCTACTAACCCAGTTACTAACCCAGTTCCTAACCCTGCTACTAACCCTGCTACTAACCCTGCTACTAACCCAGTTACTAACCCAGTTCCTAACCCAGTTACTAACCCTGCTACTAACCCTGCTACTAACCCAGTTACTAACTCTGCTACTAACCAAGTTACTAACCCTGCTACTAACCCAGTTACTAACCCTGCTACTAACCCAGTTACTAACCCTGCTACTAACCCAGTTACTAACCCTGCTACTAACCCTGCTACTAACCCAGTTACTAACCCTGCTACTAACCCTGCTACTAACCCAGTTACTAACCCTGCTCCTAACCCTGTTACTAACCCTGCTACTAACCCTGCTACTAACCCAGTTACTAACCCTGCTACTAACCCTGCTACTAACCCAGTTACTAACCCTGTTACTAACCCTGCTACTAACCCTGCAACAAACCCTGTTACTAACCTTCGTACTAACCCTGTTACTAACCCTGTTACTAACCCTGCAACTAACCCTGTTAATAACCACTGCTACTAACTCTGTTACTAATGTCACTACCTCCACTACTACCCATGCTATTAACTCTACAACTATGACCCAGTCTCCACCAGACAGACTAGTTCAACTATGACCCAGTCTCCACCAGACAGACTAGTTCAACTATGACCCAGTCTCCACCAGACAGACTAGTTCAACTATGACCCAGTCTCCACCAGACAGACTAGTTCAACTATGACCCAGTCTCCACCAGATTAGTTCATAACTAAATTAAGTGTGCAACTGGAGATTTTCCACGGAAGACTGGACTTGGTTTGAGGAGAAGCGTTTCCTGATGAAGCGATACGGAGTGATGCGCTCCAGGCACACTCTGGCTGGCTGAACTTTGTCAGCTAAAGACCTTAACGTTGGGATGAGGGGTTGTGTATTGATGTGACAGATAAAGCACACTGTTCATAGCCCAGACTGGTTTGGGTACAACACTGTTAAAAGCAGACATAAACAGGTAGTAGAAGACTGATCATAACACTCATCTTGAGTTGGTAGTTAGGTTGTAATTAAATGAGCTTGATCACACTGTCCAGGTTACTTCTGATCATGGTTAATGAAGCCTTGGTTCTGATCCACAGAGACCTGAGAAGTTAGGCGGCACATGGTTGTTAGTTCTGCAGGATCCCATGTTAATGACTGGATGTGGAGTATAGGAGAGGACCTGCATGCTGCGTACCATGTGTGTGTGTGCCCGAGTGTATGTGTATTACTGTTTTCACAGTACCAACATCTCAGTAGTTGGTACCAATACCAGTGAAATGTCACGGTACTCTATACCCTTTTCGATACCAAAGCAAAAAAACTCATATAGGTTACTGAACAACTCGAATGAAACCATAAAGGACATGAACGGTGATGTTTGCTAATTGGTTTCTGGTGATCATTTCTCAAGGTTAGGGTTAGCGTTAGGGTTCTCTGTCGCACAACTAAAGTATTTCCATACGTGGCTCTTCCACTTTTCTTGTAGACAACTTTTAGTGGAGCCCTTGCTTGCAGCACAGGCTGTGTGTCTAGTGTTGCACAATTTCACGACTTTGTAGCTAGATTTAGCCACTTTTCGCCTTCCCTCGTGAAAAAAACCCTGAATCTAGCGACAAATCTGTTGACTTTAAGCAACTTTTCAGAGAGCCACTAGTGACTTCTGGTGAGACTTTGGGGGCAACACTGTGCTTATCAGTGTCTTATCCGGCACTCCATTCTACCATAACTTCTGAACTGTTTACATTTACATTTAGTCATTTAGCAGACACTCCAGAGCGACTTACAGTAAGTACAGGGACATTCCCCCGAGGCAAGTAGGGTGAAGTGCCTTGCTCAAGGTCACAACGTCTTTTGGCACGGCCAAGAATCGAACTGGAACCGATTCCCTAACCGCTCAGCCATCTGACCCCTAAGTGTATATATATGTGTGTATATTCCTGTGTATGTGTGTAAGTGTGTGTACCCGTGATGATGTCCTCGATGGCACCGTCCTTCCCCTCGTACACGTGGCGGCTGTCCTTCACCTGCTTCTTCCTCAGCTCTGCTATGAGCTCCTGCTGCTGACGCCTGTTCTTCTGGGACGGAGACTAGGGAGGTCACACACGCACCACACACACACACGCAGACACACACCACACACACACACACCACACACAAACACACGCAGACACACAACACACACTGAGCTGCTGGGATGAGACCTGGTCGGAGATAATCCTAGATGAGGGGGGGGGGGGGGGGGTTACCTCCTGCTGCTCCTGATCTACAGCAGAGTGTTTCTCAGCTGGTGATCTAGAGCAGAGTGTTTCTCAGCTGGTGATCTAGAGCAGAGTGTTTCTCAGCTGGTGATCTACAGCAGAGTGTTTCTCAGCTGGTGATCTAGAGCAGAGTGCTTTGTCAGCTGGTGATCTACAGCAGAGTGTTTCTCAGCTGGTGATCTACAGCAGAGTGTTTCTCAACTGGTGATCTACAGCAGAGTGTTTCTCAGCTGGTGATCTACAGCAGAGTGTTTCTCAGCTGGTGATCTAGAGCAGAGTGTTTCTCAGCTGGTGATCTAGAGCAGAGTGTTTCTCAGCTGGTGATCTACAGCAGAGTGTTTCTCAGCTGGTGATCTACAGCAGAGTGTTTCTCAGCTGGTGATCTAGAGCAGTGTTTCTCAGCTGGTGACCTAGAGCAGAGTGTTTCTCAGCTGGTGATCTACAGCAGTGTTTCTCAGCTGGTGATCTAGAGCAGAGTGTTTCTCAGCTAGTGATCTACAGCAGAGTGTTTCTCAGCTGGTGATCTAGAGCAGAGTGTTTCTCAGCTGGTGATCTAGAGCAGAGTGTTTTTCAGCTGGTTATCTACAGCAGAGTGTTTTTCAGCTGGTGATCTACAGCAGAGTGTTTCTCAGCTGGTGATTTAGAGCAGAGTGTTTCTCAGCTGGTGATCTAGAGCAGAGTGTTTTTCAGCTGGTTATCTACAGCAGAGTGTTTCTCAGGTCAAGGACATGTGCTTCAGCTCCAGCAAAAAAAATAGACCTTTTATTTTTAGAAGTTACCGATCTTCCGATGGTGCGCTTTTATTTTGAAAGGCGTGCAAGCTAACCGCCCGCATTGTAGAACCAAACTAAAAAGTTTGCAGGGCACACAAGTCTCAAGCATTTCAACCAGTTCACATGCTCACATGACACACCTTGTATTTCTCACACATAGAAGGAAAATATCATATATATAATATATCCTGTTATATTAAATTAAAGGACGGGGCGCAGGCATACAGAGGCAAGTTTTCTGCCGACTCGATAGCCGATAGTTGAGAACCACAGGTCTAGACTGACTTACTGCTCTAGGAAGGAGGGAGTGGAGGGGGTAAGGAGATGGGTGAGGAAGAATAGTAAAGGAGGAAGCAAGAGTTTAGGGGAGGCAGATGGGTGAGACAGGGTAGGAGGTGAGACAGGGGAGGAGGGAGAGACATGGGAGGAGGTGAACCAGAGGAGGAGGGAGATACAGGGTAGGAGGTGAGACAGAGAAGGAGGTGAGACAGGGGGGGAGGTGAGACAGGGGAGGTGAGACAGGGGGGAGGGAGAGACAGGGTAGGAGGTGAGGCAGGGGGGAGGTTAGACAGGGGGGAGGTGAGACAGGGTAGGAGGTGAGACAGGGGAGGAGGGAGAGACAGGGTAGGAGGTGAGACAGGGGAGGGGGTGAGACAGGGTAGGAGGTGAGACAGAGGAGGACGTAAGGGAGGAGGGAGAGACAGGGGAAGAGGTGAGACAGGGGAGGAGGTGAGACAGGGGAGGAGGTGAGACAGGGGAGGAGGGAGAGACAGGGTGGGAGGTGAGACAGGGGAGGAGGTGAGACAGGTTACCTTGTGGTCCTCCAGCTCCATCATGGCCTCTTGCTCCAGCATCTCCTGCCTCCTCCTCTGGTCGTTATCCTGCTCTGCTTGCTGACGGAGCAAACACACACACCCACACAAGCACGCACACAGACACACGCAAGCACAGCAGACACACACACACATACACAAAAGTGGGCACACAAATGCAAGCATGCGCACACAGATACACTTTGAATAAGTACTTCAGTGAATTAAGCCAAATATTTTTGTGTATTTTTGTATATGCCTA
Organism: Hypomesus transpacificus; assembly: GCF_021917145.1. Lineage (NCBI taxonomy): Eukaryota > Metazoa > Chordata > Actinopteri > Osmeriformes > Osmeridae > Hypomesus > Hypomesus transpacificus. The sequence continues at coordinate 20,881,334 of NC_061082.1, read as the reverse complement.
CACACACAGACTGCCCAGAATGTGCACAATTGTGTGTGTGCGTGTTTGTGGCCTGGTATTGACCTGGGTGTGTGTGTGCTAGTAACAGGATCACCTCACCCTGTAGGCTTTGATGAAGCGTACAAACACAGGGAAGAAGACCGAGGGAGGCGTGGTCTTGGAGTTCTCGCCAAAGAACTTCACCGCCTCATCAAACGCATCCTTCAGGAAGACCACACCATGTTACACATCACTTCACACAACACGTGTGTGTGTGTGTGTGTGTGTGTGTGCGTGCGTGCGTGCGTACCTGTGCGATTTTGGCTTCCTCCTGCAGCTTCTTGAGCTTGGCCTCGTTGTGAGTGATGAAATCTCTGAGGAGGGTGTTGTGTCCATGCATGCTGTACTCTCTCCTGCTCAGGTCCATCCCCCTCTGTAGTTCCCGCATGTCCAGGAGAACGTTATCCAGCGACACTGAGGTCACACACACAGGGAAGGAGGGAAGTTTATGTTCACATACTACAAACCCATCACACATATACAGTGTAGTGTGTACTCTGTAGTGTGTACTCTGTAGTATGTACTCTGTAGTATGTACTCTGTAGTATGTAGTATGTACTCTGTAGTGTGTACTCTGTAGTATGTACTCTGTAGTATGTAGTATGTACTCTGTAGTGTGTACTCTGTAGTGTGTACTCTGTGGTATGTACTCTGTAGTATGTACTCTGTAGTATGTATTCTGTAGTATGTAGTATGTGCTCTGTAGTACAGGGGTGGGGAACGTCCGGCCCAAATCAAAAATCATTTGGACCGGCCTACCATGGCACTGCAGGAACCACATTATTAGGTGCATTATTCGTTGGCACCAGCACTATTTTAATATGTGGAAGAGGACCGTGGAGGCGCGCAGCGTTGCGTACCAATGTACCCCCAAAAATTTGCACTCGCATTAAGTGTGTGATTCCTTTCTAGCAAATCAAACCCAGAATATGTTGTTGGTTTGGGCCAATCCCTGAATGTTTACAAAGTATAACAATGCGCCTGATTAACACTCAGATCGATAAGCAGTCTCAAAAAAGGTAGCAATATAAAAAATTATACGATCCCTTTCCGTAATCATGATACCCCCCAGAAATGTTTGATGCACCCCTAGTCAAAGCAGGCTGCATCCGTGCCAGCTAAATCACAAACTTCACCAAAGAGAAGCAGTTCCAGCTATCACATTAGGGGTGAGTTAATTAAATGTTTAAACAAATATAGCAGGCAAATTTTTAAGTTGATAATTCTGTACGGCCCCCGAATGATTTTCTAAATATCCAAATGGCCCTTGGCAGAAAAAAGGTTCCCCACCCCTGCTGTAGTATGTACTCTGTAGTATGTACTCTGTAGTATGCAGTATTTACTCTGTAGTATGTAGTATGTACTCTGTAATATGTACTCTGTAATATGTAGTATGTACTCTGTAGTATGTAGTGTGTACTCTGTAATAAGTAGTATGTACTCTGTAATATTTAGTATGTAGTATGCAGTATGTACTGTAGACCCACCAGCAGCAGCCTTCTCCACATAGTGCAGTTCGTTGTAGAACAGGGACACCTGCTGGTATTTGTCCTTCACAACATTGGCAATGTAGTGCAACAAGGTCATCTTGCGGTCTGTCGACTTTGTGTCTAACAGCTGAATCAGGACAGGAAGGAAGGAAGATTCAATAAAAACTATGTTTGGAAAAGTGACACCCACCCTCAAGCATAGAGAGTGACATAACACAGAGGAGTCTCACCAGGTCTAAACTCTGCAGCTTGAAGCCATACACTGCTCCTCTTCTACTGCTGTTCATGTAGTTTCCTAGAGCCAAGATGATCTGACAGGAAGAACATACACACACACACACACACACCCCCCCATACAGGCCAAGATTATCAGAGGGGGGAAACCTCCAATCAAAGCCAGTCTGGTGTCAACCTATAATCTCAATTTCTACTGGAGCAGCTGCAGGTGAAACTTACTTCCAGAATCTTCTTCAGTTTCTGAGACGATTTTATTGACACCGATGCTGCAATGACTGCGTGGAGTTGCTGTCCAGAACACAAGAGCAACAAACCGAGTCACACATAACAACAGAGTCAGACACACAACAACAACAATCAAACAATTTAGCTGGACAAGCGTAGCCTTCAACCAGCTCCCCTGCCAGAACTCCAACATAATAAAGTCCTGTGACCTGTGGGTGAGGTAGGGGTGCTCAGGGGTCATAACCTTTAACTGAGTCAGTGGTCATTGGTCAGTGGTCAGATGGCTGAGCGGTGAGGGAGTCGGGCTAGTAATCAGAAGGTTGGCGGATCGATTCCCTGCCGCGCCACATGATGTTGTGTCCTTGGGCAAGGCACTTCACCCTACTTGCCTCGGGGGGAATGTCCCTGTACTTACTGTAAGTCGCTCTGGATAAGAGCGTCTGCCAAATGACTAAATGTAAATGTAAAATGTAAATGTCATGACCTTGGGGGACGGCTCTCACCGGGGTCAGCATCTGCACGCTCTCACAGAAGTTTCCCACAAAGGCCATGATGGTCATCTTCTGCATGAGCCGTTCGATCCTGGAGAACTGCATCATGAAGCGATCCTCGTCAGTCAGCACGTCCACAGCCTTCCGTTCCTTCTCGTACTGACGCATGATCTTCACCTCGTTCTCCGTGGGCAGGAACCGCATCAGACACTCCACAAAGTCCACCGGCAGTGTGCGCAGGTCGAACCTGGGAGGGAGGGATAGTTATAGTATACACATACGACCACAAACCCAAGCATACACACTAAACACCAGGAGACACACCAGACACACAACGTCAGTGGCTTACAGCTGGATGGCCTTGCAGATCTCCTCAGGGGGCTTGCCCACCTTGCGCAGGGTGATGGCTAGGTTCTTGGCTCGGTTGGAGTCGAGCAGCGACACCTTGTGAGGGACCTTCTGAATCACCTTAGTCTTGCTTGCGGTCATGTCGATGGCTGGGCCCTGGGCTTTCGTCTTAAACATCTCCTCAAACTCATCTACGTTCAGATCCTGCATGGGAGCGTTCAGTCATGTTAGGTTCCCCTTATGGGTTCATTGTGTGTGTGTTAATAGTAAACAAACTTCTGCGTGTGTGTGTGTACAGTACCAGTCAAAAGTTTGTTTAAACTTAGGTGTGTGTGTAAGTGTGTGTGTGTGTGTATGTGCACGCGCACAGGCACACTCACTTCCAGGATCCTCTCATCGTCGATCTCGTTGAACACGGTACCGTTAATCTGGTTGGGTTTGAGGGCAACCCAGTTGAAGACGGGCATCCGGAACTTGGTCTTAATGGGCTTCTTGATCTTCACAGCTGGTCAGGAAATAAGTGAGTCAGTCCTGGAGCCCAATGTCATAGATGACTCATACACACACTCATACACACATTATATAACGTGTGTGTGAGAGATATGGCTTGGAGAGCCAACAGCATTCCAGGCTTTCACAACACAGTCCTTTCTCTCTATCTCTCTCTGTTATCTGGAATAGTGTGTCTCAGCATGCAATAACTATATGAAAATAAAATAATGTGATTCAGACATCACAAAGACTCACAAACACACACATTACAAACACACACATTACAAACACACACATTACAAACACACACACACACACAAGGTATTGCTAGGAATACAGGTGGATGATGCAGGAGTTAAAAACTTGGTATTTTCAGCGTGATCAGAGTGTGTTTATACAGCTCACACGTACAATACAGCACCAGCCTTCCAAGCGCCAATCCAGAACCTCACCATCAGGCTTCCAACTGAAGAACCATCAGGCCTCCAACTGATGAAGAACCATCAGGCCTCCAACTGATGAAGAACCATCAAGTATCCTACTGATGAAGAACCATCAGGTCTCCAACTGATGAAGAACCATCAGGCCTCCAACTGATGAAGAACCATCAGGTATCCTACTGATGAAGAATCATCAATCCTCCAACTGATGAAGAACCATCAGGCCTCCAACTGATGAAGAACCATCAGGCCTCCAACTGATGAAGAACCATCAGGTCTCCGACTGATGAAGAACCATCAGGCCTCCAACTGATGAAGAACCATCAGGTATCCTATTGATGAAGAACCATCAGGCCTCCAACTGATGAAGAACCATCAATCCTCCAACTGATGAAGAACCATCAGGCCTCCAACTGATGAAGAACCATCAGGCCTCCAACTGATGAAGAACCATCAAGTATCCTACTGATGAAGAACCATCAGGTATCCTACTGATGAAGAACCATCAAGTATCCTACTGCTAGTTCAGGCAGCACAGAATCTTTGGACAGTTTGCGTGTGATTTTTGGGTTCTTTGCATGTGAGCGGTATTTGCGTGTTCTCATGCTTTTTACACTACAACATATTCTGGGACTTTCAAAGTCTTGTGGGAGAATGGAGGCAAGTCAGTCTTTGATCTCAGGCATAGCTCAGTCCTGTCCCTGCCCCTCAGGAGCCCCGCCCCTCAGGAGCCCCGCCCCTCAGGAGCCCCGCCCCTCAGGGGCCCCGCCCCTCAGGAGCCCCGCCCCGCGGGCTGAACACCACTGTTTGACAGCTGAAAATACCAAAGACTTTCACTTCCAAACTGGGGAGGGGAGATACAGAGAACAGCACAATCACATGACAGAGAGAAACCTACAGAAGAGCTTGATGGGTCCCTCTGGGTGGCAGGGAACAAGAGAGAGAGAGAGAGAGAGAGAGAGATAGAGAGAGAGAGAGACAGAGAGAGAGAGAGAGAGAGAGAGAGAGACAGAACAAGAGACAGAACAAGAGAGAGAGAGAGCAGGAGAGAGAACAAGAGAGAGAGAGAGAGAACAAGAGAGAGCAGGAGAGAAAAATCATTAAGAACAAAAGAATGTGTTTGTTCATTTAAAGAAAAAAAGGACAAATAACAAAATGAAAAAACATCAGAAAAACCACTCATGCAGAAGCTGCTCTTTGAACATGTATAACAATCAGCAAATACGGACTATAATCTAGAGACCATCGGTTTTCGAACTGGGCTACACGTGGGGGGGGGGGGGGGGGGGGGGGGGGGGGGGGGGGTATGGCTGCTCTGCACTGTATGCCTGATGGGGGGGTATGGCTGCTATATGCCTGATTTGAAAGCTGAAGAGTTTTTAAATATTTTAGATGTTAGTTCATTTGTTTTGTTGTTTGTATTACATTATTGTACCATATATCTTTCTTTAAATGTATTTGTAATGTATTATTTTGAATGGGGTACGCAGATGATAACGTTTGAAAAGCCCGGTTCTAGACAGTACTAATGGACAGTACTAGGTCACATCTAACGACACTCTATATATATATATTATATAATCTGACATTAACCAGGGGGGGTCAGATTGCTGAGCGGTTAGGGAATTGTGCTACCAATCAGAAGGTTGCCGGTTTCCCGGTACACAATATTACGTTGTGTCGCACGTGTTACAGGAATACAACGGTACCTAGGAATGATTTGCTGGACATGATGTTGGTTTCCTCCAGGATCACAATGACTCTTACTTGGAGACTTGTTGCTCTTGTTGGTTAGCTGTAACTGATTACAAATTATTGTACTTACTGTGAAATATTTTTACCGTTGCTTGCTTTTCTACAGGTACACTCTTGCACTTTTTTGAAGTTCATGTTGTTTAATTGTAACTTGTTTAACTACATGCTCTTATAGTTCTTCCATTTGGCACTTTTTTCTTCTTACAATGTATGCTTCATGTTTGGCTACCCGCAATGTTTGGGGATATCTCGGTGTTATGATCAGTGACCTATGCACTTTTGTAAAGCTTCTCTTGGAAGTCGCTTTGGATAAAAGCGTCTGCTAAATGAATAAATGTAAATGTGTCCCTGGGCAAGGCACTTCACCCTACTTGCCTCGGGGAAATGTCCCTGTACTTACTGTGAGTCGCTCTGGATAAGAGCGTCTGCTAAATGACCAAATGTAAATGTAAACAACGTCAAAGAGGCCAGGGAGATCTGAGTGTTAACTTTGTATAAGGATTAACACAGACATCTCACAGTCGGGGCCTCTTCTAATCAGATGAGTTACTCAGATGGTCCCATGGACTACATGTCCCATCATCCCTTGCAACACCAGCATTATCTTTAGATGTGAGTCAGTCAGGGCCAGGCCAGAGTGAGGCTGACAGGAAATCTGAGTCTGTTTCTGTTAGCCCTGTTACTGAACACCTTGAATATTAGCTGATGATTAGATGTTTATAGCTAGGTGTACATTGGAAACATGGAACTGTTCTATGTTATTGAATGTTTCCTGTATCGTGAACTAGATATTGATGTCTAGGTTTGTTTCAGTGATGGACTATATAAGGGGTTTGGAGATAGTATCTGACCCAGGGGAATAATCACGATTCCCTGACCTGCTTCAGACTTATGAACACCCCTGTTTTACATCAAACAAAACCTAGTCTTAATCTGAGACCCATCTTTCATTTTCAACGACAATTTGATTAGTCATTCTTACCCACACACACACACACATTCACAGTGGCACAGACACACACATTCACAGTGGCACAGACACACATACACAATACCTTGGCACAGACACACACAGAAGCACAGACACCCTTCCTGCACGCACACATCCATGCGGGAGGCTGGGCCCCGGGGGCGTGGACCTTACCTGCTAACCCTGCGTTAAAGATGACGGTGGGAGAGCCGCAGCCTGGCAGGGGGGGGGCCGCAGGGGGGGGCGGGGGGCCAGACATGATGGGAGGGCCCGGGGGAGGGGGGGGAGGGGGAGGAGGGGGAGGGGCTGTCAGACCATTTGGTACTGGAAGAGAAGAGGGGATCACATCACCAGATGACCAAGCAGGAGAGTTGACATAGGATGTGTGTGTGCACGTGTGTGTAGCAGAGAGAGAGAGAGAGAGAGAGAGAGAGAGAGAGAGAGAGAGAGAGAGAGAGAGAGAGAGATGGATGGATGGATGGAGAGACAGGGAGAGGGAGAGAGGTTGAGCCACACACTGCAGCATGCTCCAAATTCCACTGCAGTTACAGTTACAGTACACCGATCACAGGGCAAGGCCTGAACTAAGGAAGCCCTGACTATTCAGTAACACACGCTGTGGTTGAGAGCTCTGCTTACCTGACCCAGCAGCGAGGGGAGGAGGGGGCGGCGAGGGCACCCCTGGGGCCCCCCCAACGTTGTCATGCCCCGCAGGGCCGCTGCCAGTGCCATTGGCCATGCCTGTGCCCCCCTCCCCTCCCGGGAGCAGGGGGGGGGCCGAGGACAGGACGCCTCCAGGGTTCTTCCGCATCTCCAGGGCCTGGATCTTCTTCTCCAGGTCGCCTTGCTTCTGGATGGCCTCGTCCTTCTCCTTCACCATGCGGCGCAACGTATGCACCTGCGAGCTGGCGTCTTTGTACACTTCCTGTCCGGGCAGGACGTGTGTGTGGGTGGGGGGGGGGAGGAGGTGGATGTTGAGAAGGCTACCAATACACAATTTAGTCAATCAGTCTATATATCTATCCATCCATCCATCCACCAATCCATCCATCCACCAATCCGTCCAACCATCCACCAATCCATCCATCCATCCATCCATCCATCCATCCATGGGTTCCAGCTCTGATGAGAAGATGGTCTAACCCTAATGCTCTCCAGGTCATTGTTCCTCTGCATCAGCTGTTTCTCCAATTCCACGATCTTAGCCATGGCCTCGTTCTCTGTGTCCAGCAGCTTCTCTGTCATCTGGGACATCAGGTCAGAGGTTAGTAGGACAGGGATCAGGTCAGGGGTCATGTCAGAGGTCAGGTCAGTCGTGGTCTACACAGAACCCATATCATCACTACTGTGAGGGGGGAGGGGGAGAGAGAGAGGGGGAGAGGGAGCGAGAATGAGAGAGAGATAGAGAAAGCGAGGGAGGGAGGGAGATGTGTGTGTGTGTATCTCACGAGTGACACATTCTCCTCTAGCTGTGAGGGAGAGAAAGAGAGAGAGAGAGCGCGCGCGCGAGAGAGAAAGAGAGAGAGAGAGAAAGAAAGAGAGAGAGAAAGAAAGAGAGAGAGAGAGAGAGAGAGAGAGAGAGAGGGAGAGAAAGAGAGGGAGGGAAATGTGTGTGTGTGTCTCACGTGTGACACATTCTCCTCCAGCTCCTCCACGCGCTCCAGCGCTGCGTTCTTGGTCTCTGCGTCCTCCAGCAGAGCGCCAACATCAAACACGTTGTCAAGGTAGGCCTGGATCTGCACCTGCAGCTTGTCACTCTCTGTGTGTTTCAGCTTCTACACGCACACACACAAATACACATAACATACACAAACCAATACAAACACAAACAAACACACACACACATATGCACACACATACACACCAGAAAAGGAGAAAATATGTTTCCAGTTCAGTTCATCTAAGAGGAGAGCAGACAAACTTAAGATAAGATAATCCTTTATTTGTCCCGCAGTGGGGAAATACAGTTTGCAACAGCAGCAGGGTACAGAACAGAAAAGAGTAACAATTTAAAATATAGAAAATACAAAATATAAAGATAGAGGGAGTCGTATGAAATATGAAGATAAGGATCTAAGGGTATAAAATAGTAAAATAATATAAAGTGAGAATTAAGTGTTGTGGCTGCTGCTATGAATAAGTAATGACTAGAGCTGTTAAACGATAACAATATTTAATCACATTAATGTCATAGTTAACTCGCGATTAATCTCAATGAATCGCACATTTTTATCTATTCTAAATGTCCCTTGATTTCTTTTTCATCCATTCTTTTTTCAAATTTTAATGCTCTTATCGACATGGAAAAGTGGTTCGGATTGCTTCGTGCAAATGTTTTTTTTAAATTGAAAACAACATTGCAATCGCCTGGCTTTGACGAGCAGGCGGAGAATTCGCATCAGCTGTGTGCTTGGCCATCAAAATCGTATTTTAGACTCCACGACGTGCTGCGATGATAGCTTAGTTCACAACGACAGAGCACACAGATCACTTTGGTCTTGTCAATGGAACCATTTGGCAAACTTTTAAAAGTAAACTTTCCATTCAGAATCTTATTGGCACCCATTTCGGCGTCTGGCGCTGGCAATCAACTCAAAACGTAACGTTAGCCTTCTACCAGAGAATGTCTAATATCCGTAAACGGGCTCTGTCACGACTCTTTAGCCGGCTCGCAAGCCCAAACAAGTGTGTGTGGCATGCCTGTTGTTTTGTTTCCGGTCTAGCTAGATCCGGTGTGGTATTGTAGTTTTTCTAACGTCAGTGGTTGTTGCAATAGAATGTGAAAAAAACTACAAAGTTTGCTAGGTCAAAAAGAGCGTTAATCGCGCGATAAAAAAATGTATGCCGTTAATTTGGGTTTGCGTTAACGCCGTTAATAACGCGTTTAACTGACAGCACTAGTAATGACTCATTACTAATGAGTGACATACAGCTGACATACAGCTGACATACAGCTGACACACAGCTGACACACAGCTGACATACAGCCAAGTTATTGCACGTAAGAAATAAAATATTGCATGTAATATTATTGCACGTAATTGCATAAGTATTGCACATAGAAGTGGTCTCTCCAGGCAGGAGAACAATATGTGGTGTGTGTGTGTGTGTATGTAAGTGTACGCTCCCATGTTACCCCGCTCTTCATCTACCTCCACTGGCTACCCATCACGTCCCGCATCAGATTCAAGACCCTGGTACTGACCTTCCGAGCGGTGAACGGGACTGCACCCGACTGCATCAAGTCTCTCCTGCAGCCTTACACCCCCACCCGCCACCTACGGTCTTCTTCTGACAACCGTCTGGTGATCCCACCTCTCAAGACCGGCCGGTCCCAACCCAAACTATTCTCCTGCCTGGCCCCCCAGTGGTGGAACCAGCTCCCCACCTCCATCAGAGACACTGACTGTCTCCCCATCTTCAAGAAAAGGCTAGACACACTTGTTCCGGGAGTACAACGGTACTTAAGAAAGACTTGTTGGATCAGATGTTTATTTCCTCCAGGAACACAATTACACTTATTGAGTGATTGTTGCACTTGTTGGTTAGTTGTAACTGATTTAACTTTTTTTTTGTGCTTTTCACAATGTTTTGGCTACCCGCAATGTTTGGGGCTATCTCGTTGTTTATGATCATTGACCTATGCACTTTCTGTAAAGCTCTCTCTTGGAAGTCACCTTGGATAAAAGCGTCTGCTAAATGAATAAATGTAATGTAAATTTAAATGTGTGTATATATGTATGTATGTATGTATGTATGTATGTATGTATGTATGTATGTATGTATGTATGTATGTATGTATGTATGTATGTATGTATGTATGTATGTGTGTGTGTGTATGTGTGTGTGTGTATGTGTATGTGTGTGTGTATGTATGAGTGTGTGTATGTACATTTACATTACATTTACATTTATTCATTTAGCAGACGCTTTTATCCAAAGCGACTTCCAAGAGAGAGCTTTACAAAGTGCATAGGTCACTGATAATAACAACAAGATAGCCCCACAGCATTGCGGGTAGTCAAAAACAAGAAGTACATATTGTGAACAACCAAAAAATAGTGCTAAAGGGAAGAAACCATAAGAGCATGTAGTTAAACAAGTTAAATTACACAACATTAATCTCTAAGTGCAGGTGTACCTGTAGGAGAGCAATAAAAATAGGATTAACTAAAATAGAATACAACAGTTTAAACCAGCTACCACTAACCAACAAGAGCAACAGTCTAAGCAAGAGTCATTGTGATCCTTGAGGAAACTAGCGTTGGGTTCAGCAAACCATTCCTAAGTACCATTGTACTCCCGGAACAAGTGCGTCTTGAGCCTTCTCTTGAAGGTGGAGAGACAGTCCGTGTCTCTGATGGAGGTGGGGAGTTGATTCCACCACTGGGGTGCCAGGCAGGAGAAGAGCTTGTGCTGGGACCGGGCGGTCTTGAGAGGTGGGACCACCAGGCGGTTGTCTGAAGAAGACCGTAGGTGGCGGGTGGGGGTGTAAGGCTGCAGGAGAGACTTGATGTAGTCGGGCGCAGTCCCGTTCACTGCTCGGAAGGTCAGTACCAGGGTCTTGAATCTGATGCGGGCCGTTATGGGTAGCCAGTGGAGGGAGATGAGGAGCGGGGTAACGTGGGAGCGTCTGGGTAGATTGTAGACCAGGCGGGCCGCTGCATGTGTGTGTGTGTGTGTATGTGTGTGTGTATGTATGAGTGTGTGTATCTACTCACGTCCAGATACTCATCAAGACGCAGCTTGGTGAAGTTGTACTGCAGGTGGACTCTGAAGTTCATGTCCTCCACTGAGTGGACCACGATGTTGATGAACTGCATGCAGGCCACCTAGGGAACAGTCCCCCACATGAGCCTGGGGACCCACTGGTCTAAAGTACTGGGACTGACTGCTTCCTGGCTGGATTTTAATCTGATGTACGTCTCTCTGAGAGCGGTGCATCTGGGTGGGGCCGCGCACACAGACCTCTCCGCTGTCTAATGTGAACATCTCCATCAGCTGTGTAATACTGGCCTAATGGACTTCCTTAAGAAGCTCAACGTAAGCCCAGCGAGACGCCAGCTCTGACCGCTGTGTGCTCTCATGCTCGTGTCAAATGCCTGGCTGCGACCCAACAGCCTGGGGGAGAACTTGTGACCTGTGGCACACAAGGCCTATTCAAACACACACAGCATCTGCTGGGTGCCCCAAGCAATCAAAAAGAATATGTGGAGGGAGAGCGAGCGAGTGAGATGGAGAGGGGGAAGAGGAGAGAGAGGGAGAGAGAGAGGGAGAGAGAGAGAGAGAGGGGGAAGGAGAGAGAGGGAAAGAGAAAGAGAGGGAGAGGGGGAAGGAGAGGGAATAAGAGAGAGGGAGGGAGAGAGGGAAGGAGAGAGAGGGAGGGAGCGAGACAGATAATTTGTTGGCCTAATAACTGGCACGGTTCCCTCATAGTGGACAACTCATTCATCATGTTCAAGTCTTTTTTTCCTCCTTTAATTTACACCTATTTCTGTTGAAACTTTTGCAACTCTCAGAATTGTAACTTGTTGAGAGTTAGGAGCGGCGGAATGTGCTAGTCTGAATGTTACCATGAAGTCGATGTTGTTGTCCTCGTTCTTGAAGTGTTCCATCAGCTTCTCAAACCTCTGGTCCTCAGAGCACACCTGCAACACAACCCCACCCATCATCTCACCTGCAACACAACCCCACCCATCATCTCACCTGCAACACAACCCCACCTGCAGCACAATGCATTTACACACACGTAAACCCCCCTCCCCACACACACACACGCGTAACCTCCCCCCCCACACACACACGCTGTCGTACCTCCTTAAAGTTGTCGAAGGCGGAGAGGATGATTTCGTGTCCTCCCCTCACCAGACACACAGCTGCCAGCAGCTCCAGTACCAGGGCTTTGGTTCTGAGGGTGGAGGGAGGTCAGGAGAGCAAACAGCATCAGCTACAGTACACACTCACATCTAATGTCCCGTATAAAGCCTCCCTCTCATATGTTCTACCTGACAGGAATCAACAAAACCACCATGGAGCCAGTAGGACTTCTACCTGAGGTAGGGTGTCTCACTGTAATGACAGGGGATCCAGCAGGTTTATAATGACACAGCATTAAAGGGCTGATAGTGCAAATAGTCATAGCTTATTTCTAATCTAAGGATTTAATGACAGGTCAATAAATGGATCCTTCAGATATATCAGTGTGTGTGTGTGTGAGTGTGTGTGTGTGTGTGTGTGTGTAAGGCTGGGTCCTTAATTTCTCCGACAGTGTCACCCTGCCCCCACCTCTCATATGCCAACATCTGGAGTTCAGACAGAGTCTCTGCTTGATGGGTCTCACACCTCATTGTGTAACTTACTGTCGCATTGCTAGTCATATGTTGATATGAAAGGGTCAAGATATGGTGTGATTGGTTGTTCTTGGGTATAAAGGGAATTGTGGAGCCTTGTTCTGTAGATTCTTGATCTCCTGAGGGCTTCTCCTCAGCTCTGGTTGTCATACTCCTTCCTCACGTCTTGCTTTCTATTTTTTTTTTTTACAATGATCATGCTAGAGTAGTATGATTTAAAACTTTCATTTTGCAACACGTTTGCCTTGAAAGGCAAACAGCTAGACCTCGTCCTGACACGTAACTGTATCACTGACTTAACCTCTGTAACCCCACTGCACACTTCTGATCACTACTTGATCCAATTCTCTGTCTCTCTCCCTCCAACCCCTCCTACCTCCCCTCCCCTTGTAACTTTCCGCCGCAACCTCCGCTCCCTATCCCCCTCCCATTTCTCCTCTATTGTAACATCCTCCCTCCCTCCCATTGACGAGTTCTCGTCCCACCCCACTAACACTGCCACCGACTCCAGGTTAACCACTTTAACTGCATCACTTGACTCTCTCTGTTCCCTGTCAACCAGGCCTGCGAGATCTTCTCCCTCCTGCCCGTGGCTAACGGATGTTATTCGTGAAGAACGGTCCACCCTTCGGGCAGCTGAGAGGAGATGGCGCAAGTCCAAAGATGGTCTGGACCTTGATAAGTATCACTCCCTCCTTAAATCTTTCTCTTCTCACATAACTGGTGCTACAACCCTCTACTTTCTGAACAAAATTAACTCAGCTTCAAACCCCTACAAGCTTTTTTCTACCTTCTCCACCCTTCTTAACCCACCTCCCCCACCCTCTCCCTCCACCCTGACAGCAGACGACTTCTCCTCCTTCTTTGAGAAAAAAGTTGCCGACATTAGCAGTCGGTTCCCTAAACCCACCTTTCCTCCCTTCTCACCCTCCACGACTGACCCAACTAAATGTCTAAACTCTTTCTCTCCCCTGTCCGAGGCAGAGATCTCTGACCTCATTCTCTCTCATTGCCCCACCTCCTGTCCCCTTGATCCTATCCCCTCCTCTCTCTTTCAAACCATCTCCCCCTCCATCATAACATTTCTTCTCCATGTCCAAAATCCTCTCTTACCTCCGGCACCTTTCCCTCTGCCTTCAAACAGGCCAGAATTACCCCTCTACTCAAAAAACACTCCCTTAACCCTGCCATCCTCTAGAACTACAGACCGGTATCACTGCTACCCTTCTTTTCAAAAACAATTGAACGTGCTGTATCTAACCAACTGTCTTACTTTCTCTCTTAGAACAACCTGCTTGACCCCAACCAATCGGGCTTCAAGACTGGCCACTCCACAGAGACTGCCCTTCTTTCAGTCACCACTGCCCTACAGTCTGCCAGAGTGGCTTCCAGGTCATCCGTCATCATTCTGCTGGACCTTTCTGCAGCGTTTGACACGGTTAACCACCAGATCCTGCTCTCCAGACTTTCTGAGATGGGCATCACTGGCACTGCACTCCAGTGGATCTCATCCTACCTGTCGGGAGGATCCTACCAGGTCTCCTGGGGAGGCAAACTGTCAGGCCCTCGCCAGCTCTCCACTGGTGTCCCACAGGGCTCCGTCCTTGGACCCCTCCTCTTCTCTCTGTACACCACCTCACTTGGACCAGTCATCACCTCCCATGGCTTCTCCTACCACTGCTACGCTGATGACACGCAGCTGTACCTGTCGTTCCCCCCGACTGATCCGGGGATCTCAGCAAGGATTGAGGCCTGCCTCACAGACATCTCCGCCTGGATGACCGAGCACCACCTCCACCTGAACCTCGCCAAAACAGAACTTCTCATCATCCCGGCTAAACCCTCCATCTCCCACAATCTGTCAATCACCCTGGGATCTGCGACGGTGACCCCTTCATCCTCTGCCAGGAACCTTGGGGTTACCATGGATGACGAGCTCCCCCTCACGGCCCACATTGCCGCAGTCTCCCGGTCTTGTAGATTCACCCTCTACAACATCCGGAACATCAGGAGATACCTGTCTGTGCACTCCACCCAGCTGCTAGTTCAAGCACTGGTCCTCTCCAAGTTGGATTACTGCAACTCGCTGCTCGCTGCTCTCCCAGCATGTGCAACCCACCCTCTTCAGAAGATTCAGAACTCAGCGGCCCACCTGGTCTACAATCTACCCAGACGCTTCCATGTTACCCCGCTCCTCATCTCTCTTCACTGGCTACCCATCACAGCCCGCATCAGATTCAAGACCCTGGTACTGACCTTCCGAGTACTGAACGGGACTGCACCTGACTACATCAAGTCTCTCCTGCAACCTTACACCCCCACCCGTCACCTACGGTCTTCTTCAGACAACCGCCTGGTGATCCCACCGCTCAAGACCGCCCGGTCCCAACACAAGCTCTTCTCCTGCCTGGCCCCCCAATGGTGGAACCAGCTCCCCACCTCCATCAGGGACACTGACTGTCTCTCCACCTTCAAGAAAAGGCTCAAGACGCACTTGTTCCGGGAGTACAACGGCACTTAGGAATGCTTGGCTGGACCTGATGTTAGTTTCCTCCAGGATCACAATGACTCTTATTGAGAGACTTGTTGCTCTTGTAGGTTAGTTATAACAAAGTTAACTCTTGAACCCTTGTACTCGCTTTGAAATATTTTACTGTTGATTATTCTTCTACAGGTACATTCTTGCACTTTTTGGGGTTCATGTTGTTTTAATTTGTGACTTGTATAACTACATGCTCTTATGGGTCTTCCCTTTGGCACTTGTTTAGTTTTTCACAATGTATACTTCATGTTTTGGCTACTTGCAATGTTTTGGGACTACCTCGTTGTTATGATCAGTGACCTATGCTCTTTTGTAAAGCTCTCTCTTGGAAGTCACTTTGGATGAAAGCGTCTGCTAAATGCATAAATGTAAATGTACAGCACCAGCCTCTACCCAGCCTCTAACCCAGCCTCCACACCAGCTGATAATAACTACAGCACCAACCTCCACACCTGCTGATAATAACTACAGCACCAGCCTCTCCCCAGCCTCTACCCCAGCCTCCACACCTGCTGATAATAACTACAGCACCAACCTCTACCCAGCCTCTACCCCAGCCTCCACACCTGCTGATAATAACTACAGCACCAACCTCTACCCAGCCTCTACCCAGCCTCCACACCAGCTGATAATAGCTACAGCACCAGCCTCTACCCAGCCTCCACACCAGCTGATAATAACTACAGTGCCAGCCTCTACCCAGCCTTTACCCCAGCCTCCACACTAGCTGATAATAACTACAGCGCCAGCCTCTACCCAGCCTTTACCCCAGCTTCCACACCAGCTGATAATAACTACAGCGCCAGCCTCTACCCAGCCTTTACCCCAGCCTCCACACCAGCTGATAATAACTACAGTGCCAGCCTCTACCCCAGCCTCCACACCAGCTGATAATAACTACAGTGTCAGCCTCTACCCAGCCTCTACCCCAGCCTCCACACCAGCTGATAATAACTACAGCGCCAGCCTCTACCCAGCCTCTACCCCAGCCTCCACACCAGCTGATAATAACTACAGCACCAGCCTCTACCCAGCCTCTACCCCAGCCTCCACACCAGCTGATAATAACTACAGCACCAGCCTCTACCCCAGCCTCCACACCAGATGATAATAATTACAGCACCAGTCTCTACCCCAGCCTCCACACCAGCTGATAATAACTACAGCACCAGCCTCTACCCCAGCCTCCACACCTGCTGATAATAACTAAAGCACCAGCCTCTACCCCAGCCTCTACCCCAGCCTCCACACCTGCTGATAAAAACTACAGCACAGCCTATACCCAGCCTCTAACCCAGCCTCCACATCTGCTGATAATAACTACAGCACCAGCCTCTACCCCAGCCTCCACACCTGCTGATAATAACTACAGCGCCAGCCTCTACCCAGCCTCTACCCCAGCCTCCACTCCTGCTGATAATAACTACAGCACCAGCCTCTACCCAGCCTCTACCCCAGCCTCCAAACCTGCTGATAATAACTACAGCACCAACCTCTACCCAGCCTCTACCCCAGCCTCCACACCAGCTGATAATAACTACAGCACCAGCCTCTACCCAGCCTCTACCCTAGCCTCCACACCTGCTGATAATAACTACAGCGCCAGCCTCTACCCCAGCCTCCACACCTGCTGATAACTACAGGGCCTGTTTCTACCCCAGCCTCTACCCCAGCATCCACGCCTGCTGATAAAAACTACAGCACCAGCCTCTACCCCAGCCTCCACACCTGCCTCTACCCCAGCCTCTCACCTGCTGAAAATAACTGCAGGGCCAGCCTCAACCCCAACCTGTACCCCAGCCTCTAGCCCAGCCTGTACCCCACCCTCCACTCCAGCCTCTATGAGGCCCAGCCTCCACAAGACCCAGCCTCCATCCCAGTACCACTAGAACTTACCTAGGGTTCTTATTGTTGAGACTAAGTGCAATTTCATTCACAGCATGAGGGTGCGACATGACCATGTTGAAGCCATACTGGAACATGACAGGAGGGATGGAGAGAGAGAACAGGCCAGTTAATATACAGGGGGGGGGGGGGGTGCCTCCTTTTACATCATACAACACACTTGACAAATGAAAGGGCTAGGGTTAGAGTCAGACTAAACATGGCAGGACTACAAATGACAACCGGCTGAAGATGAATGGATGTGTGTTTCTGTGTGTTTCTGTGTGTGAGTGTGTGTTTCTGTGTGTGAGTGTGTGTTTCTGTGTGTGAGTGTGTGTTTCTGTGTGTGAGTGTGTGTTTCTGTGTGTGAGTGTGAGTTTCTGTGTGTGGGTGTGTGTTTCTGTGTGTGGGTGGCATGCATGTCTGGTGTGTGTGCATGTTTATTTGCGTGTGTGTACAGTGTGGGTGCAGAGAGAGAGAGAGAGAGAGAGAGGTTAGGGTCAGGGTGCAGAGGGAGAGGTTAGGGTCAGGGTGCAGAGAGAGAGAGGGAGAGAGAGAGGTTAGGGTCAGGGTGCAGAGGGAGAGAGGGAGAGAGAGAGGTTAGGGTCAGGGTGCAGAGAGAGAGAAGGAGAGAGAGAGGTTAGGGTCAGGGTGCAGAGAGAGAGAGAGAGAGAGAGAGAGAGAGAGAGGTTAGGGTCAGGGTGCAGAGAGAGGGAGAGAGGTTAGGGTCAGGGTGCAGAGGGAGAGAGGGAGAGAGAGAGGTTAGGGTCAGGGTGTAGAGAGAGAGAGAGGTTAGGGTCAGGGTGTATAGGGAGAGAGAGAGAGGTTAGGGTCAGGGTGCAGAGAAAGGGAGAGAGAGAGGTTAGGGTCAGGGTGCAAAGAGAGAGAGAGAGAGGTTAGGGTCAGGGTGCAGAGAGAGAGGTACAGAGAGAGGTTAGGGTCAGGGTGCAGAGAGGGAGAGAGGGAGGGGTTAGGGTCAGGGTGCAGAGAGACGGAGAGAGAGTTTAGGGTCAGGGTGCAGAGAGAGAGAGAGAGGGATAAAAAAGTTAGGGTCACAGGGTGCAGAGAGAGAGAGGGGGTCACCTGGTAGTTCATGATGGCTCGGAGGCACATGATGCAGACGTGGACGTCGTCCTTCTTACACACCATCCTGGAGTTCTTCAGCGTCCGCCTGCTGGGGAGCGTGTTACAACTGCAACACACAAACACACCCACGCACACACGGACAGACATCAGTTAGAACCACTGGGTTCCTACATACACAGAACACATGGACTTGGGGCAAACAACAAGAAAACAGATGCCGTTTGCAGACTGCAGCCCCCTATATCTGCCACTCCAGCCCCGCCCTTTAAGAAACCTTTAAGAACAATCCTTTAGCTCCATGACACCTTACACCAACAGCCAGAAAGGCTGTATTATCTACAGCCCTGCTAGAGGGTGCAAGGCGGTCCGCACCATTGTTTTCATTTAACTATGCAACATTTGCATGCAGGGCAGAGATGACCTCGGCTGTGTGGAGACTAAACCAGAGGGGGCCTCCTGGTGCACCTCTCACAATCAGAGCAGAAAACACACACACACAGGCACTCAAACACACACAGAAACACAGGCACACAAACAAAGGATCACAGGGTATATTTTGGGCCGTCTGAAGGCTCTACCAACCAGGAATTCTGGTAAAAACAGTCAAACATCCTTTTGACCACAGAGAAACACTGATGCCACCGGGCAATGACCTAAGTCAAGACATGGGAAGAGAGAGAGTGTGTGTGTGTGTGTGTGTTCGGTGTGTGAGCAACAGAGCGAGAGAGCGAGACTTCTCACCAGGATGATCTATAGTTCCTCATGTCCCTGTGGGTAGAAACTGAACAATTGGAAAGATTTTTGTGAAACAGCCGCAACCTCTGGTCCTGTGTGGAGCTCAACAACATGCAGTAACACTGGCCTGTGTGGAGCTCAACAACATGCAGTAACACTGGCCTGTGTGGAGCTCAACAACATGCAGTAACACTGGCTAGTGTGGAGCTCAACAACATGCAGTAACACTGGCTTGTGCAAGCAGGCTGAGAATGTGTGTGTGCTCTTTTATGAGTGTCTTTGTGTGTGCGTTTTACAGTGTGTTGTGTGTGTGTGTAGCTTGTGTGTGTGGGGGTTAGTGTATTTGGATGTGTGGTACAGTGTGTGTTAGTGTGTGTAAGAGTGTGTGTGTTTAGGTGTGTTTATGAGAGTATGTTATTTGTTCTATTGAGGCAGATGTGAAGTCTATGTGATACTAGCCATGTCTCTTCACAAACCAAATCAATCAACTCAATTCACATTACGGATCCAGAAGGAAATGTAGGAGTCCAGGTGACACCGTGCACAGTTCTAGAATAGGTACAGATGTAACAAGTAGAAAACACACAATAGCACTGAAATATCAGAAAGAATGAAGGAACTGTATCTGCCTAAGACTAGACTGTATGTGTATGAATATATTTCTACAGCATGCTCCAGGCAACATCTGCTGGAACACTGCCTCATAAACACTATTGAACACAAAGGCTATTATTTAGTCAAACGTCATTACACCTAAACATCCTGTCTGTTAGCAGGTGATAGAAGAACAAGCATGGAAACCACATCTCCATATTAAGATACGAATCACGGTGAGCAACACTCAATGACAAAACAGTTCATTGTTATTATGCAACAGACAGGCCTGCTTTGACAAGTCCAGCGTTGCTCACAAACCATAAACATTCTTCTCAGGCTTCCAGCTATGTTTTCTGTGAGGTATAATGAAAGGATGGGCTTTTCCAAATAGCATCTGACTACAACACAACACAACTAGAAGGTCTACAACCCAACTTATCTATGTGGACGACCCACACACTTCTAGAAGCACAAACACTAAACGTGAGCTCTACTGTACCATCTCCGTGGACACTTCACCAAGCAGGGAGTCCTTTAGGCAGACGGAAAAGGGTTCGGAAAACACAAAGGAGCATCCTGTTAATGAGGAGCCACAGACCCAACACAGTTACTGTGTTTATATACATTGGAAACATAAAGTGAATATCTAAAAGGCTAGTAAATAAAAATCTATCTTAATCCTAACATCAGTGTTAAATTACCTTGACATCTCTTTCTGAGCATGGAGGAAACTAAAGAATAGTACAGAGTTTTAGTAGATGTATGAGAAGTCTTACACAATTGTACACACCTATATAACTACAGGCTATCAAGCATCTGCACATAGCATTTTCTATAAACCGCACCCCACCAGAATGGGAGCTTTGTGATTGTAAATCTGAGTATAAATCGCACTGGAATATATGCCGCACTTGGTACGAGAACAATGATAGCAAGCAATGCACGAGTATAGGCATTCTTACAGCATGCCGTTGTGTAACACATTTCTTAATTTTTTTGCAGACGCTTTTATCCAAAGCAACACACTTCGAAAACGAAAGTAAGGGCGTAATGTTTCTTTTCTACTGCCTGGGAATTAACTCATATTTACCTTTACACTAGTGAGTTCTAAACATTTCCGACTGTCCCCAAAGCGCAAGTTATTTTTCCGAAACGGTAGCTAGCTGGTTTTAGTTAGCTTCCGGGCTAAGTTAGCTGGCATAATACTCATAGCAATGCTACTACCATACTAGTGTTACTTGTTAGCCTTCTCATTAGTACATTTTGAAGCCTGTTTTCTTATAAAAACTTTCTATAAGCCGCTTCGAAATATAAGCTTCACCACCACAAGAAAAATGTAATGTCGGGGTATAAACCGCGGCTTTATTTCCCAAAAATACGGTATTGGCTCTAAATGCAGAACTGCCACTTCAAGCACTAGTGGGGCAGAAGTACAGGAAGGCAAATAGTTTACATCCCTGACACACATACACACACACATACACACACACATACACACACACATACACACACACATACACACACACATACGCACACACTTTTGGATGGGCATTGCACTGATATCTCTACTGTTGATACAGCTGTAACACTCTGATATCTCTACTGTAGATACAGCTGTAACACTGATATCTCTACTGTAGATACAGCTGTAACACTCTGATATCTCTGTAGATACAGCTGTAACACTGATATCTCTACTGTAGATACAGCTAGGCTAGGAGATATAGGAGAGCTAACACCAGGGTTAGGAGATATAGGATCAGAATCAGAATTTGGTTTATTCGCCATGTATGTTATACAAACACAGAATTTACTGTGGCAGGGAGGTGCAAACACTAAACACATACAAATCTTAAATTCAGTTAAGGTTAAGTAAAGGTACAAAAGTTTAACTATTCATAAGAACTAAACAATCTAAGAATAAAACAATTTAATATAAAATAAAATATATATAAGAATAAGAATAAAAATGAGCAGCATGAGTGGTCAACATAGTGCAATCAGATACTGAGATAAGGTGGCTTATGGATAGTGTAATTGCCATTAGATCGATTTATAATAGTTAAATAAATGAATGAATGTCAGTGGGAGTCCTTGGCCTTGTTGCAGAGTTAACACCAGGGTTAGGGTTAGGAGATATAGGAGAGCTAACACCGGGTTTAGGGTTAGGAGATATAGGAGAGCTAACACCGGGTTTAGGGTTAGGAGATATAGGAGAGCTAACAGCAGGAACACCGTGGGATCAGCTCTTCTAGTCTGAGGTGTAAGGAAGCCAGACGTTATGAGAATATCAGGGTTAAACCAGAGTCAAAAATAGTCGTAATTGGATGAGATTATGTTTTACACAGCATTAACTGTGTTTGGCAGCCTAATCCCAATGAAACCCTGTTTCATTAAAATGTTTTATTACTAAATATAATAGTCCCTTTCTTTTAAAGAGGCATATTAGAGAGGGACGCAACGAGACACCAGATCACACTTCATGAAAAGGTCATGTAAAGTCAGCAATCCTTAGACAGGCGGAGAATGACCCTGCCAGCCAACAAACACTTAAGCCATTTATAGATTTTCAGGCCTTATGACTTTATAAAGGGGCTTTTCAGACATCACATGAAATGAGTGACCGTCATAACACACACACATGTAGCCATGATAGCAGGGCTTGTGTTTAGACTGGTTCACCACCACAGTCAGCATACATCAAGCCATTGGTAGGTGTGACACGCGTGTGTATGTCTGCATACGTGTGTGTGTGTGGGCGCATATGTTTATGTGTGTGATTGACGTGGGTGCACACCTGTGTGTGTATATATGTGCATGTATGGTGTATGTGCATTATGTATACACGTGTAAATATCACATGTGTGTGATTGATGTGTGTGTATGTGAGCATGTGTGTGAGGTGTTTGTGCATATGTATTCATGTGGATTGGATTACTAACTCACCATCTTTGCCACTGCATGGTGCAAACAGACAGTTCTGTCCTGACATCTCGACCTGATCTGACCACCTTTCTTTGTTTTGAACAATGACTACTGAAACCTAGAGTCGAATGGTTAAATAATCAAACTTGAACAAGAGCAGCAATAACAGACTGAATATCGACTGTGTTTAATCCTTTTCTTATCAAACTAGTCTGAAGAAGAATCTGAACTTTGATGATGGCAACTAATTTTACAACAGCAGATTCACCCAATAAATTAAGCACAAGTTAAGTTATGTTGTACAAAAAATTCTCGTTCTTTAGCTTAGTTGAGCTTAGCTTCCTTATAAGCTTCTTCGATACGGCTATGAGTTCAATAATGCCAGATTTCCGCTTTAAGGGAGGTTTGTGAAACTACTGACTTTATGATTTATTTTCCATAAATGTTTTAATGTTTCAAGTACTTTTAAACTAGACTATGCTCCCTTGCTTTACAACATGCTTATTACAACAGCTAGCTGCAACAGCTTATTTGCATAAAAACATGACCGTAACTCAAAAAGTAAACACATTTAGGTTATCGACATTCACATCAAAGATTAGGAACAACACCTCAGTAAGGAACGTAGCTATTGGCTGTTCTAAAAGCTGCTAAAAGTTGCTAAATGACGTTGTCGCATAATTTGCATATCTGTAACAGCTGCTGTGTGGGAGAGCGAAATGGCATTGTTGGAGACAAAATATGGCTAAAAACACCCTAAACATATCCAGGAAAGCAATTAGATAAACAAACAGAAATATAATATAATAATGATATAATAAGAAACACAACATCATAAAACAGAGACACATAAACAAAACAAAGACGGATCATAATTATCAGTCACATCTCAGGGTTGGTCAAATATTTTTGTATCTTTCAAAGATAATATTTCGGAACATTGAGTTAAATTTACACATAACTACATTATTTTAGTTCATTGTTACAATTATACCATAATTGGACCCCTTGCTTCTCCGCCGTCCCAAAGCACTCACAGGTGGCCAGTCTCAAGTAGTTAGGGTTAGGGTTAGTAAACTGAGTATAACAAGTAGAGGGTTGGAAGTAGAGCTAGCAATTCCACCGCACATAGCAGTCTTTTGTTTTAAAAGGATTACATTGATTTACATTTAGTCATTTAGCAGACGCTCTTATCCAGAGCGACTTACAGTAAGTACAGGGACATTCTCCCCGAGGCAAGTAGGGTGAAGTGCCTTGCCCAAGGACACAAGTCATGTGCACCGGCCGGGAATCGATCAGCCAACCTTCAGAATACTAGCCCATAGCTCTAACCGCTCAGCCACCTGACTCCCCTAGCCATAATTTAGGCTATTATGCTTAAGTTATTTCTAGATTTGATGGCCTTTATCAATGCCAAAACAGTCAAAAAACCTCAACAATCAACAGAAGAAAATGTATTTGTAGTTCTAAATAGAGTTAGGGTAAGGTTGTTAAGTGTGAAGGATACAATAAGTACAACAAGAGGGGGTACAATTTCTGGGGAAATTGTAGGGTGTGCTTGCTTACTTGCAGGGGTCCGTATTTAAATTACATTTTACAACTGATATTTCTGTATATTTTATATTAAAATGCATAGCCTACTTATTATTTATTAAGATTACATAGATTTAAAAGCATATTCTTTTCTGCTCATTTACAACTCAAAATACTAAGAGTGAAGAGTAGAATGAAATAGTCTTGTCATTTCCCCTGCAAGAGGGAATGGTGATCAGACCGGTATAAAAATTGACCTAATCTCTATGATTTAAACGTCATTGTAAGTTTTTCCCTTCTCGTGATATTTTCAGGCATTTAGCCTACTCATATTGCATTCATTCATTAATAAAGAACCCCCTTTGAAATTTATTTTAACAACGACCTTACCAGCAGTAGCTATCTCAGATGGAATCGCGATTCAAATAGTATCATCTGCTAACTGAAAAAATTCTCCCAAAAACGTAAATAAGCTTGACATTTATTTAGGGGAAAATCACTCATTCATAAAAGTGTCAGTGGTAGCGATCATTGTCAGTAACAAGGCAAAATGCGATATAGCCCTGCTGCGTGGAGAAGCTGCCCCGGTAAATTGTAGGCTACAACTACTACGAGACTGTCTTGGTAGCGATTGCGTTGGTTGAATTTGATTTAACGTTACTTCCGTTGTAAGGTCTAGGCTGAAATGAATTATTTTCATGAACAGATTGAAGTTTAGGCTGTGGCAATGGAGTTCGGGTTAGTAGTCACTAGTCAGATAGTTTCACGTATTGAAAGACTTTTGATTTAAGTAAGGGTAATGCCGAACATCATTGACTTCCTACGTAGGCTTCTGTAAACAGCTGTGGAGATGTTTTTTTTTAGCTACTAACAGTACAGCGTTACAGTAAGCTACACTGGTTTGAAACCACAGGTAATGATAATTTCATTTCGTTTACTTGTAATCTAATGTCATAATAAATCCTACAACGAAAATGTAATTGTGAGGAATGTTTATTTTAACAATTGAAAACAGATGCATCATAGACCGCTGTAGTATGTGTTGCCCGGACAACAGAGGCTAATGTCATGATGCTAATGCTTCAGTGAAATAGTAGACTAATGTTTTCGAAAGTAGATGTAACTACTTCCTTATATCAGCTTATAATGTTTTTCATATCACAAAGTAAAATGAGTAAATAGTTATCACCCTGGCCTATTTGCTTGTGGCGTTTCTGCAGCTCCCTTGCAGTAAAGCAGTTAGCCTAGCTATCTCCCAGAAGTTAACGAGCTGCTAAACTAATGTTCTACTAGAGGTAGTCACGCGATATTTCGTGACATTAGTAACGTGAGTAGCGTCAGTGACTGTGGCTAGCAAGTTAGCCACCGTTAGCTTCACTTTTGCCACAAAAACTTAATTAAAACCTAAACCGTGCCACGGAACATAAATCCCAATAGAACCAACGCAATCGCGACCAAAACGAACCTTTTGACATCGACGTTGTCTATGTTGTCCAAATATTGACTGAGCCTTAGGGGCGCGAAAATAAACAATAATAATAAATAATAAATATATATGTGAGATAATAATGGTTTGTGCTCGCCGAAGGCAAGTACACCACAATAAGCTTCAGCCTATGATGTAATGATTTAGAATGATTAACCACTTTAGTGGCTGTGTTCAATCCGTTGATGTGTGTGATTGACGTGTGTGTGTGCGAGCATGTGTGTGCGTGTGCGAGCAGGTGTGCGTGTGTGATGCTGGTACCGTAGCGTTGAGTGGCGTCCTATACGGGACAGGTTGTTGCCACTGGTGGGGGGGGTGAGGAGGGGTCCTCCTCCATGGAGGTCCTCTATGGAGCGGCTCCAGGGTTTGGTCTTGTCCACAAAGCTGTCTGTACTACTCTCAACACCATCTCCGTCAAATCTGTAACAGGGACACACTATGTTTGTGTGAGCTTGTGAGTGTGTGTGTGTGTGCTTATGAGCGTGTGCGTGTGATTGTGAGCGTGTGATTGTGAGTGTGTGTTTGTGTGAGCTTGTGAATGTGTGTGATTGTGAGAGTGTGTTTGTGTGTGCTTGTGCATGTGTGCATGTAGAAGGTGCATATTCTATATATACCCACTCCGTCACATGCCAAAAGGAAACTCCCACAGACAGACTGTGTACTTGTTCACAATGACAGGATGACACCTGAGAGGTGTGGGTGTCCAACAAGGGTTAGGGTTAGGGCTATCAGCACGGCAGGGTTAGGGTTAGGGCTATCAGCACGGCAGGGTTAGGGCTATCAGCACGGCAGGGTTAGGGTTAGGGCTATCAGCACGGCAGGGTTAGGGCTATCAGCACGGCAGGGTTAGGGTTAGGGCTATCAGCACGGCAGGGTTAGGGCTATCAGCACGGCAGGGTTAGGGTTAGGGCTATCAGCACGGCAGGGTTAGGGCTATCAGCACGGCAGGGTTAGGGCAATCAGCACGGCAGGGTTAGGGTTAGGGCTATCAGCACGGCAGGGTTAGGGCTATCAGCACGGCAGGGTTAGGGCTATCAGCACGGCAGGGTTAGGGTTAGGGCTATCAGCACGGCAGGGTTAAGGCTATCAGCACGGCAGGGTTAGGGCTATCAGCACGGCAGGGTTAGGGCTATCAGCATGGCAGGGTTAGGGCTATCAGTACGGCAGGGTTAGGGTTAAGGTGCCAGTATGGTACTCAAACTCCGTTACGGATGGGCGGGCCGCCGGATAGGACGGATTAATTAGCATTTCTGTTGCCTTTATGGTTCTCCGAAGGCTAGGGGTCCTGAAAACAATTCACCGCCAGAACAGTAGGTTCTGAAGCGTTTTTTTGTCGAAAACACGTTGCTTTGTTGCGTCTTTGTAAGTTAGAAATCGTCGTTGTTTATCTCCCACCTCTCATCACACGTGACCCTCCTACCAGCTGTCACTAGTCAGACAATGAGTGTAGCAGGTGCAGTCACATAATATTATATTAAACTGTGTCTAATGCAATATAACCACCTGAAAGAGCAAACTTATCTCTATCATGGTAGGTATTATTTGTGGGGAAAATAGTAGCACTCTATAACAAAATGATATGCTTATCTTATATACACTATAGAAACTATTAAAAAACGATTCCAAGAAATGAATACGTTCTTATTTTCTTCGGTATTTTTGTGATCAGCAATGATGATTGCTGGGTAATATGTATATTGTTGTGCAATTGCAAGTCTCTATTTGATCATGTGACGAGACGATACGATATAGACAAGGCTCTGGTTTTGTGAATTCATTTCTCCACCACCAAGTGTATAATCCAATGTGAAAAATGATAAACAAAAAGACTGATATAATTGGAAACAAAAAGATCCATACAAACTGTATGTACAGTCAAAACTACAATGTACTACTCTAGGTCACTAAACTGTGGCAGTCAGTGCACAGACAACAAACTCAGGTTTCTGAATTCGCTAGAGTAGAGCATAAACTAGCTCATAATAAACTTTCTCTCCAAGAAGTTCTCATCACAGACGTCTTTCAAGAAGAAGACCTTAGAGAAAACGCCTTTCTGTCGAAGTCGGAAATGATGTTGTTTGGAAATGATGTCGTCGCGGACCAATCACGGCAAAGGGGTATCCGTCGCTTTTCAAAACCTGATGGAATGCTTTCAGTCCACATAGTCATTGTTTGAAACACAAGATTATTGTAATATGTAATGGTAACATTTGGTTTAATCACCGAAACACAACAGTATGATCTTCTTTCAGTTTAGTACTTTTAACAATCAGTTCATCCAACAGTAAACAATGCAAGATACATGTTTCAAATCGGCCTTAGTAGTGCTGAAATAATATGCTACAGTACTATGTAAAAAACAGATTACAGTTTCACATTAGGCAATACACTTACATTACTCACATTTACATAATCTATCAATTCCAAAATCCATCCGATGTGTAATCAAGTGAAGGATCAATGAAGACATTGTCTACAATCATTTGGCCAAATTCGTTTTTATACTACAGTATTTTTCAGATATAATTGTAACATAGGTATACTTTCAATTACGTATGTAACAAAACATAACATTTAGAGGCCCCATGCCACCTCTCTGACCTCTCTGTTGGTGCCCATGCCCACCTCTCTGACATCTCTGTTGGTGCCCATGCCCACCTCTCTGACCTCTCTGTTGGTGCCCATGCCCACCTCTCTGACCTCTCTGTTGGTGCCCATGCCCACCTCTCTGACCTCTCTGTTGGTGCCCATGCCCACCTCTGACAGATCTTTTGTCCACGAGCTCTTCCTATTCCTTGCTGTCTATCCTGCTCCATGTTGAAAGAAATTGCCAGTGTTTACGCCCCCACTTTTACGTATATCTAATGACTAATTGTGGTTACCCCAGTTTGAAAACAAGTAGCAATAACGAGTATTCATCATGGGTGCTTACAGCAATTTATATGTTTGTACAAAAAGAACATTCTATTTCTTTAGTTCTCAAAATCGATATACTGTTTATTGCTGAACCGAAAATATGTAGGTTTAACAAACGGTTCAGTGATTAACCATTAAAATCTGTTAGATTAAGTGTTGGTCAAATGTATTTACACAAACTAGATGGGAAGCATATCAAAAGTATTGTGAGCATTGTATTGTGAAAGACAATTACTTCATATGAAAGGTATTTCTCTGATGACACACTGATTAGGTGCGGTGAAAGTGATTGTGTATTTTGTGCATTGTACTTTGTCAATTGAACATGTGATTACATGTTTGAAAAAACAGACTTTTTGATTATCTGCTTTGAGTTTTGTACTAACAGTTGTGAGGTTTTACCACATACTTGTGAAAATAGTTCCAAAGCGAATAAAAAAAACTGTAAAGAGACGTGGAAAGGTCCTTATAACAGCGCCAGAGAAGAGAATTACGACTAACTGCACTTTAAAAATGAGACCATTGCTTCTAAATGGAAACCCTGTGACTGGTATCAAGTCTTCTATGAATAGAACGTATTTATACCACGCAGCAAGAAAGAGAGAGAGAGAGAGAGAGGAGGGGAGGGAGGGAGGGAAGGGAGGGAGGGAAAAACAGAAGATAGACAGAGAAAGACAGAATTTTGGATAGAGAAATTAAATTAGCTGAACATCTTAAATGTAAAAACTTAAAGAAAATAAATATCTTTACTATGTACAGAGTCAGTGCCCATACCCTGGCAATAGAGAAAGGTTGCCATGGAAATAGATGGTTTGCTAAAGAACGAAGGAAATGGAAACACTGTAGTTCAAATGAAATTGAACAACATTTTCTCCAACAATGCCGAAATATACTATTAAAATAATAGAAAATGTTACTTCCCGCAATTTGTTTTTAAAATTACAGGGTTTACTCAATTAAGTTGAGATGAGAAGACATGCATAGTTTAGGGGGAAAAGTAGAAACAGTGGAGCTGGCATTGTATTTATGTTTAACCCTTAGTATGCCTTGCATAGCTTGAGAGAGGCAGAGGGTCACGCTGGACCTGGTTGTTGAGGCCCCTTGTAGTCATGGTAACTTATGTGTTGCATTTCACAATGATTACATTTTCTTTCTTGTTGTAATTCATTTAGGTTAATATTAAAATTGTTCTTCTTCATGTTTAACAAACATATCATCATTCTGATAGGTTCAATCTTATATGGTTTTGGCAACAATGCTCACAAATTCATGCCAATAAAGCATAATTTAATTTAATTGAAAATTGAGAGAGAAAGAGAGAGAGACGGAGAAGGAGACACAAACAGACAGACAGACTTGGCGTAAAGGGGCCTGCCCCAGTGCTGGGTGACTCAGTGTTTTTGACAACTAAGCAGTGTCGTGTGGATGCATCAGTGAATCTGCAGAAAAGGGCCATTGTGAGCATTGTGTCCAGGCTGCGTGTGTGAGGGCATCAGCCAGCGAGTGACTTACGTGACAGCATACTGTGCAAAAGAAAGATATTCCACCAGAACATCCAGACCTTTGTTGTCCTCGTTCAGGAACTCTCTCACCCACCTGGTGGAAACACAGAAGCTGTGCTTTACTCTAGAGGACAATGTGCATTTAACAAGCTTACATCCTTTGGTAGGCTACATCTCTGTATGCAAACATCACCCTGACAGACACATATTTATGGTATTCAATCATTTACCTATGAGATAGACAAGGGGTTAGAGAACTGGAGAAATATATTTGCAGTCATAAGAAAACACACACACACGTGCATGCAAGCACACACACACACACAAGACTATACACACACATGCACAAAAGCATACACACCAGCTCCTCTACACACAGAGGTTACACTGTGTCCGCACACACAAACATATTGAGCTCTCTTATCTTCCAAGATAGAGGGAGGGGGGCTGAGGATGATCAAGGCTCCCTCACCTTCAACAGAGCCACAGTGCCCCCCCCATCCCTAACCCTTCAGCAGAGCCACAGTGCCCCCCCCATCCCTAACCCTTCAGCAGAGCCACAGTGCCCCCCCCATCCCTAACCCTTCAGCAGAGCCACAGTGCCCCCCCATCCCTAACCCTTCAGCAGAGCCACAGTGCCCCCCCCATCCCTAACCCTTCAGCAGAGCCACAGTGCCCCCCCCATCCCTAACCCTTCAGCAGAGCCACAGTGCCCCCCCATCCCTAACCCTTCAGCAGAGCCACAGTGAGCCCCCATCCCTAACCCTTCAGCAGAGCCACAGTGAGCCCCCTATCCCTAACCCTTCAGCAGAGCCACAGTGCCCCCCCATTCCTAACCCTTCAGCAGAGCCACAGTGCCCCCCCATCCCTAACCCTTCAGCAGAGCCACAGTGCCCCCCCCATCCCTAACCCTTCAGCAGAGCCACAGTGAGCCCCCATCCCTAACCCTTCAGCAGAGCCACAGTGAGCCCCCTATCCCTAACCCTTCAGCAGAGCCACAGTGCCCCCCCATTCCTAACCCTTCAGCAGAGCCACAGTGAGCCCCCCATCCCTAACCCTTCAGCAGAGCCACAGTGCCCCCCCATCCCTAACCCTTCAGCAGAGCCCCAGTGCCCCCCCATCCCTAACCCCTTCAGCAGAGCCACAGTGAGCCCCCCATCCCTAACCCTTCAGCAGAGCCAGTGCCCCCCC
The DNA here is from genome assembly GCF_021917145.1 of Hypomesus transpacificus. Lineage (NCBI taxonomy): Eukaryota > Metazoa > Chordata > Actinopteri > Osmeriformes > Osmeridae > Hypomesus > Hypomesus transpacificus. Next base: position 20,850,100 of record NC_061082.1, on the reverse strand, counting down.
ATCCCTAACCCTTCAGCAGAGCCCCAGTGCCCCCCCATCCCTAACCCTTCAGCAGAGCCACAGTGCCCCCACATCCCTAACCCTTCAGCAGAGCCACAGTGCCCCCCCCCATCCCTAACCCTTCAGCAGAGCCACAGTGCCCCCCCATCCCTAACCTAACCCTTCAGCAGAGCCCCAGTGAGCCCCCAATCCAGCTCCCATCGGAGCACTGCCGCTTCCACAGAAACTTGCAGGATTCTGACATGAGCTGGAGACTCTCAGGCCGCGTCATCCTCGCCTCCACAGCTTTAGTGGTGACATCACAACTATTTATTGGGCCTATTCTTTGAACTGGTACTGACTGGTAATTATGGTGACGTGAATTTAGAAATACAGGGTTTCCCGTAGCACTTTGCTGTTAGGGCGGCCGCCTCAGCAACACACGCCTGCCGCCTCAATGACAAAAACTTTTTATTAGCGATATTCGCCGTTTTTCCGCCAGTTTCCTCCGCCAGTTTTCTCCCTTTCATTCCAACAGCAGTCTCCCTTCTATAGAGAACTTATTTTTTGGAGGAAAACCCCCCCCCCCCCCCCCCCCCCCCTGCTGTGAGACTGTGAACTATAAAGCTACACTTGTTAGCTGCTAATTTGGGATGGACTGGCTGCAGATGTGTCAAGCAGCCACATGGGAACCATGACCTGCCCAGTACAATCCTCCTGTGGACACCAACAGCTGTTGGTAATGAGGGGACAGCCAGTGGAGCAGGCTGTGCTGGACTCAGCAGTGACACTAAAGAAACAAGCTGCCCATTATATGTTGATCATCAATAGATTTGTCTTTGTCACTTCAGAAAATAAAGGCATATTATTTACTGTTGGCACTGCCCCCCCCCTCCTCCTCTTCTGTTTATCTTTCTCCATCCCTCCTCCTCCCCCCTTCTGTCTGTCTTTTCAGGGAATCGTGCTTCATTCCATGTCTCCCCCCTTTTTCTCTCTCCTTCTATCTCCATCCCTCCTCCTCGGTCTCCCTCTCGGGGGAATAGCTAATACTTCGTTATCTAATCTAGATTAGGTAGATTATGTATGTAATCTAGTTTAGTAACATAAGGTCGCTAAAACCGTCCAGAAAATAATCCACATAAACAATAGCTGTCCTTCAGAAAGCACATACTCTATGGGTGCCACTAGACATCTTTCTCTTCCTGAGACATGACTAGGGTGACCAGATTTTAGTTTGTGAAAAAAGGACACTTCGTCGCGTCGAAGTGGGGAGGGGGGTGGCAGTGCTGGTCGTGTATTGCATGCAGCAATACACGGACATGAGGACATGTCGGGTAAAAGAGGACGTCTGGTCATCCTAGACATGACTCCATGCTCATCACATGCAGGGGTGTTCAAGTGTTGCCGGGTTGTTGTGAGCTGCCTCCACACACTCCACCTCCACACACTCCACCTCCACTCACTCCACCTCCACACAGTCCACCTCCACACACTCCACCACCACACACTCCACCTCCACACACTCCACCTCCACACACTCCACCTCCACTCACTCCACCTCCACACACTCCACCTCCACACACTCCACCTCCACACACTCCACCTCCACACACCCCACCTCCACACAGTCCACCTCCACACACTCCACCTCCACACACACACCACCACACACTCCACCTCCACACACTCCACCTCCACTCACTCCACCTCCACACACTCCACCTCCACACACTCCACTCCACTCACTCCACCACCACACACTCCACCTCCACACACTCCACCTCCACCACTCCACCTCCACACACTCCACCTCCACACACTCCACCTCCACACACTCCACCTCCACTCACTCCACCTCCACTCACTCCACCTCCACACACTCCACCTCCACCACCACATACTCCACCACCACAAACCCCACCTCCACTCACTCCACCTCCACACACTCCACCTCCACACACTCCACCTCCACACACTCCACCTCCACTCACTCCACCTCCACTCACTCCACCTCCACACACTCCACCTCCACACACTCCACCTCCACTCACTCCACCTCCACTCACTCCACCTCCACTCACTCCACCTCCACACACCCCACCTCCACACACTCCACCTCCACACACTCCACCTCCACACACCCCACCTCCACACACCCCACCTCCACACACCCCACCTCCACACACTCCACCTCCACACACCCCACCTCCACACACTCCACCTCCACACACTCCACCTCCACTCACTCCACCTCCACCTCCACCTCCACACTCCACCTCCACACACTCCACCTCCACTCACTCCACCTCCACACACTCCACCTCCACACACTCCACCTCCACACACTCCACCTCCACACACTCCACCTCCACACACTCCACCTCCACACACTCCCACCTCCACCTCCACTCACTCCACCTCCACACACTCCACCTCCACTCACTCCACCTCCACTCACTCCACCTCCACTCACTCCACCTCCACACACTCCACCTCCACTCACTCCACCTCCACATACTCCACCTCCACATACTCCACCTCCACACACTCCACCTCCACTCACTCCACCTCTACACACTCCACCTCCACTCACTCCACCTCCACACACTCCACCTCCACACACTCCACCTCCACTCACTCCACCTCCACTCACTCCACCTCCACACACTCCACCACCACACACTCCACCTCCACTCACTCCACCTCCACTCACTCCACCTCCACTCACTCCACCTCCACACACTCCACCTCCACACACCCCACCTCCACACACCCCACCTCCACACACTCCACCTCCACACACTCCACCTCCACACACTCCACCTCCACTCACTACACCTCCACTCACTACACCTCCACACACTCCACCTCCACACACTCCACCTCCACTCACTCCACCTCCACACACTCCACCACCACACACTCCACCTCCACACACTCCACCTCCACTCACTCCACCTCCACACACTCCACCTCCACACACTCCACCTCCACACACCCCACCTCCACCTCCACTCACTCCACCTCCACACACTCCACCTCCACACACTCCACCTCCACTCACTCCACCTCCACACACTCCACCTCCACACACCCCACCTCCACACACCCCACCTCCACACACCCCACCTCCACACACTCCACCTCCACTCACTCCACCTCCACACACTCCACCTCCACACACTCCACCTCCACTCACTCCACCTCCACACACTCCACCTCCACACACTCCACCTCCACTCACTCCACCTCCACACACTCCACCACCACACACTCCACCTCCACACACTCCACCTCCACTCACTCCACCTCCACTCACTCCACCTCCACACACTCCACCTCCACACACCCCACCTCCACCTCCACTCACTCCACCTCCACACACTCCACCTCCACACACTCCACCTCCACACACTCCACCTCCACACACTCCACCTCCACTCACTCCACCTCCACACACTCCACCTCCACACACTCCACCTCCACACACTCCACCTCCACTCACTACACCTCCACTTACTCCACCTCCACTCACTCCACCTCCACACACTCCACCTCCACACACCCCACCTCCACACACTCCACCTCCACTCACTCCACCTCCACACACTCCACTTCCACACACTCCACCTCCACACACTCCACCTCCACACACTCCACCTCCACACACTCCACCTCCACCTCCACTCACTCCACCTCCACACACTCCACCTCCACACACTCCACCTCCACTCACTCCACCTCCACACACTCCACCTCCACATACTCCACCTCCACATACTCCACCTCCACACACTCCACCTCCACTCACTCCACCTCTACACACTCCACCTCCACTCACTCCACCTCCACACACTCCACCTCCACACACTCCACCTCCACTCACTCCACCTCCACACACTCCACCTCCACACACTCCACCTCCACAAACTCCACCTCCACACACACACCTCTGAGCGCAGGTCTTCCTGTTCTTGACAAGGTCACATGCTCTCCTGTCAGGGCTGTCGCCCAATCACTGCTGACCTTGCTCTGTCCCATCAGCCCCTGCACCTTCCTGCTGTCCCTCATCCTGCCTCCAGATCTCAGCATGCATCTGACCTCACTGCCACCCCTCGCCCTGAGGGTTGATAAGCAATCAATCACACTTCCCCCCAAAAATGACTTCCTGGAATCTGTGAATCCCAGCAGCAGGAACGGCCACAGGAGGAGATCAGACAGCAGGGCAGCACTGACACCTTCACTTTGAGATGCTGCACATCAAGTTCAATCCTGTCAGCTGTAAATCCTCTGACTTGTGGAATGTTCTCACGTTATCTGAAAAGCGATCACTAACATTGTACTTCTACCTCCTTCACCAATGGGGACACAAACAGAGAGGATTGTGTCTAGGGCTTTAGCAGCTCCTCCACTGCTAGCAATGAAGCAGTGGACCCTAACCCAAACATGCTCTTTTCTTACCATTGACATTGTACATTCATGCTCTTTTCTTACCATTGACACTATACATTCATGCGTTAGATCGAGACCATATGGCTTTCTGGAGCAGGGGGTTGTGGAGAAAACCATATCTCTGGAGAGGAGGAGGAGGTGGTTATCTTCAACATTAGTCTCTACATGCTTTTGTGTTTCCGGGCTTCTGGAATGCCAAGATCTTCCCTCCGACCTTTATACTGCTTCAGACATTCAGAGTTCACACAACGCTGCACAACTCACCCGATGTGATTGGTCCGTAATGAAATTTCCAGTTCCCTCAGGACTTGTGTGGACTCCTGTACTCTTCGTCTGAATTTCTGAGGAAAAACAAGGAATGTCATCACGCTTACAGCTCCTATGTACGACAACCAGACATCATTTGAAGGTGCTTTGAGGCAGTGAAAGGTAAAGGCAGACAGACATGCAGCACATGTACAGTATTGAGGTATGTGATTCCCAAACACAACAGTCGGACGAGGTTGAATGATTTATGGAGCATTTCCATAGCTGTTGTGACATCATAAATGGTATTCATCCAAGCATGTCATGGCAGGGGGAGATTCTCTATAAACCCGGTTGGGATATGAAAGATTTCATGTTCTCTTATTTGCTCATGTTGTGCTTTTAATAGACCAGGATTTCTACTGGCAGCTTGAGAGAATAAACTCCATAGAACTTAGCACACACACACACGTACACACACACATACACACATGTGTGTGTGTACATGTGTGTGAGTGTGTGTGAGTGAGTGGGCGTATACGTTGATACAGGGGGCTTCTTTTATTACTTTCATTTTCAGACCAAAAGACGTGTGAATCCAGAAGTCCCCTCTGGCAAAACCACCCTGGCCTGGTGACTGACAGCAGCGTAGCGCTGGCAACCACCCACCCTAACCAATAAGAGGATGGACCGCCCTGATGACACACCATGAAATCATTGCATCACAGCTGACAACAGGGGTTGCCCCCCACCCTCCTCGTATGGCCGGCTTAGACTGTTTCCACGGTGCGTCTCTATCAGGCAGGAAACAGCCCTAGGCCCGGTGTACGTGCTGGAGAAACATGGAGAAGACAGGGCTGTTCCCATGGCCCGGATGGTGGGTGTGTGTGTTTGGCATATGAGGAGATGAGAAAAAGTGTTTTCATTAGGGAGGAGCCTTTTGTGTGTTTGTGTAAAGCGAAGTGAAGGCTCCACCAGTGCCCCTCCTCTCCTCCTACCTCCCCTCCTCTGCCTCCCTTCTACCTCTCCTCCTCTCCTCCGCCTCCCCCACATCCCCTTTGCACTAAGTAGTACCAGCTGCAGCATTGAACAGGGGAGAAAAAGAGAGAGAGATGAAAGGAGGGGGAGAGAGCAATACATTTAAGTGAAGAGAGAGAGAATACAAAGACAGAAAGAGAAAAAGAGGGAGAGTGAGAGCAAACTAGAGAGATGGAGAAATCAGCCAGAGAAAAAAAGCAAAAAAGAGGGGTATAATAAAGTAGTTTGAAGGGGGAAGAGTAGGGGGAGGGGGAAGAGGAGGGGGGAGAGGAAAAGGAGGGGATAGAAAGTTTGGGGGTGTATACTGGAGGGATCATCCAGGAAACAAACTCATGCCTGATACATTCTTGGGGACTTGGAATGGAACTTTTCCACCCTGGTAGGGGGCGGATTGGCTCGGAGCAACTCAGAAGAATGTACCAAAGCAGTGGATTGGCTGGGATTTGCCGGAAGGAATGTATCAAAGCAGCGGATTGGCTGGGGGCAAAGCAGAGGAATGCAGCCAGTGACCACTACTCACACTCAGGCACAAAGTAGCAATTGTTTCAGTTTGAAGAAAAGGGGAACAGGAATGTGTCAACCATAACTCTCCCACTCTCTTTCTCTCCCTTTCTCCCTGTTTTACAGACTACCTCTATCCATCTTTCCTTTTTCTCTTTCTGCCACTATTTCTCTCTTCATCTCTTCAATCTTTCTCTTTCTCCATCTCTTCAATCCTTCTCTCTCTCCATCTTTTCAATCCTTCTCTCTCTCCATCTCTTCTTCAGGTTTTCCCGCATTTCATGGCACTGCCTTTCATGGCTGTGTCCCTCCCCTAAGAGCACTTTCATCTTTTCATCATCGGACAGTGTGGTGAACGATGGTATAAGGGTTTCAAATGTATTAAAGAAATGCTGTCTGGTATGTCTGTAATGTTGGCAGTGTAGTAGAACGTGCATCTCTGTCTCTACCCTCATCTGAGGTACAGTGACCACATACTCTGGATTACTTTGGTAATCAGGTTTTTTTGTGTCTGCCTTTTTCAATGGCTAGACTGTGGTCACTGGTCTCTGTTTTATATCTTTGACAGAATAAAAAATATTTTGCCAATTCATAATCTCTGTTTAGGGACCGATAGCAACATAGTTTGTGTTTTGGTTTGGTTGTTCCGATGTTCCAGATAGGCCTTTTTGGTTTGTTGAACACTTTGGTTTACTCTGATTTGTGATTGTAAAGCAGTGCTGATCTGAGATGGAACAATGTCAGGTGTTAGTTGGTTAGTAAGTCTCATGACCAGCTGACTGAAAGGACTCTTTTTGGAGTTCAGTTCTTGGTTTTGCAGTGCTTCAAATTGTAGTGTATCTTGGGGACTTGATTTGAGATGCATCCAGAATTTTAGTGTTCTTTTCTTAATGTTTATAATTAATGGATGTTGGCCTAATTCTGCTCTGCATGCATTGGTGGGTGTTTTCCTTTGTATGTTCAATATCATTCTACAGAATTCAGCATGCAGGGCCTCTATTAGATGATTTTCCAGAGGCACTGATTTTGATCCCCAGGTAATCACAGGACAGGGTGTACTCTAGTGCGGCATGTCCTAGACCTAGAGTGAACATAAGTCTACTTTCCTGAGATCTGGGGTCTCATTTATAAACCTTCCGTACACACAAAACTAGCTCCCGGTTCACTTTGGTAGAAAGGGTGTATCTGTATCTATCTAGTGGTTCCCTCTCTATATATCTATCTAGTGGTTCTCTCTCTCTCTGTATCTATCTAGTGGTTCTCTCTCTGTATCTATCTAGTGGTTCTATCTCTGTTTCTATCTAGTGGTTCTCTCTGTATCTATCTAGTGGTTCTCTCTCTCTGTATCTATCTAGTGGTTCTATCTCTGTATCTATCTAGTGGTTCTCTCTCTTTCTGTATCTATCTAGTGGTTCTATCTCTGTTTCTGTCCATCTCTCTCTGGAACCACAGTATTTCATTCTTGTGTGTCTGTTTTTATCTCACCTTGCTGGTGACGGCGGGGTCCAGATAACCCCTCAGCTTCTGAATGTACGTATGCGGGGGGTTCTTCACCTGGAACCTTTCCTGTTAGGGGGGAGAAATAGAAGAGAACAACACATTAGACTACATCGATTACTGGAACCTTTCCTGTTGGAGGGGGGGGCGCACAGGGGAAAGATAGAAGAGAACAATACATTATACTACATTCATTACACGTGTAAAAAGTACACTTTAACACAAATATGTACACACACACACATCACAAACTTTTTTTTTGGGGGGGGGAGGGGGGGGGGGAGAAAAAAAGACTGAGTATGCATTTGAGAAAGACAGACAGTGTGCGTGTGTGTGTATATGTGTTGGAAAAATTGAAGATGTAACACATCTATCCTGTATAAGAATTCTGTGTTCAGCATTCCTTGGGTGCAAAGAAAGGCCCCCAAATCTGAACTCTGGGTAAACATACAAGACGCTTATCTTGGGGCTGAGGACTAAGAAGAGGGGGTTTGGTTGTTTTAAGGAGATGCTGTGTGACAAAGACTATAGGTGGACACGCGAGGGCTAGTGACCATTTGTTGATACCTAATGTGACGGAGCTTTTCCCACCCCAGGACCGGCGATCCTGTTGTTGTGTTTCAATCAGGGTTGATGTCGTAAACACGCACACACTAACACGCACGCACGCCAGGTCTATGCAAGGAGCCAATGAAGAAGAGCCATGGGACATTTGCATGCCTTTGTCTTAACCAATGATTGTAAAGAGCAGGGCTGCTTAAATAGTTAGCAAGCACAACATGCTAGCGACAAACTTTGTAGCACAATGGCGTGTGATGTTTTTGTCTCCTTGTGGGCCGGCCGCAAGCCATAAAGCAGGAGGTCATAATAATAATGACAGGAGGTCTATATGACAGGAGGTGTATATGACAGGGTATCTAAAGGACATGGACAGTCCAGACATGTGGCTATGCAGAACAGGTATGAAGGTCCCACCTGGTCACAGATGAGCTCCCACTTCTTCTCGTTGTCGTACTGACGCAGTAGTCTGGCTTTGTCTGGAGGGAGGTTCATACAACTCTGAGAGAGAGACAGAGAGAGAGACAGAGAGAGAGACAGAGAGAGAGACAGAGAGCGAAAGAAGGAAAGAAAGGTCATATTCATTCATGTTGATTGATGACGTCTAGTTTGATGGTTTGACTCGGCAGTCAAGTTACACACTCACAAAAAGGTCAATAACTCCAAACATTGTTTTTATAGTCTTCATTAAAGCATCATATACGCTATGTCTGCTCATGTGACACAGGTGTCTCCCTCTACACCTGCAGGGAGTGTCCTGGGTGAGGGAGGGTGTCTGGGAGGAGAGGAGTGTAGAGAGGGGGTACATGGAAGGGGGGAGATGATCTAAGTAGATCTCCTGTTCAATCAAGAGACCCCAAGTTTGTTCCATAGCTGGATTTTCCAAGGCTGCGTCCGGTGGGGAGGGCGTGAGGAACATGGATGAGGAAGATTTTCAGACTGGCTGGTTTTCCATGACTGAGTAATAACAGGATGCAGTCTGAGTGGTGATCACCATACTTCATGCCTGTGTGTAAACACTGTGTGTGTGTGTCTGCCACGCCCTCTCTGCCACGCCCTCCCTGCCACGCCCTCTCTGCCACGCCCTCCCTGCCACGCCCTCTCTGCCTGTGAGGAGAAGCAGCTCCAGCACTCATCAGCTGACTTGAGAACCAGAGGAACCAGGCTGCAGCTGACTGGAGAACCAGAGGAACCAGGCTGCAGCTGACTGGAGAACCAGAGGAACCAGGCTGCAGCTGACTGGAGAACCAGAGGAACCAGGCTGCAGCTGACTGGAGAACCAGAGGAACCAGGCTGCAGCTGACTGGAGAACCAGAGGAACCAGGCTGCAGCTGACTGGAGAGAACTGTCTCCAGGGCTCCATTCTTGTCTGTCCAGACACATACCACCACTCCTCCACCACCTTCCTCAACACATTAAAACAGAACCTGACACCTGAGCACACAGTCCAGGGGTATTCCACTAACTGGAGGGTAAAATGTAAACCCAGTCAGATGCTCTTGATGACATGGCTGGGTTAAGCTGGAGAACCCTTTCACCTAGCTTCTCTTCTGCTCTGGCATGTTATGCCTGGAGCCCATTAGCCCTGCTGGCCTTGGGACAGATCTGTGGGGACCTCAAGACAGGCAATGTTGGGGAGGAACGGAACACATGTACTAGCGTTATGTATTCACAATACAAAAAGATGAGTAACTTTATTCCGTTACAATTACAATTTAAATAGTTGGTATTTAGAATACAGTTACATTGTTGAAATCAATTGATCCGATTACGATACTTATGTTTCACGAGTTTATTCACTCTTTAAATAAATGAAGGCAACTCCATGCATTTCCCAGAACTTTTATCTGGTGGTGTTTACACTGTACGAACACAACTACATCTATCGCTCCCATGTCATTGCTTCTCGTTCTTTCCTTCTGCAATGCTATTGGCTAAGCTAATGCATGGCCATCACATGCACGGGGGATGCAAACTCACGTACCATGGTTGGCCAAAGCATGCCTCTCATCCACTCTCAAGTAGTTCTTAACAGACTCATACGAGGGTTCTCCTTACGAGCATGTTCGGGAAATGCACGTAATAAATAACGATGATTGTTATTTTGCTCGTAGAGAACCCTCGTAACAACTAAGATCCATCGTTATCGGGAAACGCGGTTTATTAAGCAGGATTTGATGGCCGCATTCCTACACTTATAAAATGCCATTCTAGGTGGAAGTAATCCAAGTATTCAGAATACATTACTCAGATTGAGTAACGGAACGGAACATGTTACAAAATACATTTTTGGGCATGCATTCTGTATACTGTAACAAAATACGTTTTGAAAGTATCCTTCCCAACACTGCAGACAGGCTCTGTGTTGGTTACTGGCTGGCTGGGTGGATAGCTGGGTGTATGATGTTTTCTGTTGGGTGATGAATGCACCACCTGTGTGTTGTTTCTCCTGTGCATGAAGTCGTGAAAAGTATACGGTTTAAGGGCATGTTTTGGTGGTTACTATATCTGTATGGTCCAGCACATGTATATAATGGCCTTCTGAGAGACACGTTTCTCACTCATGCTATCACTCTGTCATGGACTGATGGCATGATCCGACGTCGTTGCTAATAAAACCGAGTCAAGCCTTTTCTAATTGTTGTGCCTGCTTCCGGCTTGCCTGGAGACAGAGATCTCATCCTTACGCTCTCCTAGTCAAGCAGCATTTCTCTCCCACCTCTCCTCCTGTCTCCTGCTCCTCCTGTCTCCTGCTCCTCCTGTCTCTCTCCTCCTCCTGTCTCTCTCCTCCTCCTGTCTCCTGCTCCTCCTGTCTCTCTCCTCCTCCTGTCTCCTGCTCCTCCTGTCTCTCTCCTCCTCCTGTCTCTCTCCTCCTCCTATCTCCTGCTCCTCCTGTCTCCTGCTCCTCCTGTCTCCTGCTCCTCCTGTGACACCCACTCAGTTGTCAGGGCTCTGGTTTCACCATTCAATGACATGGAGAATGTGGGTATGTGTGCATGTATGAGGTTTGTGTGTTCATGTGTGTGTACATTCAGAGTGTGTGTATTAATGGGGTGCTGGTGACTAAGAGAGGAGCAGAGCACCTGGCTCTACCTGACCAGAGAAGACCTGCCTGGGCTCAGTTCCACCCCTCACCAGGGACCCCTCCTGGTAAGTGGTGGATGTTGAGGGATTGGTTAGTTTTGGATGTGGATATTGATCTAAACTCTCAATGCCACACAGAGCAGGCCCTGCAGGGAGAGCTGTGGAGAGGCTCCTCCCGCCCTGGAGGTCCCTGGTCCGTAGCTCAGCTAGAAAAGGAAGTAAATCCTTGAATATCATGATTTTCCTTCCTCGGCTGAGAGTCAATAAACCTCTAGAATCGAAGATGGACATCAATATTCCTCAGGATGCACATCATCACACCGCAGGATGCACATCATCACACCTCAGTGTGACATCATCACATCATCACACCTCAGGATGCACATCATCACACCTCAGTGTGACATCATCACACCTCAGGATGCACATCATCACACCTCAGTGTGACATCACACCTCAGGATGCACATCATCACACCTCAGGATGCAATTCATCACACCTCAGGATGCAATTCATCACACCTCAGTGTGACATCATCACACCTCAGTGTGACATCACCACACCTCAGGAGTCTCACTTTAATGAGTCCACCCTCTCTATCCTGTCTGCTCTCTGCCCCCCCCCCCCCCCCCCCCCCCCCTGGGTCTGGGCCTGGGTCTAACCCTGGGTCTGGGCCTGGGTCTTGGTCTAACCCTGGGCCTGGGCCTGGGTCTGGGTCTTGGTCTTGGTCTTGGTCTAACCCTGGGTCTGGGTCTTGGTCTAACCCTGGGTCTGGGCCTTGGTCTAACCCTGGGTCTGGGTCTGGGTCTAACCCTGGGTCTGGGTCTGGGCCTGGGTCTGGGTCTTGGTCTAACCCTGGGTCTGGGTCTAACCCTGGGTCTGGGCCTGGGTCTTGGTCTAACCTTGGGTCTAGGCCTGGGTCTGGGCCTGGGTCTAACCCTGGGTCTGGGCCTGGGCCTTGGTCTATCCCTGGGTCTGGGCCTGGGTCTTGGTCTAACCCTGGGCCTGGGTCTTGGTCTAACCCTGGGTCTGGGTCTTGGTCTAACCCTGGGTCTGGGTCTGGGCCTGGGTCTGGGCCTTGGTCTAACCCTGGGTCTGGGTCTGGGTCTAACCCTGGGTCTGGGCCTGGGCCTGGGTCTGGGTCTTGGTCTAACCCTGGGTCTGGGTCTAACCCTGGGTCTGGGCCTGGGTCTGGGTCTTGGTCTAACCCTGGGTCTGGGTCTAACCCTGGGTCTGGGCCTGGGTCTTGGTCTAACCCTGGGCCTGGGTCTTGGTCTAACCCTGGGCCTGGGCCTGGGTCTTGGTCTAACCCTGGGCCTGGGTCTGGGTCTTGGTCTAACCCTGGGTCTGGGTCTTGGTCTAACCCTGGGTCTGGGCCTGGGTCTTGGTCTAACCCTGGGTCTGGGTCTGGGTCTTGGTCTAACCCTGGGTCTGGGTCTTGGTCTAACCCTGGGCCTGGGTCTTGGTCTAACCCTGGGCCTGGGTCTTGGACTAACCCTGGGCCTGGGTCTGGGTCTTGGTCTAACCCTGGGTCTGGGTCTGGGTCTTGGTCTAACCCTGGGTCTGGGCCTGGGTCTTGGTCTAACCCTGGGTCTGGGTCTACAATTTCTCTCACAGAACCGCATTTCTTCATAATCTTACTCATCCAGTCTGTGTCTCAGCTGATCTGACCGCATGACAGAAACTTTCCCAGCAGCACAGAGGCAGTGATAGGACTGCCTAACATGTAACAGACCCAACAGCAGAGGCAGTGATAGGACTGCCTAACATGTAACAGACCCAACAGCAGAGGCAGTGATAGGACTGCCTAACATGTAACAGACCCAACAGCAGAGGCAGTGATAGGACTGCCTAACATGTAACAGACCCAACAGCAGAGGCAGTGATAGGACTGCCTAACATGTAACAGACCCAGCACAGAGGTAGTAATAGGACTGCCTAACATGTAACAGACCCAGCAGCAGAGGCAGTGATAGGACTGCCGAACAGGTAACAGACCCAGCAGCAAAGGCAGTGATAGGATAGGGTTAACCCTAACCCTAACTGCCTAACATGTAACAACCGCTCTGTGTAACACGTCTAGTAGTTAAATCAACTCTTCTTCTTGTTTGTTGTCCTTCTCTTTTTAGTACTCTTTAACTGCAGTCTTTAACAAGAAGCAGAAGGCAGGCCACAACATGTGCCTACAGCTGTTTGGGTATTAACAAGCAGTAATAGCAGTCATAAGAGTTTCTCAACCTTGAGGATATGACTGCCTGGTGATCTGTACTCTCTATCAGTCCCAGCTTCCTGCCTGTGGCAAACGGTTCTTGCTGACTGACATGATGATGAGAGTGTTCCTCTGGGCTGAGTCGTATTAATACGACATGGGGAAGAGGGATGTTGTTCAGAGGATGTCCTTGTGCAAACTCAGCCCACGCCATCAAACAGTCCCCAGCCCCCACACTGTACCAGTCTCCAGTTTAACACCCTTAAATAATTGCCAAATAATTTGCAGAAAGAAAAGGAACATTTGCACACATCACTTCATGATCATCATAACAAGTTCTCTATTAGAGCCAGGGGGGGGGGGGCACATATGCTGCCCACCTAAACACACATCCCCTCCTCATTAGCGCAGCGTGGATCCTTAATCCCTGTGCTGGGTTCTGAGGGGGCACAGGTGTCCGTTGTCTGTCCTCAGATTAGCCGGGTAATCCCCAGGACCCCCCCCACTGAGCGCCACAGCAACCTCCTCTTCCTCCTCGCTCGCTCGCTCACTCACTCACTCACTCATCACCACAACAACGGCAGTGTTTATGTTTGCAAAGCTGTTCAGTTGAACTTGTGCTTGACAAATGTTCAAGCCTGACCGAGTCGGTTTCATGTAACCTACATTGTCCATAAACCACATAACCCTAACCCTAATCACATTTCTAGTGTGTATCCAACAACTTTATACAGAAGATAAAGAGCGCCACGCCCTGATACCACACCTCTAGACCTGGTGACAGACCCTGATACCACACCTCTAGACCTGGTGACAGACCCTGATACCACACCTCTAGACCTGGTGACTGACCCTGATACCACACCTCTAGACCTGGTCACTGACCCTGATACCACACTTTCACGCTGTTTCCTGCTTTGAAAAGGCAAAGGAGGCCTTTGGCTTTCCTCACATCGCCTAAACCTTCTACTCTAACCTACACACTCGCAGGCGGCTAAGCACACCCCTTGCCACGTCTGGGACCACGTCTGGGACCACGTCTGGGACCACGTCTGGGGGAATCTCTCTCTAAACTGGGACTGTGAGCCAGGTCTGTGCACAGCATCACTTCCAGAATCTGGCAGGCCAAGCATTCCTTTCAGAACCCTGTCCATGATGTCATCGCTATCTTGTGTGCCCTGCAGCAAAGCCTTGAGAGGCAACACTGCTGGGTGAAACAGAGGACCCTCCACCACACAACTCTTTACTGCTGGGTGGGACCATTACAGACCTGAGACAGAGGACCCTCCATCACACAACTATTTACTGCTTGGTAAACAGGACCGGCTCCAAGAGGCTTTGAGCTCTAACACAGGCCAGTCTGGCAGCCATGTTGGCATGTTGGGAGTCTGAGTTCTCACTGACACGGCAACATCACTGGGTTAACTGGAGGGTCAGTAAAAATCTGGGGGAAATATTTGACTGCAACACACCCTTCAGGGAACTGTAGGAACACACAGTGAGTTGACTTAGAAATGACTCAGCTAATCGACTGATCCCTGGTGTCATTCTACACTCTAGATTGCATGATGTTCCTGTTGTCCAATTACTCAGTCTTCAGGCCGTATTTTTCTATTGTGTGTGTGTCTAGGGCTCCAGCGTGTTATGTACATACATGCGCGTGTCTAGGGTTCCAATAAATCTGTTGACAATAGATTGCAGCATTCTTTGGATCCCAAGAAGCTAGCAGTCACTGCGGCGTACAGACCTCCTGTTTGGCACAACACATGTTGCTTCTGGCAACAGACCTGCACCCCTAACCCTCCTGGTCACTCAGACAGCCTCGCGAGTCGAGACACAGCCCACCAGGACCCGGGCTGACGGACGTGCGACAGTTAGAACTCCAGTCAGAGGAAGGGAGAGAGGTGGTGTGTCTGTAAAAACCTCAGCCGCCATTATCAGTGGAATCAGAGGTTAAAAGCTGTAGCAGCACATTGACCCTGAGGTCTGACTGCAGGCTGCAATCCCAGCCTTGTTACTGGGGGGACGGAGCTCCCTCCATAACAGGTGCGTCTCTGACATTGGAGGGAGTATTCATATTCAGATGTGTCAGAGGCAGTACTGAAGAAACTGTCACTAAGTAAACATGCCTGATAACACACCGGTTCTTGGAATCACCACAGCAACAAAAGAACAACTAAAAGATAGTGCGGCCTCTGATGCCATAGGATTCACACTCTGATTGGTCGAGAAGTCTGTGTGACATTCTAACAGGTGCACGCCTATGCTGTGTCCTATATCGTTTTCCTGTTTGTCAAGGGAGCCCGGTCAAGGCGATCCATTTGATTATGAGGCCAACACAGAGGACATTAAACAAAACCCCCTCTCTTCCACAGAACTTACAGGCCAACCAATCACATTTTATACCACAGCTGTCACCTTGGACTCTGCACAGAACCTGCCCACAATGCACTTCACCATGGGGCAGCATGCCAGTAGTCAAACCCTAAACCTGGGCTACACTACAGGCTGGTTCTGGACAGCAGACTACACTGGTGCACAGGGCGCTGGTCCACTGTGTTGTTAAAGTTCAGTCACATGATGACGACACTAGGAGACATCTGTTTGTTTGGGTTTTTTACTCAAGGCCAGACAACGATTTGACCCGTGCTTCAACAGAGGAAGGCCAAGCCAGTCAACACTGGTTGCAATAATATCGTTTATTGCAATAATTTTGGTGCAATATATTGCACAAGAAAAAGTAGTTATCGTGACAGCCCTAGCTGCTACTGGTTATCAGAAGAATAAGGATATTCTGTAAATAGTTATATAAATATTTTACATGTTGGTCAACTAGGAAAATACTATTGAAGTAAGAGCAAAAACTAAAATAATCATTACATCAGTGTTTCATTCAATTTGTAAATAATTAATCTTCACAAACACTAAAAAGTTGTTTTGCAGAATGTTAAAGATAAACAATTGATCAACTTTATACAAAAAGCAATACGTTTTTTCAGTTCATTTTGTTCTGTGAGAGGAATCCAGTGGGCTTGAACAAGTGCATCGAAATCTGGCTGAATGTCTGAGGTGGATATGCGAAGGACAGCTGACAGGTGATGATCCGGGTCTGCAAATTAACTAGCAAACCAACAGCCCGCGCCCACTGAATAAGTCAAGTTCTTATTATGTCCGCGTTAGTTTTTTACTTTAGTCCCTTAGTGCTGATTCAAATTATAATCCTTCAACACAGCGACCTTAGCGAACTAAGAACACAGCTTTGACTTTGACATCTGTAAACAGATACTTAGAAGTCCATGTCTTGTTAAAAACTCTACATTCTGTATCAACCTTTAGTTTTTCATTTTCGAGGGGGCTAACCAAAAGCTAACTCTCCTGTCGGTGAGGTTGCGCAAGCGCACATGTGTAAATCGCCTGATCATTAGGGTTAGGGTAACCCTAACCCTAACCTCTTTCAGGACTACATATTTACTAGCGCTCAACACTTATCTTTAATTTTTGATTTACCTCACGCGGGCCGGATTGGGACAGCCTGTGGGCCGGTTGTGGCCCGTGGGTCGTACAATAATCAGGTCTGCCATAACTGATTCTCTGGTGCTCAGGTCGTAATTTCAATCACACAGCACGGAGCAGTGTAGGCCTACAGGAATATCTGGACCACAGCCAATCAGAGGCAAAGACCCGCCCCATTTCTGTCTCTGATTAGTTTAGACCATGATATGATCCAACCATGAGTGTCAGTTCCGTCACAGAAGAAACAAACGCTTCGTTCCTGGAGAGGCAGCGGATGCGAGGTTAGGTGCACCGGGGCGACCTAGGAGGCTCTCTGTAGTCTCTTCCCTTCCCCCTCCCACAGACACCTGTTGATTGTGTCTCTGTCTTTGGTCATGACCAAGGATGTCTCCATGGCAATACTATCTGCAAACTGAGAATCTGACTGATTGTGGCCTAGGCGAAGGCGCCAACCCAGGCACACTCATACACTAACTTTCATCTACCACAGATGTGCTATCACACCATCCAACGCCTTTGCCTGCTATTCCCTCAGGGTGGCTTGCGGTTCTGCGACCAGCGCCTACCATGGCTGCAGGTCCAGATGCTACTTGACTACCCCACCCCCCCTCCCCATTGGAAGTCATGTGTTTCTGTAATATTGTACAACGTATGTGCTTATGTGCTGAGATGTTTTTTGCCTGTTCCCACACTGTACTCCTCTGGGAGCATAGTCTGGGGGTTGCCTTTTTTGTCCCCTCCCCTCTCCTCATGTTCTGCTGTAATTTCTACCCACCCCCTTGTTAGTTGTAAAAGGTTAGTGGCGCTTGTGTAGCGGCCGCAGAGATCTCGTGCAGGAGTGCATGGAGAATACCAAATCAAATTTCTAGTATCTGTATACATGGCAAAATAAAGTTGAATCTGAATCTGAAATGTTTAGTCGCACCAGTTCAAATTTTGGTCGCATATGCGACTCTAGAGCCCTGGAAATGGTTTGAGCAAATGTGTGAATTGAGTGTTGAACTGCACAGGGATCTTCTCATAGACAAACATCAGTCATGCCCGTCGAGTGTTTGGTTCCTTGGGAAGACTCTGAAAAGTGTAAGCATTCCCTGTACAGCCTCGACTACTGCATTTACGATGGTACATTTTCAATATCCTTTAAAAACTTCCAAACTTTCTCCTTTGCAATTCCCGTGGAAGTAGACAGAGCAGCGCGGAGCTAAAATAGTGTCTGAGATCCTGGGCCAAAACACCAGAGGGCTGGTCTGTATATAAATGTTGGGGCGTGACAAAGGTTGCTACATTTGTGACGTCACAAATTCAGCTTTTTCGAAACCGATCATTTATAGCTGCAGTTTCAAGTTGTGAGATTTAGATGGGAAAGAGGAGTCAATGGACTTTGAGGTTCACTGTATGTCCATTTTACCCACCGAACTGTCGTTGTGCAACTATGACAAGGTAAAATCGGTTTTGCAATCAATTACCCCTTCTAAATATAACTTAGCTACAAGTGAAGCAGGAGTCTACCCAACCAGCATTAAGATAGCTTAGCTACACGTGAAGCAGGAGTCTATGCCACCAGCATTAAGATAGCTTAGCTACACATGAAGCAGGAGTCTAACACCACCAGCATTAAGATAGCTTAGCTACACGAGAAGCAGGAGTCTACGCCACCAGCATTAATATAGCTTAGCTACACGAGAAGCAGGAGTCTATGCCACCAGCATTAAGATAGCTTAGCTACACGTGAAGCAGGAGTCTACACCACCAGCATTAATATATCTTAGCTACACGTGAAGCAGAAGTCTACACCACCAGCATTAATAAAGCTTAGCTACACGTGAAGCAGGAGTCTACACCACCAGCATTAATATATCTTAGCTACGCGTCAAGCAGAAGTCTAACACCACCAGCATTAAGATAGCTTAGCTACACGTGAAGCAGGAGTCTATGCCACCAGCATTAATATAGCTTAGCTACACGTGAAGCAGGAGTCTATGCCACCAGCATTAATATAGCTTAGCTACACGTGAAGCAGGAGTCTATGCCACCAGCATTTATATAGCTTAGCTACACGTGAAGCAGGAGTCTATGCCACCAGCATTAATATAGCTTAGCTACACGTGAAGCAGGAGTCTATGCCACCAGCATTAAGATAGCTTAGCTACACGTGAAGCAGAAGTCTAACACCACCAGCATTAAGATAGCTTAGCTACACGTGAAGCAGGAGTCTATGCCACCAGCATTAAGATAGCTTAGCTACACGTGAAGCAGGAGTCTAACCCACCAGCATTAATATAGCTTAGCTACACGTGAAGCAGGAGTCTATGCCACCAGCATTAATATAGCTTAGCTACACGTGAAGCAGGAGTCTACGCCACCAGCATTAATATAGCTTAGCTACACGTGAAGCAGGAGTCTACGCCACTAGGCCTTCCAACCACACAACAACACCATGAAAAATCAAGACAAAACCCAAAACACCCCCAAAGGTGCAGGACAGGAGGGGGGCTCCAGGGCCTGATGCAGGCTGTCTGGAGCACGTTACACACAGACACACCTCAGCAGGCTTGGGAAGACCCTGGCTGGTGAGGCTTGATCACTTGGCTACTAGCACTGTGATTGAGTCCTTGTCTGCTGTGGCTTATTAGGACAGGCAACATACTGGCCCAGGAGTACCATGTCTGACTGCTGGATGCCTCTTGATCATGTTTGTGGCCACTTTGGACACTGTGAAACACACACACTCACACACACAGACTAGGTTCTGGTACTGGGTCTGGTTTGGGTTTGGTTCTGGGTCTGTCTGCAGTGCCAGGCACCTTGGTGGCTTTTCTCAGAACAGCTGTGTTCCTGTGGCCTGCTGCACAATGCTCTGATACTGCTCACCCTGTGTTCCACAGAGAAGCACCACTGCTCTCATACTGCTCACCCTGTGTTCCACTGAAAAGCACCACTGCTCTCATACTGCTCACCTTGTGTTCCACAGAGAAGCACCACTGCTCTCATACTGCTCACCTTGTGTTCCACAGAGAAGCACCACTGCTCTCATACTGCTCACCTTGTGTTCCACAGAGAAGCACCACTGCTCTGATACTGCTCACCCTGTGTTCCACAGAGAAGCACCACTGCTCTGATACTGCTCACCCTGTGCTCCACAGAGAAGCACCACTGCTCTCATACTGCTCACCCTGTGTTCCACAGAGAAGCACCACTGCTCTGATACTGCTCATCCTGTGTTCCACAGAGAAGCACCATTGTCCTTTTGCTTTGTGAACAGTCAGCATGATAATACAGAGAACTGTGGCTTAATCACGTTCCTGTGTGAACTTGGCTGAAGTCTAATGTGTCGTAACAAGAACCTGAAACGGTGTAAAAAATAAATCTGCCAACTTCACTGATTGGGGAATGTTGAAGGTGGATTATATCTAAGCTCACACTGAGTTGACGGGATACTGACATTGGAATCCCAATAAATAACTGAAGAAAAAAAATGCTAAATTTGAAGCATTTCCACTTCACAACAGTATCTGAGAGGAATAACAAAAAGTAGAATAGATCCTTTGGCCGCCTTTAAATAAAGCAGCTTAGATGTAATCTGAAAAGACTATTGAGAAGACCAGCTATAACAACAGATAAGCCCCTCAACCCCATATGGCATTTAAACATGTCCCAGTATCTGCCACAACAGTCTCCACTTCACTGGCTGCTCTGACAGTCAGCAAAGCCTAAATGAAGATGCATGACTGTGTTCAAAATAGTGAGCACTCAGCACACTATTTCCATTTGAGATTCAGTCCTAGAGGGTGCCTGTTGTAGCACTGACACATCTTCCTGTGTTGCACACACATCACAAGCTACTCACTTCACCTGAGAATTTCCAATAGTTCCCACTTAAGCAGTGTGGCAAGCCAGCGTGGAACACACCTCAGACACACTGTGCTCCAGGTGGCCGGGTGTGTCAGTGGATTGTGTTGTAGTTGTTGAGCTATATCAGATGGCGTCAGATGGCAGAACGGTTAGGGAATCGGGCTAGTAATCAGAAGGTCGCTGGTTCAATTCCCGGCTGTGCCAAATGACGTTGTGTCCTTGGGCAAGGCACTTCACCGTACTTACTGTAAGTCGCTCTGGATAAGAACGTCTGCTAAATGACTAAATGTAATATCACACAGCGTAGATGAATCAGAGTAAACTAAATATTGAGGACCATGGCTACAGGCCTATGCTAGGTAACCTAGGGAAACACTACAATTCACCATTCAAACCTCCAGGTCAACCCACCTCTCTTTGATCCTGTTTTCCCTGTACAACATCCGACTGTGGTGTCACGGGTGCTATGGCAACTACGCTAGAGCTTACAGACATGCTTTGTAGTGAAAGAGACAAATGTCAAACATTTACTCAGAAACTTCCTTTTTCCTTTTGGTCTAACATGAAAATGACATAGGCCTGTCAACATGTATTTGATGCATCTTGTATCATGTATTTTTCAAATGACAGAGGCTTTGCCATTGCTGTCTGGAGTCAAGACTAATTACAAACACCCATGTTCATTATTCCATGCAACAAAGGTAGGTAAAGGATTGATACATAGCTTAGTCTGGAACTAGAGAACAGACTTATTAAAACTATCACCAGATAACACTCCCAGGCATTTGAACAAGAATAAATTGTTTTCTGTTTTCATTTGAACAGATATTAAATTCCTGCTCATGGGGAACATCACTAGGCAGTCCCATAGTCGTAGCTTAAACAGAGAACGTTTACATTATGCCTGCTCTTCATGGTCAAGGTCACATGAACGAGAATCGTTGTCTCAACTTGGCAGAGAACCTTGTATGACATCTACACCGGGTCTAGGGGTCCTTAGAACAGGGGTCTGGTTTATTTCTGTAACAAAAACAGATGTTTCAGGCAGCAGGAAACCTTGACTCTCCAGCTGTTAACTACTGATCTTTGTTGTTGATCGACTTTATTACTCTTGTTCTCCTTTTTGCCAGACAATCAATTTATAATGGGTCTTATTAGTGTTAAATCAACATGTAGCCTCAGTGTTTCCCACAGATTAGAAAGCTAGTTGAGGGGGGTGGGGGTTGTCAGACCGGGGGAGGGGGGGGGGGGGGGGGTGAGTCGTAATAATTCCTTCGTCAATAATTCGTTACACAGTTAATTTGTTAATAATTTTTTACATTAAATATTAATCCTAAATGATTCACACCTTCACAAAATTAACAACAACTAATATATCATGTCTGCATTATGCATGTAGCCACGCTAGTGCTAAACAACTATTTAACTGGTCGGCTCCAGGACGCCGGGTAAGTAGCTAGCTCCTGAGACTTCTCACCAAAAGAACGAAGGGGAACCTTTGAGTAAGGTAACTAGCGAAAAGTAGCCTCAACTTTCCTCGACTTTTAGCTACGGCACTAATGATGAAAGCTCGCTGATATAGCTGTCGGTCTTACTAGAACGGCGTATGTATGCATTGTTGCTAACGTGTGCTGACGTTGTGACTGTGAATATGTGAGAAAGACGCATGAGTGACAGAGAGACGGAGGGAGAGCAGGGTAAAGGAAATGCAGCTGAACGAATACGCTGCGTGTTATAACCTAAATAGCGATAAAAAAAAAATTCACGAAACGCAATATGCGGCGGCCGGTGTTGATTCTGTGGCGCACCGCCACAAATTAGTCTATGTGTGGGAAACACTGAGCCTGATGAAAAGGTATTAACAGTCTATAGCCTACGTCTTAAGCAGGGATGATGACCGTTCAACTCAAATATACTGGTCACCATGAATACTCCTTTAGCCTTTACTAGCCTACAGGAGGAGGTTAACTAATCATGGAGGACATCTCTGTGGTCCTATCTCTCTCTGGAGATCACTGCCTGCCTGGGCTGCCAGCAGGCACATAAGCCTGATGAGATGAGACACACGTGACCACAGAAGATGCCTTATGAAACAAACTGGTAGGGTTGGGTATCGTTTCAATTTGATCGACTAAAATTTGATCGGTTCCAATTTTTCAAAAAGATTTACGAATAAGATGTTCTGTTAACTCTGATTCTGATGTGCAAATAGACACAAGAGAATATCCATTGATATTTCTGTGAAAAAACTAAACGTAGGCTATTTATTTAACAGCATAGGTCTGTACTTACATTTAGTCATTTAGCAGACGCTCTTATCCAGAGCGACTTACAGTAAGTACAGGGACATTCACCCCAAGGCAAGTAGGGTGAAGTGCCTTGCCCAAGAACACAACGTTATTTGACACGGCGGGGAATCGATCCGGCAACCTTCTGATTTCTAGCCCGACTCCCTCACCGCTCAGCCATCTGACTCCCTTATTTACACAAGAGCTCCGGACGTCACCTGACTTTACCGTTTACAAAGCCATTTGGCAGGATTGTCTGATAGTAGTGGCTAAAATGAACGGCTCCAGCACGGATTTCAACCTGTCCGAGTTTACATTGCACACTTTAATTCAAAAGACATAGGCAGCTATAAAGCAAAACTTAATCGATTAAACATCAGTGGTCCATTTAGTAGTCCCGGAGTTATTTTTACGACCTTTACGAGTGAAAAGGAAAGCTTCCCTTCGGTATCCAGATATTTACAACTCTCGAATCAACTTTCCTTCATCCTATTCTGGAGAGTCTTTGAAAGCCTACAAAAGCCTGGGGGGATATAAATGAAGGCAATCATTTGGATTAGTGATGAATATTCAGCTTTGAACTCTACCGGCTACAAATTGCTATGTGTAGCTAACGTTAATGCAGTCAGTTTTATAACTTATATAGCTAGCTAGCGTTGGCTAGCGTTAGCTAGCGCTTAGGCCTAGTTGGGGTTGTCTTGAGGTAATAGCCACATTTCCCACAATACCACAGCCCCTTATGAAACTACATCTTACAAATTAGCGTACTTAAATCTTCACTGTGAACCCAGACTGGGTTCACAGTGAAGCACGTACCACGTACACGTACGTACACTGGCACGTACCACTAGCTACAGTACAGTCCAGTTTCGGTTCTAACCGCCTCTCTTTGATCTTGAGTGGAGCTGCGTTGGTCTGAAGATAACCACGCCCCACTTGTTTGCATGTGAGATTAGAATTAAATACAGCACAGAAATAAATGTGGTGTTGAAATATATGTGGAAATAAATGTGGTGTGTAAAAGTCTCAAAAAATAAATAAATATGGCATTAGGAAATAAAATTCCCATGAAATAAATAAATGTTGTTTTTACAAAAACGTCATTTTGAAATAAATAAATGTATTTATTTATTGATATTGGTAAATGGATTCAGCTATATAATTATATAATGCTATATTTATTGCAAGTTTTTTCATAGCCATATTTATTTATGTATGTATTTATCCATTTATTTACCTATGTATTTATTTATTTAATTTTGACTAACTCGGCCTCTTGCAAATTAGGCATTATATTTACAGAAAAATACCACCAAGGGATCGTAATACACTTCGTAAAAAAGTTAGGAACCGAAATGAGGAATTATAGTGCGCGTGTCTTATCGAATCTACGGTTCTTTGAAATTTGAAAACAATTCTAAAATTGAACCGTTTCTCGATACCCAACCCTCACGATACCCAACCCTACACTGGTAACCACAGAAGAAGCCTGATGAGACACACTGGTAACTACCGAAGAAGCCTCACGAGATACACTGGTAACAAGGGCTGGACTGGGACAAAAAATTGTCCCTGGCATTTTTGGCCCAGGCGGCCTACACCCATCATGATTGGTCAGACACTTCCCCTGAAGACAGTCCTCTTAAAATATGCGTGCATTCAATGATATGAGTTGCCTAGTGTTCTGCGTTCATGTGATAGTTTTGAATCCTTCAAGAGGGATCTCAAGACTTATCTGTTGATCTTACACTTACATGATTAATTAATTCTTATATGATTAGTATATTTATGGTATTTGTTTTGTAATTTTATTATTGATACTTGATATTGTATTGCCATTATTACTATTTTGCTTAATATTGGCTTACCAAAAAATTTATAAAAAATCCAATAACCATAGCCCTTCACAAAACCTACAATAAAGCTGAAAGTAGTAGGCCCTGGAAAAGAGGATTAATACAAGAGAAGCCTCCCTCCCTTCCTGAGAGTACCACGTCGTCAATTACTCTCTCTTCCATCTTTTGCTCAGTCCTTCCCATGGCCCTGTCATGGTCACTCTCGTCCTCCTCGGCTTCTTCCCTGACCCTGTCAGTATATTACCGCTTCTCCGAGCCAGCCACCTCTCCTCCTTCCTCTACAGGTAATGCTGATGTTGAAGCAGCTACAGCTCCAAACATGTCCGAAATGTTGGCACATTTTGAGGCATTCGTCTGTAGATTTTTTATTTGGTCGCTTTGGTGGTCGTTTGTCCATTTTAACGATGCTAAACTTCTAGTATAAGCATTAGCCTATTACAGCTTGTGTCTCAGGGCCGGCGGGAGGCAATATTATGAATCCCACTATGGCCACGCCAAGACCCGCCCTTCAATAGCAGTTATTGGCCAGGCAACCATGCTTACGCAAGGTAACATAACCCCATTGGCTTCGTAAATTTGTGGCCGGGAGTGGGGAAGGGGGTTCCAGGATTTAATTGGGTCAGACCAGTGCCAATAAAGAAAATTAACCAATGGGCCGCTGTCAGCTCGTTATGGGCCAAAAAAAGGCCTATAAATTATATAGGCGATTGGGCCCAAAAGTGCGTCTGTCCATCGGGAAAATGCCCGGTATGCCAGATGGCCAGTCCAGCCCTGCTGGTAACTACAAAAGAACCCTGATGAGACACACTGGTAACTACAGAAGGTACACTCAGTCGGGACAGTCATATAGCCCTTGATGTTCATGAGAGCACACTGGACTTGACTGTAGTTGGAAACAGAACCCAGCATCTTCCCAGGAAAACCCAGGCTGTAACCCAGTATCTTCCCAGGGAGAACCCAGGCTGTAACCCAGCATCTTCCCAGGGAGAACCCAGCATCTTCACAGGGAGAACCCAGCCTGTAACCCTGCATCTTCCCAGGGAGAACCCAGCCTGTAACCCAGCATCTTCCCAGGGAGAACCCAGCCTGTAACCCAGCATCTTCCCAGGGAGAACCCAGCATCTTCCCAGGAAGAACCCAGGCTGTAACCCAGCATCTTCCCAGGGAGAACCCAGACTGGCTTCCCAGGGTATTGGTCAGATTAACAGATAGGCAGTCATTGGTGTTCTAATTTCATCAACTGTGGCTAAAAAAAATATGTAAA
Source organism: Hypomesus transpacificus (assembly GCF_021917145.1). Lineage (NCBI taxonomy): Eukaryota > Metazoa > Chordata > Actinopteri > Osmeriformes > Osmeridae > Hypomesus > Hypomesus transpacificus. The sequence goes on along the minus strand of NC_061082.1, from coordinate 20,823,763 downwards.
GGGTTAAGCTAATGTCTATGCTACCTCTCATGAGGTGACAACAATCTATTGGGCCTTGAGCATCCGAATTACACTCTCACTCAGGTAATTAACACCTCCAGCTGCAGTGGGCATGACTGGCATGCATGCATGTAGTGGGGTTTAAATAGCAGTACATACAATTAACTGCTGCGATTTAAACGAGTAGCATGTACCTGCAGCTTTAGGACTGCGGTTTCAGGACCGCAGTTCTAAGACTCTCGTTTTATCTGACAGCGTCACTTCAAGAATTGGATAACCATGGACCGGAACAAGATAATCAATAGTTTTCTGCAGTAGTGAATGTATGTTACGGCACAACATTAAATTATAACAAGAAGAAGAAGAGGAAGTGATGTAGGCTAGCTTGTTTCATAACAATATGGACGAGAAACAGAGTGTAAATAGCTCATTTGAATCACGTGTGGTTATGTATAAAACAATTCTGGTGTCTTGAATTGGACAATAAAGTTAACGTCAGCTAGCTAACTCCAATTTTGCTGTCGAAATCATTTCACGACTCCGGAGTGGTTTTATAACCAAGTGATTCACATTAGCTATTTTTACCTATGAGCTACACTGATTGCCAAACATACAACTGTAAACAACAAAGTTGAATACAGAAAGTTGTTTGTGGGAAATACTGCTTTGGTCGCAATCTTTTTGGTGGTTGCGAAAATCTAGAAATCCTTCAAAATGTTGCTCTCAATAGTGGTTGATGGGGTGGAGGGAATTATGAAGATTTGGATGGAGCGATGCAGGTTTATTTGGTGGAGGGGTGGATGGATGTGATACTGTGATTGTTATTGTTTATAATTGTATATTTTAAATATATCCATATCTGAATAATCAAATTCCCAGTTTTCCTTGTTTCTTGACTTTCAAACCATTCAAATAGCCCGTCTTGTTGCGATCTAGTGACACGTACTCAATATTATATTTCGTCATCCAATTCGCTAGGTGGCGCTGTCAGGTAAGAGGGTCCTAGAACTGCGGTCCTGAAACTGCGGTCCTGAAATTGCAGCTCTCCGGCTCTGCAGATTCATACTGAACTCTCCTAATGCTGCACGGACAGCATTCTGGCAGAAAGCAGCTTCCGGACAGGCTAAGCTAGTCAGCCAGTCGGCCTGTAGGCTTCTCCCTCAACCATTGAAGCTGCAATTGGTAACATTTGAAATACATTAAAATATGAATGTGAAAAATATGAAAAACAGCACCCCCCAATTCTTGTCTAAACTTCTGCGCTGGACTGAACTGTTTCAAATATGATAGCATACACAGTCTGAAGGGGACTAAACCCCTTACAAAAAAGAAGTATATTAAAGTATACTATAAGTATACTCAAATATGGATAGTACACTTTTAGTTTACTTTTGATTTACTTTTAAGAAGTATGCTTAGAAAATTGTTCACTTTTAATATACTTTTAAGAAGTATACTTAGAAAATAGTTTACTTTTAATATACTTTAGAGTATGCTTTGAAAATAGTTCACTTTTGATATACTTTTAAGGAGTATACTTAGAAAATAGTTCACTTTTGATATACTTTTAAGAAGTATGCTTAGAAACAGAAAATTGTATACATTTCTTCTAGAGTAGGATGTACGTTTTCTATTATTATACAGCAATAACAGTCGAAATAATTTGTAAGTACATTACAGGTTACATTTTTTTTGATCCGTCTCATTCTAATTGTGTCATTCTAATGTCCATGAAAATCTAACATGCATTGCACATTGGATCTTTTTTTGTTACTGAAGCTGTAACCTTAATTATTGCCAAAACATAATTATCAATTGGAGTATTAATGGCAAAAAAACTAAAAAGCTACTTGAGAATTTGAAGGTTATACTGTCAAACTGACTGAAGAACGAAATAACGACGTGAAATAATAAAGATAGTGTTGCTCATTGGCTAGTCAATTCCCATGATGCAAGGCGGTAAATAGTGTTGACATTTGCTGACAAGTTTGCCGTTTGTTCGAAATACAAATGTAACTTCATGAATTTTGTTTTTTAAATGTGTCTGCTTAGAATGTAGTGTTTTGTTGCGTGGTGATTGTCATTGTTGTGCTGGTTTACCATTGTAACCATGAGTTAAATGACTTACGATTCATTACAAGAGCTGGATTCGTTGAATGTTGATGCGTGTGCAGTAAGTGACTTCTTTCAGAATCTGCAGTGTGACTTTGTGAAGGCCCCCGTTCTCGCCATGTGACGCAGGGGCCCCCCAAAAATTTTATTTATTAGTAAGTCATAGCAAAATTAAATGTATTATGTTTACTTCTTGAGGTACTTACATTGATTGAAAGTGCACTTGAAAGTATTGCAAAGTATACTTTGAGGCTCTTTGGAAGTATACTTCATGAACTGAAAGTGCACTACACAGGTTACTTTAGAGTATTCCAAGGTATACATTTAGTCATTTAGCAGACGCTCTTATCCAGAGCGACTTACAGTAAGTACTGTACTACAGTATACTTTGAAGTACTTTAGGAAGTAGGGCTGGGCGGTATGACGGTATATACCGTGCGACGGTAGAAATGTGTCTACCGGGAGAGATTTGGCTATACCGTTTCAACCGCGGTATACTTTATACTATATTTTTGTATTACACGTGTCAATTAAATGTCTGGTTGTTGTATTGTATATAAGCCATCATATAAATCGCATTCTTGCGATATTTAGAATTGTAGTTTAACTTCTATTTGATTTGCTATTTTCGTTTGACCTGAAGCACATTTGCGTTGGTCTGACAAAATTTTCGATGTGGAGTGTATTTTGTCTTAGCGGACCACATTCATGCCGATGCTAATTACTTATATATTTGATGTCCCATTCTGCAGGTAACCAATTCGATTTGTTGTTCAAGTTTTATGTCTCGCGCTGTAAAATTATTGTTGTAAAATTACACTGGTGGCGTTGCTAGCATTCTTGATCTAGGATGACTAGTGAAGGCTAACTACTTACTGATAGTGAGGTCATGCCGGGAAATATCAAACTGAAACGTATCGACCGAGCTTTAACGAGGTACGCCGAAACCGAAGTTATATGGATAGTAAAAGTCAGACTGATTGCTTTCGCTCATTTTGAAATTTTCGTCGGAGGGCATTACGGATCCGTATTGAGCTGTGAGTAGGTCACCACGCGGATGGCATGACTGCGCATCAGCCAATCGGAAAGCTCATACTTGTAACTTTTTTTTGAGTCTTTTGTTTTTAACTCAAGTGTTGTCTCATGTGAGGCAGTTGTTTTTGTTTGTAATAAATAAATAATAGAGTGTGAGGATGTACGGTATGGTTATATAGTACCATTTCTTAATTGAATTTACAGAACAATTACTATACCGTGATATATACCGTAACCGTGATATAAAATTACTCACACCGTGATAGAAGATTTCGGCCATATCGCCCACCCCTATTAGGAAGTATACTTTATGAACTGATAGTGCACTACACAGGTTACTTTAGAGTATTTTCAAAGTATACTTTGAAGTACTTTAGGAAGTATACTTGATGAACTGAAAGTGCACTACACAGGCTACTTTACAGTATTCAAAAGTAAACCTTGAAATACACTATAAGTGTACTTTAAATTGTACTAAATGACCTAAAAAGTGGGCCAATTTAGTTTACTTAGTACAAAAATAGTATATAAATAAGTACACTGCTAGTATACTTTAAGTACCATGATAATAGTATACTTTTTATACTAAGTATAGTTACAAAATAAACTTGAAGAATACTTCTTTTTGTAAGGGACTTTTTTTACTGAAAAAATCTTTAACTACCCTTAACTGCTAGGGCCAGCGTTGAGGAGAGGACAGTGACTGCAGGCTCGTGCTGACTGTCTAGCCCAGTGGTTGTAAGGATTATGTTGTCAGGAGGGTTTTCTGAATTGATTCTGCTTTCTCTCTAATAATCACTCATCACTTTGAAACTTTCACAGTGTGAATTGAGGAATTAAAAGTAGAGGAGCACTGCTCTAGAATATAAAGTACCTTGTTAGTTTTACATTTGGGCCAGTTAAGACTGATCCTTTTCTTTGTTCAGCCGTTTGTTGACGGGTGCCAGGTTGGAAGCAGGCAACCTCCTTGGCGTTCACAAATCATGAGAAGCAGGTGATCCCAAAAGCAGACAGGATTAGGATAGGAGGGAAAAGACTCCAATCCCCTTGGCAGCGTGACGTGAGCGCTGCCCCTCCCCTGAGTCCTGCTCCTTACACACAGCATGAGATTCAACTGCCTGATACGCATCAATTACGCCCCAACTGGAACACTGTGATACGCATTAGCGACTCTCACAAAAAAACTTCCTTCGCTGTGTAATAAGAGGTAAAAAGGTTTGGGGCTTGCAGTAAAGACTACAAGCTCGAGGACAAAAACAAAAACAAATGGAAACGTATTATTATGGCTTTGGATTAGGCTATTTTTTGTTTGTGCAAACAAAGTTATAAGTGCATATCACGTGACTATACATAACCTTCTTACTGTTGTGTGTTAATTGTGACCGACCTGGTCGGCTTGCGCCGCGAGATCCGCGTTTGCTGGAGCTTTAAGTCTGACTAGAGTCATGTCTGACCCACATTTGCACGACCTCACAAAACCGGACTCTCTAGCAGTACTCGGAATGTATGTAGTCTACACTGTCTAGAGTGCGGCCATAGAAGTGTCCCCGAAGGCGGAGCGGAGGTTCCGCTGTACTTCACTGATCTTCGATTGCCTATTTATGTTATACCTGCAGGTTAGGGTTAGTCCAAGACCATCTGCGTACGCCTTTTTTGATCTATTCAATGATTTTGCACTGGGGGACAGATTTGAACATTTTTTCAGTGACCCCGGATGTGAGTAAATCTACATCTACGAGATGAATGGGAGATAATTAATTCAACCAATAATTAGCTCGACACCTGAGCAGGTGCGGCTTGGATCTACAGATTCTATTCCAAGGAACAAAAATCCACTGCTGTTCTAAAAGGATATGAGCGACGTTTCACTCCAACAGCACCAGGGTGCACACAAAAAAAACTACCCGCATACTCCCTGATTGTGATTTGATTAAAAAAATCCAGAGCCAACTTGTTGAGTCAGGCTATGAGATTGGTTACAGTTCGTGTTGCTCATTTGCAGAAAGTCCAGCGACAGCTGTATTCTGCTGTGACGGAACACTTAAAAAACACAGTGGCATTTTCACAATATTGGAAACAATACGATAATTCTGCCCCGTCTACATAAAAGGGAATTGTTAAAATAGATTTTTGTCTGCCACGCACAAAAGAACGGGCGTGAGTTTGGGTAGCCAGCTAGTGGTCAGTCGAGTAGTCGCAGCAGCAGTCGTAGCCAAGACATGGATGGACAAAACAACAGTAAACTATCAAACTCGCTATCATCCCAAAAATAAGCGTCGAGTCATGTCAACATACCAAAACAATTGCGAATCTTTCCTCCAGTTCACCTGGCTCTGGCATGGGGAGTTTCAAAGGCATGTTATGACCCCTGAAATCAGCCTGTTGGTCCATACTCCCTGCGTTCCCCATGTTTCAGCCTGGTTCAAGAAATAGTTAGCAACGAGTATGTGTCGTCCTCTCCTTCTCTTCAAATTCAGAAACCCCAGTCAAACGGAAAAAAATATCCGCAAATTGAGCTTTTTTCTCGCTCAGCGTCTCCTGTTTTACCCCCGCCTGGCCACTTCAGTGAAGAACACATGTGGATGAACAAGCGTACGGATCCTAAAACAGTACTCGGAATGCATCTATCCGAACGGAATGGTCTCTTGGAACTCTGACTCGAAGCATTAACCGCTCAATTTTTAGAAACATGCCCTATCCGTCTCTTGCACAATTTCTGCTCCACTCCCAGTTGATAGTAATGACTATGTCCATGATTCAGACTTCAGAAATCCCCGTCTGCTAGGAGCAAGCTAAGCCCCTCCAGTGCTGACCAACTAATACAGTTAGCTAGCTAGCTCCATACCAGTATCATAGTGCTCATGCAATCACATCCCAGCCTCTACAATGAGCTCTTTCAGGGACAAGCCTCCTACTTGGGCGTGCCAAGAGACGTTGTTAGGGAGACGATATGCTGGATGAGTCCCGGGTGTTCAGAGGTAAAACTTTAAAGTTTTTCTTCTAATAAACTAGTCATTCTTCTTGTGCAGCTTTATGCGCGTAGGACTCGTTCGTTTATTTTATTATTTAGTTATTTTAATATTCAGTCAGACGATGACTATTTAGGTGAATGGGTGAAAAACACACAAACATGCAATTTGTTAAACACTGTAGGGAAATAATGACTGATGAATGAAAAAAAACTGTCTAACAAGGGTGGAGTCCACACTAACCTTGCAAGAGAATGACATCAACTCTGTACTCAAGTACTGAGATATTCCAAAGTCCTCCTCCATCTACACAGTGGCTTAAACCAGATCGACTCCACAGACACATCTGTGGCGTAGCGCACAGGCATGACCTTTACCCAGCGTGAAATACTTCTAAAACGTTGTTTGTGTTTTTGATAACTCTTTCTCTCTCTCTTTGCGTCCATTGATAAATAGGAAGCCATACAGTTACATTTCAACAAACAATGTAATGCTGGATGGACTTTGTATCAAACGGTTCACTTTGCTTTTGCCCCATTTATTTATAACACGATGATAAATAATGACCTTTGTCTATTTTGTTCTGCAGCACAGTTGGCTATTCTTTTTCTACTCATGCAATAATCCATTGGCTTAGGGGCTCAACAAATGACCTATTATTCGTCACTGAAGAGGCCTGTAGCACAGGAGGGTTTAGTTAACACGAGGCCTGTGGCACGGGAGGTTTAGTTAACACAAGGCCCGGATTTTCCAGATTTGTTAAGAAGCTCGTAACAATAAGAGCTTCTTAGGAGCGTTTTAAGAACGCCGTAGAACGCTCCTAAGAAGCTCTTAGCGTTAAGAGCTTCTTAACGAATCTGGGAAACCCGGCCAAGGCCTGTAGCATAGGAGGGTTTACTTGAGGATGGCCAGTCAATATTCATAGTAATGAGCTTTCAACAATAACAACAATAGCAGCGTCTTCCAGACAGCCATGGTGGAGAACAGCTGGGACAGGAGGGGGACGCACACACACTGTAATATGACTGAGCATCACGCAGAAAGATGGTTGATTGTATGAAGGTGCAAGGCGTCGTTGTGTGTATGAGGGCATGGGGGCTGCAGATGGGGGCTCATCTGGCAGGGCCAGGCAGTGACACAAAGGGAGGGGCCCAGGTGGCCCCCCAGGAACAATGACTGAATAAGAAGTAGCCAGTCCTCCTTCAGGATTCACAACTGAAATTCCAAGTTACTGTTGAACCAATGATAGCAGGTTACCATAAAATTCGTTTTTTGCATAACAACCCCTTGATGATTGATGTCACACATGTAGGCAAAACACAAGGGGCACAGTCCCAGATGAATGTCAAAATGAAATGGTGTAATATGTTGTCCAGTTCCAGCTAAAGGCCCACTCATTAGGGAAGTATGGGAGGACGGAAGGATAACACACAGCTGCAAAGCTCTGACGCTACAGAGCTGGACAGAGCTGAGGGGGTAGTGCTCCACGAGGAAATGTAAAATGCCAAACAGATGCCAAAAATAAAAACAGCACAATCAAATCTCTGTTAGGAGCCTCACAGGGACACCATTTCACAGATGTTGCTAAAATTACCCAAATGGCTAAAGGAAGCAGTGTTCTTACACTGCAGGAGGCAGAGATGGGACACACACAGAGAGCATTGTGGTGTGGTCACCAGTCTGACCACCAGTCTGACCACTGTGTCCACCTCTAGCTCTCTGCCATGGCTTCATCTCTCAGATTCAGTCCAATCAGCAGTGACGTTGTGTCCTTGGGCAAGGCACTACACCCTACTTGCCTCGGGGGAAATGTCCCTATACTTTCTGTAAGTCGCTCTGGATAAGAGCGTCTGCTAAATGACAATGTAAAATGCTGTAGTGTATGACTGGTCTGTCAAATGTGGTCAATGCTGTTAAAGTGAAAACACAAACACTAGCACCCTCTAGAGTACAAACCTTCATTAACCCTAACCCAAGTCACTTCACCTTCACTTATCCTCACCTAACCCAAGTCACTTTTGGACTTCATGAAAGTATTTCAGTTTGCTTTAGGAAAATGAATTGAAAATGAAGGCTCAGTACCAAACTATATTTATTGTATACAGTAGTATTGGACAACAAGTAATGTACAAGGGAGGGAAGTAATGTATAAATCAGCAGAGAAACAAAATAATTGGATGATCTTTCTGCTAACACCTCCTTCCACACATCCCTAAACCTGAAACCTTCCTGCTAACACCTCCTTCCACACATCCCTAAACCTGAAACCTTCCTGCTAACACCTCCTTCCACACATAACTAAACCCAAGACCAAAACCCTCAGATTCAGATGTGTATGGAGACAGTTCTGATTTCAACTAAACAAGTCACTGGTCTGTCTCAGACAAACCTCCACATTTTCCTCCATTTACTAGATATGCAGGGGTTGGGGTTAGGGGCCTGGAATTAAATCAGACTGTAATTTGCAAATCTTGCCCTTTTGAAGACGGGACTAATACCAATAAAATCCTTTCAGACCTTGTTAACTAGTGTCTGCAGAATACAGCCAATGAGTTACATCTGGAAGAGACCACTGATTCAAACCGTCAGGTTTCCCTTGTATTGGGTGATAAAATATCTTTAATGCAGTTAGAATGGGTACAAGGAGGGGTCTCAAGACACATTGGGTCTTTTCTTTTGGAAACATTAAAATAGACCAAAACTTTTTTTCTTCTTCTTAATACTACCAAAGAGATTTGCATTTCAAAACACTTAACATTTGGTCCAGACACGTTACCATTTGTTTTAATATCTAATTCGATCAAATCGGCATACTGGCTGACATCAGTGAGGTGAAGCACCCCTATGTACATGTCTCAGCACTAGTACTTTGTGAATACGTTGTAGAGGTAAAAAATCAGAGCACTGAAATTAGACCATTTATTCTGCGACTGCATCCATCTAACACGGGTGACTAATGACAGCACGTTGCATATGAAACCTGTATGCCAATAAAAGTCTCTCAATCTGTGATGGACAATAACTCCCCCCTCCCCCCCCTCGCCCACACATCTGTCCACAGTATGAAACATAAATACATCTTCCCTAAACATGAATCAAAAGCTGAACGCTTTCAATCTCTATAAATGTAAACCAGAAATTATTAAATGCGTGGCAGGTAATCTTACGATCAGGACACAGATAAACTTTAAAGTAGGTCACCACTACCTCCTTATCATTGTCTGGCTGCCGTTTTCATTGTGGGTCAAATCCCAGCTTGAGTTCTGCCTGTACACCTGGGATGATCGTGCATTGATGTTAATGGGACATTTAAGGGAGAATTCAAGTTAAGCATGCAGATCTCAAGTTAGATTTGAACCCTACATGACATAATTCTGCCTCTCCATGCTAACATGTAGGGCTAGGTGCTGACGGATCACAAAAATGATAAACTGGTGGAAAAGAAAGTGGAACAAGGACTTAAATGGATTAAAAACAACAAATAATAATTGAGTGGATGCTTTTCAAGTGTGGAGTCCTCTGAACACAGGTAGGATCCAGCTTTAGGAGGCTCCACCTGTCTGTTGTTGAAATACATCAATAGTGTCTTCATCCTCCATCTCCAGCTGCAAACACAAACAGAATGTTTACGCCCCTGTTGGGCTCGGATCCCACCACAGGTCCTACAGTATTCTGTGTAGAACTGGAGCATTCAGAGGTTAAGTGACCACATGAGGAAAAAAGGAACAAAAGCCACATTTGGAATGAAAGGTTGCTTAGCACAGTAATACCAACCTGTGCAGGTGTGTCTGTTTCATTAATAGGCTGTCCGTCAAATCGAAACCTGATCTGTCTGATTGACAATCCCTGTCAAAGCAGAGCAAAAGCATTTTAGAGACTAAAAATAAGAGACGATATACAAATGGTATGTTTCCCAGCAAAAAAACTAAAAACAAACTAAGAGTCTTGCCTGTCTTTCGCAGTACGCCTTCATCAGTTTGCTGAGTGGAGTGTGCCTCTTGATTTTAAACTGGACAACAGAGCCGTCTTGACCAGCTACCTTCAGGTTAATGTGGTCATTCTCCGTCTTCACACCTTCCTGTAAGACGGAAAACAGGATGACAAGAAATCAATCAGTTGCCATAAACAAATTATACTGATAAGATGTCAGTTTTATTTTGACTGTCAACATGTCATGTTGAAATGAGTCTATTTTCCCGTTGTTTTGGGATAGATGGGTTTTGGAAGATATCTCAATGATTAGGTAGGTTTCTCCTGGGTTGGCCAACTAGCTGTGCATGAATTCAAATCCGTACACAGGCACAAGAGTGGCTAGTTAACTAGACACTGGAAGACTTTGTACACACCTGCTTTTAACCCACTTTTAATATCCGGCTCTCAAACGGAATTACACATTAGCTTGCTACCTAACTAACGTTATCAAATTGATATCCATTTCTGCACTGAAAGCTCAGTGCACGACCTGTGGTATACATAACAGCTAGCACTAACAGATACAGAATGTTCTAAGTATAATTCGTTTGTTCTAGCAGCAACTATATCCCTAAAGCAAGTCACTTAGCTTGTTTGAATTTCTAAAAGCAGCTATGTTAACCGAACTAGCCATCTTGAGGTAGCCAGTCGGCTAGATAGCTCCTGTTGAATAAGATGCTCATCTTTTACCGTTAGCTAGCTAACGACAGCACTAGTAGTGCAACCTAGAATCGCTAGCTACTAGAGCTAACATATAAAGTGCGCAAAAAACAGCTAGGTAGCTAGTCTAACGTTTGCCAACTACGTTGGAATCCATTCCATTTAGCGCAAAACTGTAAAATTGGCGCAACTTCGGTGAATAAATGTCGAAGCTACCTCTATTTTAAGAAGTTGTCAGATAACCACATTCAATCATTAAATGTGGTATAACAGGCAGACAGCGTGTAATTTCTTTATTGTGTGTAACAAGCACCACATGTAGCTAGCTAAGCAGGCTAGCCTAGCAATGCTAGCCAAGAATCCGCAATTCGACCAACCTTTGTTTTGTCTTTCTACCGCTCAAAAATGCGAAATAAGCCAATCATGAACATATTTTCACAGGCAGCTGAATACCAAATGTGGAAAATAAACACTGTTCAGACACAACATTTTCTCACCTTCGGCTTTTCCTCAGACATTGTTATTTGTTTGCTGGGGTTTCTAGTTTAAAGACAGCGGGTTAGCCGGTTTGCTACTTGGCTAAAAATTGCGGGTTTTCACCTCTCCCGTCTTTTCCGATTGCCCAAGGCGCGCGCATAGGTGTAATTGGCTCACAGATGGTCACGTGTTAAACCTTTCCTCGGGGTCGTGGATATGTGCACGCGCACCCGTTTCGTGCGCGTAACAGTGACTTAAATTTCATATATTGATTGGATAGCTATAATGACACTTCATGTATGTACATGACACATTTAATGTAAGTACATGTGCTCCCAAACCCAATACAAATGTAGACACTAAAAAACAAACAAGATAATACAACTTGAAATGTTTCAGAAAAATTAATGTTAGACTTTGGGTATAACAATGCACTGTGGATAATATTGGGGCATACTCTTACATAATCACCTGGAAATCATAACATTATCATCCAAAACTGAAAGTAAAGTTGAACACAATCAACAGCTTGAAGAAAGAGTGTTCTTGATCTGTTTGGCAACACACATGACTATTCTTGAAGGTTCATCTAAGTGCAAAGGTTCCAGTGTAAATAAAATAAGCAAGCATACTTTCTGGCAACATTTGTGTACTGTATCATATCAAATACCACAAAGGAAATAAATTGTAAGACAGAAAATAGAGTCACACAAAATAAACGGAACACGAATAAACACATGTTCCAATTTTGAACGCTAACAGTTATAACAAACAATAACACAAGAGAGATGCAGAACAAAATGAACAACACTATTGCATTCCCTGGGTTAGGGTTCTATAATAAACTATAGAACATGTTAGGGTTAGGGTTCTATAATAAACGATAGAACATGTTTTGAAATTGAACTCCTCAGATTACAACCAATCTTCACACTCACATTTTCTTTGGCTTGCATCCACTCACAATAAGAGGTCAACTGTGTGGAATGGTAAAAGAACATCACCAATACATTATAAATAACTTCCATAATCTCCCAAATTAAAATGAAATGAACATATTTTTCAGAACTGGCATTCATGGAATGATTAAAAGCAGATATTTCCATCCATCATCCTTAGTTATCTTCAAATCGGGAGTAAGGGTTTTCCTTGGCCAGACCTTAAAATAAAAACTGTCATCAGTAGGTAGCTGTCATCAGTTGGTAACAGTCAGGATCATGTTGTTGCCAGTAGGTGGCACTAAATGTTCTAAGTTAGACCATTCTGCAATATTGCAAACACAAAGTGTAAAAAATATGTATTAAAAGGTCCTCACCATATTTCTGTCTGATTTCGTCATGTCTCATCTGCATCTCTGTTTTCCTGTTTATGGAATAACAAAGACATCTGAATAACAAAGCTACAAATCTAAACAAGAGCATGGCTACCTGCATGCTTGAGAGCCTAGCCCTAACCCTGCATGCCTGAGAGCCCTAACCCTGCATGCCTGAGAGCCTAGCCCTTGCATGCCTGAGAGCCTAGCCCTGCATGCCTGAGAGCATAGCCCTAACCCTAATCCTGAGAGCCCTGCATGCCTGAGAGCCCTAACCCTTGCATGCCTGAGAGCCTAACCCTGTATGCCTGAGAGCATAGCCCTAACCCTAATCCTGAGAGCATAGCCCTAACCCTGCATGCCTAAGAGCATAGCCCTAACCCTAATCCTGAGAGCATAGCCCTAACCCTGCATGCCTGAGAGCCTAGCCCTAACCCTAATCCTGAGAGCATAGCCCTAACCCTGCATGCCTGAGTGCTATAACCCTTACAGTGCGTGTCCACTACAGCGACGCAAATCACTTTGTGTCGCTTGCCTTCCCACATTGCACCACGCTCGGGGGCGTCAGACCAGTGAATGCAGAGTTGTAGTTCTATAAGGTCACTGTTGTAGTTTGTATAACGTCATGACCATGTGTTGACTTTGGTTTACTTACTCACAATATCAATCAAAATACAACTTTTACACACATGAAGCAAAGATCCAATACACTGGCTAGATGTAGCATGATGTTATCTACTAAACACACTAGTTCTGCCTCTTTTTTGCTGTATTTTATTCACAGTGCAAGATTAAATGTTACAGTGTGCCACCGGGCACTCAGGGTAACCAGTCATGTACCGCGGGCGGGGATAGCTAGCTAGCACAGTTAGGCTAGCTAACTAGCAGTGCAAAGTTATGTTATCAGACTGAATTTAAAAGTACAAAAACCCCACCAGGAGCACCAACAACATTGGCGACCCTGTGCCATGCTTTTTTTGGTAGCTATCATCGCGTTGTTGTAGTGGACACGCACTGTTACTCTGCATGCCTGAGAGCCTAACCCCGGCTAAGCCTAACCCTGCATACCTCCAGGCTTTTAACAGCCCCGCGACTCACCTCTCCTCCTGGCGAGCCTTTCTAGCACTAGCTTCCCGCTCTGCCTCCTCCTCTTCCCTTGCATCCTCCTTCTTCCTCCTCCTGAAAAGATACAATCACATGAGAGAAGTTTCTCCTGTTCATAGACTGCCCAAGGGGTTGGCTTGAACAACTTTCCTGAATACAAAGGATCAAATGTGTGGTAAGGCCTGGCAACACCTCATGACACGCGCCAGTCTATCCTTATACAGAGCACCAATTACGGTTTTAAATTAGCTGTCAGATCTTCATTTTTAAGTTGACTGGTTAAATCCCAGTGCCATAAAGATGTCTGTGGGACTACTGTTTACCGCTGTGTAATACTGTGTACGTGCTGGTCTACATAGGGACATGTTATGCTGCTTACCCAAACCGCTCACACTTGTAGCAGAAGCAGCCAACCAGAATGCTAACAATGATCAGCCCCACAATCACTGATATGGTGATGATCAGGGCCTGAAAGTTCACTGAAATAGATGGACAGAAGAAAAATGAAATGTAAAACAGTGAAGTTAGAGGCAACAAAGCTCAAGGCAACTTGAGCATTACAAACATGAAGTGGTTATGAATGTGCAACATAAATGTGATATAAACTGTATATAAACCATCTGTATGGACTTCAGCTTATGTAACAGACGTGAGTTTAACCCATCTACACCGAATATACTTACTCCAGCAGAGCCCCCAACGTGCATCAGACAGCGGACAGACACTCCGAGGGGGCAGGACGGTCCTCACTGGGTACTCGACGCATTTTTTTGTTGTCATGCACCACAGGCACTGACCACATGTCAAAGTAAACTTATGAACAATAGTGATAGGGAAAAACTTATGAACAATAGTGATAGGGAAAAACTTATGACGTTGACTTTCACAATCGCTGTAATACTCACCGTCACATTCTTCAGGCATTCGGCACAATTTGAGTTGGACTTCAGACTACATGGAGCTGGAGGTTGACGAAAACAAATTAAATTAAAGACAACTAAGATCAGTCATATGGCTACATATTTTTCCAAAAGGTGACTATACAAAAGCAATGATAACACACTTAGAAAGAAAGTCGCTTAGGTACAGTAGTGTGGGTCGTGTAGTCCTATGCAAGCAACAATACTGTGCGTTTCACTTTTTCACGATTTTCTAAAGCTACAGTCTAGGCCTACTTCACTTAGTTTTTTTAAGAGACAATTTAGCATTACACACAAAAATACAACATCACTTGCACACCACTTGCACACAACTGAATGTACGGAGTCATTGCCATATGACAGATGTACGTGCTGTCAAAACTTAACAGTTAGAACTAGGGAGTAGTCAAGCTGTTAGTTAGCTAGATACTCTCTAAGATAGCGGCTGGCAAGCTAGAGCTAATTACCGCCTACTGAGTCCTAGCTCTAGCTAGTTGACTTACTAGAAACTGGAGGCGAAGTCTGTGCTTCAATCGTTTCTGAAAAGCAAAGGACGTAGAAAACAATCAAATGCGCGGCTTTAAAAGATCCCAACATTTTCTTTATTCGAAGTGAGGTTAGTTGATTGCAGTGACTTAAACCACTTGTAGCTATTAAGGAGCTGTGATGGAGGATGGAAATAGTTTTTGGGCGGTTCATACATGTGACGTCAGATCCATCAACTTCAAAATACTGTGTGAAGCTGAAACCTAACCAAGTATTTCATCGGCCTAGCCAGGGCCGACGGACTAGGTAGACAAGTGCTACAGTTGTGGGGGGGCCCAAGGCAGAGAGGGGCCCATGGGAAGTTTAGATTTTGGTTTTAAGTAGCCTATTTTTTGTTTTTTGTTCAAATGGTTTAATTACATAACTACATGTCACGATGAATATCGATCTAAATGCAAGCTTTGCGTATTAATTTAGTACATTATTGTATTCCAAAATTCTAAACACCCCTTGCAAAAATCGCATAATGGTTCAGTCCACACAACTGATTTCACAGCTCGATTGGGTATTCCGCCCCCAACGTAGCCTTCCCAACTGAATGCCTTACGGTAAGGCATTCAGTTGGGAAGGCTACGTGCGCCGCAAAAGACTTTTATCTGGATGGAGATGCGGCAACATGTCACAACTACAGAAGTTAAAGTCTGGCTCTCAGAAGCGAAAGGAAAAGAAAGAGAGGGAGAAAAAACAAAAAGAAGGAAGTCAGGTTCTGACTAACTTCTTTACAAAGAAAGGTGAGCACAAAACGTTTAACCACACAAGGTGAAACCCCATTCTTAAAGTATCGTTTTTAAAATGAACAGAGACAAGTTAGCAAGCAGACAATAGGCTACACTTTCAATTAAATGAGGCCTCCCTTGGTTAGTATGTTAATGGATAAATAAAGTGTACGGTAGGCTAATATTGCAATAGCAGGCTACTGATTTGAAGCAAGCTAATATCAAATTAATACTAAGCCGTTATTAGGCTACTACATGATAAATAATAACCTATGGCATATAGGCTATAGTTAGCCCCATAAGTCATGACATGACACAATGGCTATATCATCCTAGCTGCCTGCTAGTAAAACTTAATTTGTGAAACAAATTACAGAAACTGTCACAGAAAGTGGACCAGCAGCAACAACCCCCTCATCCTCCTCTGATGCAGACTTGAGACAAGGTGAGCTTAGTTCAACATGAAAGCAGAAATAAACTAGTTTGACTTGAATGACTGTAGCAACCTTGTAGCAACTTTTGGACCGATTCTGAAGTTTGCTGATATGTCAGAAGAACAAACAAAAGTGTCATGCCAGACTCTTACAAGAGCATATCCAAAGGATCTCACAGCTGGATTCGAGGAGGAAGTTTTGCACCTGAAAAAAATACATCAGGCAACATTTCCTCAAGACCTGTCACCTCTTCAGCTCCTTAATGCCATTTATAATCTCCAACTACAGAGCATTTTTGGAAAAATCTGTATAGCATTGAGGATTTTCTGCACCCTACCCGTAAGTGTTGCTGGCGGAGAACGGGCTTTCAGCAAAATGAAGCTAGTCAAAAACTACCTGAGGTCCACCATGTCCCAGGACAGACTGAACAGTCTTGCTCTTCTCTCGATTGAAAGCCAATTGGCAAGAGCATTGGACTTTAAGGACCTTATCAGGGATTTTGCCAACAAGAAGACCCGTCAGTGGGCATTTTCTGCGACTCAGTGATATGTTTGGGTATGGCCCTGGGGGGGGGGGCCCTTCCGGACTTCTTGTATAGGGGCCCAGAATTTGGTGCTACGGCCCTGGGCCTACCTACATACATTTTGAAGAAATTCATTTCTCCAAGACTTGTAAATGATGCATAAAAAGTATATTTAATATTATATATAAAGTATTGTATATGGCTGGGTTATAAGTAAGTCTAGATAACACAGACAACAAACTCCTTATGAAATACAATAATTTATTAAAGCATTTTTAAATCCAGTTATAAAACATCATTTTGTGATTCGTTTTACTCCAAACAAGCAGAAATGATATTTGTTCAGTCATTATAAATGGGAAGCTATGAGCTCTGGTATAGCTGCCGGCAGCAGACCAGATTAGTCAATGACAGAGGAGAGCCAGGTGGGTCAGTGATGCTGAGTGTGAGGTAAAGATTCATGCCATAGATCGGATCCGCAGTTAAATGAAGAATGAAAACCTGATAACCAGGTTTCAGTTAATTTGGGGGTATTGTTATGTTTATACGTGCAGTTTTTGATAGATTTGTTATAGCCTACTATACTCTCTGTATTGACTTTTGATGTGTTTTCTTTCTCTCTCCCATCATCAGCATGACATTTAATAAATACCCTGCCCTCCCCCAAACTAAGACACACTCCATCATTTGACACAAATAATAATATCTTCCTTCAGTAACGGATGTACAAAGCAATATGTGCTTGTTTTCTTTATACAGTTTGTCACAAAATGTAAATGTAATAAAACATTTCACTTGAGATAACAGATTTCAAATCAAAGTTAGATACAGAGGACTAGTTCTATACTTTTTTTATGCAAAGAAAATCATAATTTGAAGCCAGTGCCTTTAGTGAACGTTGCTACGTTGTGGAAACAGTCATATGAGGTTCTGGGAATCTATTGGTTTGTTCAACTAAACTGTAAAAACTAAAACTTCAATAAAGACAGATTTTTTTAGGCACATTTTACTTGTATCCCTTTGCACCGAGGATGTCATAATCAAACACCTTTCAGTCCTCCAGAAGTGAAATGCAATGCCAGGACTAAGACTATTGCTGACTGTCCTAAATAGCCGTGGGAAGCTATAATACTAATTAAGGCAATAGCGTTGAGGAAGGTTACCATCCCCAAGTGTGATGACGACAGTTGTGCTGCCCGTTGAAACCTGAGGGACTCTCCAAGCAGGATATCCTGTACTTATGATCAGTGGCTGAATCTACACAAAGAACATGTAAGGTTTACCTGTGTGGTTCAGCAACACTTTGGTCAACAGAGCCTTATTATGCCACTCTGAAACCATAAACAGCCTTATTATGCCACTGTGAAATCATAAACAGAGCCTTATTATGCCACTGTGAAATCATAAACAGAGTCTTATTATGCCACTGTGAAATCATAAACAGAGTCTTATGAGGGGAGGATCTTCCAGTCAGTTCAACTTGTATCATAATCTAATACAGATGTGAAAATGTAGAACTGAAATGTAGGAGTGATATTTGCTAACGTAATATCGCAGCCTTTATCAAGGTGGTGTACATAACAGAAGATGTTCAGCTAAAGTGAAGCATCATACTGACGAGGTGAAGACAGTAGCCAATACTACAATATCAGGTTTGCATATGCACTGAGGAGTACCAACACTTCCTCTCTATCAGAACAAGTCTGTGGTGGAGATATTCTCTCTAGTGGGAATTTGCCGTCCCTCCTGGGCAGTGGTTGTCTTGTCTCAAGGCCTGTCTCTGGAGGAGCGCATCCTGGTGGGCCTGTCTCTGGAGGAACGCATCCTGGTGGGCCTGTCTCTGGAGGAGCGCATCCTGGTGGGCCTGTCTCTGGAGGAGCGCATCCTGGTGGCGTCTCTCATCTGATCCAGTTGGTTCCGTAGCTGGACATAGATCTGAAACTGCTGCGTTTTTTCACTATCATGTTGATGTAGGCCTTCATGATTTTGGTGATCTCTCCCACCTGTCATGATGCAAAATGTTCACAGTCACCAGTTAGGAAAACAAGCTGATATGAGTTATATAACAGTTTGAACTCTGACAGGCAATAAAAGCCTCATTTGACAAAACTCTGAAATGCTACAAAACATTTATGAGTTGCTTATGATGTCATTGTAAGCCTGACCTCTGACAGTAAGTGTGGGGCTTATGATGTCATTGTAAGCCTGACCTCTGACAGTGAGTGTGGGGCTTATGATGTCATTGTAAGCCTGACCTCTGACAGTAAGTGTGGGGTTTCAAGTAAAGGAGTTCTTACTCCTTGTCTTCATAGCGGTCTAACCTAAATCCTTTTTGTTTTTTAATCTTAATTTCAACATAAATAATCCTAATCCTTTGATTAAAAAGAAAACGTACCTGTCTGGTTTCAAAGAACATCTCTCTCTCGTCCACGGTGATCTTATAGGTGTTGGGTTGTGGAGCGCCGAAGAAGATGATGTGTTCATAGGGGAAGGTTTCCAGTGGACGAGACTCTCCTCTCTTATAGACAGACACATTCTCAGCACTCACACTCAGCCACAGGTCATGCGGAAAACCTCCCTCTTTACACTGCACACACACACACACATGCAAGGACACACACACACATTCACACGTGCACACCTGGTCAGACACCTGACTGACACCAAACAGTATCGGTAACCTATCGTTAGCCTACCTGGGAATAACTTGATTCAGCAAACAAAAGGTAATAATATAATCAAAATTTAATACATAAATATGAAAATGAAAGTATCCTATCATCTGAATGGTCAGGATGTATAAGGCCCCCTTTACCTCCACGTCGAAGAGCGTGGATCCGTATCCATGCCACTCCTTGATGATGGTCATGTATTTGAGCATAGCCTGGTGTTGGTCCAGCCCAGTCAGCCTGGACCACTTCTCCAGGATGCTGGTCCTGGTGGCTGACGTCTCCTCCTTCACCCACATCTCCAGCATCAGATCTTCCTCCATCCTCTGCTTCTTCATGGAGCCTGTCTTCAGGCCCCGCCTCAGCGTCCCGTCCAGGAAGCTGGTTCTCCGTCGCTCCAGAGTGTGTCCCGTCTGCCCCGCCCCACCGGCCCCGCCCACCTTGGTGAAGTGAAGGATGCGGGTGCGCAGGCGGCCCACAGGGTAGATGGCGTCCAGCGGCCAGCTGAGCCGGGTCTTGTCCCCATGGAGGAACTGCAAGCGCAGCGCGGCCAGGTGCTGGAGGGTGTCCTCGGGCGCTGGGAAGTGTCCGCTGGTCAGGCTCTCATGTGCCTGCAGGGACCGAGGGAGGCTCAGTGGAGGGCACTAACTCTAACTGATGCTAAACATGTCTGTCAGTGTGGGTGTCATCTGTTTTGAGACTGTGTGTGTTTGTGTTGTGGGACTAAAAATCTCCCATGATGCACATCTATAACCACATCACTACCAGAGTGGCTCTTTATACTAAATCATCTCCATCTGAACGTACCTACCTGTTCAAACATAAAAGCAAACTCCACTCCTTCCTTGGGCATGCTCTCCACATCCAGGAAGCAATAGAGTTTAAAGTAGAGTCTCCACTGGCCCTCCTCCTCCACCTCCTCACTGCCTGAAAGCCTGGAGACAGATCACAGATTATAGTTCATCTCACTTCCCAGAAGTCTTCTTTCTCTCTTATCTCGTTCTCTCTCTCCGTCTCTCTCCCTGTCTCTCTCTCCCTGTCACTCTCTCCCTGTCACTCTCTCTCTCTCCCTGTCTCTCTTTCTCCCTGTCTCTCTCTCCCTGTCTTTCTCTCTCTCTCTCCCTGTCTCTCTCTCTCTCTACCTGTCTCTCTCTTTCCCTGTCTCTCTCTCTCTCTCTCTCCCTGTCTCTCTCTCTCTCTACCTGTCTCTCTCTTTCCCTGTCTCTCTCTCCCTGTCACTCTTTCCCTGTCATTCTCTCCTTCTCTCTCTCTCTCAGTTTCTCTCGCTCCGTCTCTCTCCTTGTAACTCTCTCTCCCTGTCACTCTCTCTGTCTCTCACTCTCCCTGTATCTCTCTCTGCCTGTCTTTCCCTGTCTCTCTCTCTCTATCTCTCTCTCTCTCTCCCTGTCTCTCTCTCTCCCTGTCTTTCTCTCTCTACCTTTCTCTCTACCTGTCTCTCTCTCCCTGTCTCTCTCTTTCCCTGTCCCTCTCTCTCTACCTGTCCCCCTCTCTCCCTGTCTCTCTCTCTCCCTGTCTCTCTCAATGCAGACCTCTGGGGGAGGACCACTGACCACAATACCCATGTGAGACTACATGACAATAGCTCCAGGTTAACTTCATAGGCATTCAGTTTCAAAGCGATACATTTTGCAATATCATTGAAACAGCAGTGGTAGTCAGCTCAGAACAGCAGTGGTGGTCAGCTCAGAAGGGAAGTGTTGCATCAGCTCTGACCTCTCAAACTTAGCGAGAACATCAGCCACAATGACACGGCTCTCCACAGCGCGGTCAAGCGTGTTGTTGTGTTCAAACAGAGCAAACATATTCCTGCTGTCCTCCATGGCCAGACCTCGGATCAGCTTCTCCACCACCTGAAGAAACACACACACAGACATTAATTTACATGTGTTCATTTAGTAGAAACTTCTATCCAAAGCGACTTCCAAGAGAGAGCTTTACAAAGGTGCATAGGTCACTTATCATAACAACAAGATAGCCCCAAACATTGCAAGCAGCCAAAACATGAAGCATACATTGTGAAAACCAAATAAGTGCCAAAGGCCAGAATCACAAGAGCATGTAGTTAAACAAGTTACAATTAAACAACATGAACCTCAAAAGTGTTCACAAGAGTGTACCTGTTGAAAAAGCAAGCAACTATAATATATTTCGCAGCAAGTACAATAATTTTTAATCAGTTACAACTAACCAACAAGAGCAAGTCTCTCAATAAGAGTCATTTGTGATCCTGGAGGAAACTAACATCAGGTCCAGCAAATCATTCCTAAGTACCGTTGTACTCCCGGAACAATTGCGTCTAGAGCCTACACACACACACACACATACACATACACAGACAGACATACACACACGCACACACACACAGACACACACACACATAGATAGACATACACACAGACACAAGCACGCACACACACACAAACCCCTGATTTTCTTCTGTACTTTCAATATGCACTATTTTATGTCGCTTTGGATGGTAGTGTGGGAGTTGACCCAGCCTACCTCCCCAGCAGTAGTGTGGGAGTTGATGGAGATCTTGCAGGAGCCTCCTCCGTGGCAGTACACAGTGGTGGTCATCTCCTGTCTGATCAGTAGGGCGGCAATCTCCTCCTGGGAGGGAACGTACTCCCTGGCCTTAGTCCTCTTCAGGGACTCTCCGATGAACAAGGCAAACTGCTCGATCTCAGTGGAGGGGTAAAGCTCCTTGATCCTGTGGAAACAGAGCTCAGAAGATTAACAGAGGAAAGAGAGAGTGTGTGAGGAGAGAGAGAGAGTGTATGAAGAGAGAGAGAGAGTGGGGAGAGAGAGTGTATGAAGAGAGAGAGAGTGGGAAGAGAGAGTGTATGAAGAGAGAGAGAGTGTGTATGAAGAGAGAGAGAGTGTGGAGAGAGTGTTAGAAGAGAGAGAGAGTAAGAAGAGAGACAGCATGAGGAAAGAGAGTGTGGGGTACCTTTTGAGGTGGAACTTGAGATAGCGCAGGATGCCTCGGCTGGGCAGGAAGGTGCAGCTCATACAGGTGAGGAGGTGCCAGTGGGCGCGATTGGCAGAATTGTTGGGCTGGGGGACATGATTGGTCTGTTTGATCAGCTGACAGTAAACCTCGTCCCTGAGTGGCCGCAGATCCTGGCAGGTCTGCAGGATGCCCTGGATGATTGGCACAGGGTCCGACACCGCCTCCATCTCCTGCAGAGAGTTGAAGATCTTCACCGCCTCATCCTGGAGGCTGGAATATCCCTTCTCCTTTTGCACTGTTACACAGAGAGAAAGAGAGAGATAGGAGGGGGAAAGACAGAGAAAGGAGAGAGAGAGACCAACCAACAGACACAGCCATAGACACACACAAACACACACACATAGACAGAGTGAGTGAGTGAGAGGATATTCACTACTAAAGACCTAAACCAAAGTCAGCATGATTTCATGATGATTTGACTGAATGTGTGACTCCGCAGTCAGGGTGGTGACAGTGAACTCACAGTGGATGCTGACGTCCCCATAAGGCAGAGGTAGCAGAGGGGAGTGCAAAGGATGTTGGGTATATCTTAGGATGGGGTTCCTCCAGTAGGTCTGCTCCACAGCCTCTACATTAAGACTGCTCTCCTACAGAGACACATGAACATATCAGAGATAGACTTGTAATGTCTAGCTGTGCATTTTCATATTTTTGCATGTACAGTAAGCATGTCCCACACAGTACTCCAAGAGAGACAACACAGTCTTTGAAAGGGGCTGGAAGGCATCATTTGAATTGTAACACGCTTTGCGACACACGGCACAGCACACAAACTAATTTAATTGTAAAATCACTCGACATACAGTGAGCTTTACTCTGGCTTCACTCACTTAACTACAGTGTGTGAGCGTGGCCACGGCATGCCTCAGTACAGGCCAGCTGCACACAGGAGAGGGCCGGGGTTAGCATGGTGCTACTGGCACTTAACGTGACATGAGACAAACACGGATGTTACTTAACATGATATTATGGATGTAGTAGATGTACAAACCAGGTTTATTCCAGTACACACCTGTTACAGCAGTGTAGTTATGTTGATCTACTGTATTTCAAACATGTTGGGTTGAGTTAGCGTTGTGGTGGTCATTTGAAGGTACTTTCTTTTGAGGCTTTTCACAAAGCACAACTCACCATATCAAATGAAGTTTAGCCTACCTTGATGTCCCTGATGAGCTGCTGGGTTGGTGTCTCGATGGGCACCTTGCTGTCGATGGCTCCCTGGGTGGCAGACCCCCACCTCATGGCCTCGTTCAGCAGCTTGGTGTACAGGCGGTATGAGTGCTTGCGTCCGTGTACGATGATGTTCCAGTATCCTGGACGGTCAACACAGACATTCAGAGATAACTAACAAGGTATGGCAACTCAGGAATCTTAACACACAGAAATAGTGGTGCCTAGAGTAAGGTGGTGCTACGCTAGCCAACTGATGCCATCCTACTTGTACTGTCCAGTTATCTTCTACCTATTCTTGCTGGGGTGAGGGATGCAGGGTTTTTTAAAGGGCAGCAGGCGGAATAATTAACAAAACTTGCGCTGCCTCTGTGTGGCCTGTGGTCATCCTCACCGGTGTCCTTGAAGACCTTCTCGTCAGGCTGCACTACGGAACACAGGCTATTGAGGACCAGCGTCCCCAGCTTAGAGGAACTCCGCTCTGAGGACTTGTAGTAGTCCAGTGAGTTGCTGGTCAGAACGAACCAGCGCTTCTTCAGCTTGACAGAGCTGCTCTTCGCTCCAGACCTCAGCTCCTTGTGCAGCCAGCCTGATTGAAGGATTGAGGAGACATTGAGAGCAGCACGAAACCAACCACAACAGTAAGATATTTTATGGTTTATATGCTCATATATAGGCTCATATGGAAGGCTCATATGGAAGGCTTATACACACCAAACCCTACAAACCTTGATGTGTGTACATGCAGTAGTCCTACATCAACCATCACACACTCATCCCATCCCAGGCCCCTTCATCTGCTGACTGTTCACACTTTTGAGGGCCAATTTGAGTAAAATCTCTCCCTCCTACATAAATGAAAACATGAATGGTACTGACCTCTGACCAGGAACTCCTGGCCGTCAATCCTGGAGTCTCCCTTGGGCTTCTGCAGCAGGCCGATCCAGTGGTGCATCTCCTCCGGGGTGTCAGAGTTGCAGTGGATCACCCGGTTGGCTGTGATGATCACAAAAGAGTTGGGCCTGGAGGAACATCCGTATCATGGGGTCAATGTCATGTATTCGAAAAGGAGATGCCGCAGCTTTGAAACAAAAATGTTATACTGGATGAGTATTCCTGAAGCATGTTCTTCCAGGAAAAACAGTCAATGAGATGGATGTCCACCCACGTGGATATGATGAATCACTTCATACCTGTCAGGGTTGTCTGACGCACAGACAGAGTCAATCAAACCAACATCCAGAGTTCCCTGCAAAGAAACACAGGACTGGTTAGTCCTGGTCCTCAACACCGTTGATCTGCTGTGTGGTTCAGAAGCTGGAGCTCCAGGGTGGGACTGAGGTGGAGGTGGAGGGACTGAGGTGGAGTACTGAAGTGGAGTGACTGAGGCGGAGGTGGAGGGACTGAGGTGGAGTACTGAGGTGGAGGTGGAGGGACTGAGGTGGAGGGACTGAGGTGGAGTACTGAGGTGGAGTGACTGAGGCGGAGGTGGAGGAACTGAGGTGGAGGTGGTGGGACTGAGGTGGAGGTGGTGGGACTGAGGTGGAGATGGTGGGACTGAGGTGGAGATGGAGGGACTGAGGTGGAGGGACTGAGGTGGAGGGACTGAGGTGGAGGTGGAGGGACTGAGGTGGAGGGACTGAGTGGAGGTGGAGGGACTGAGGTGGACGGACTGAGGTGGAGGTGGTGGGACTGAGGTGGAGGTGGAGGGACTGAGGTGGAGTACTGAAGTGGAGTGACTGAGGCGGAGGTGGTGGGATTGAGGTGGAGTACTGAGGTGGAGGTGGAGGGACTGAGGTGGAGGGACTGAGGTGGAGGGACTGAGGTGGAGGTGGAGGGACTGAGGTGGAGTACTGAAGTGGAGTGACTGAGGCGGAGGTGGTGGGATTGAGGTGGAGTACTGAGGTGGAGGTGGAGGGACTGAGGTGGAGGGACTGAGGTGGAGTACTGAGGTGGAGGGACTGAGGTGGAGGTGGAGGAACTGAGGTGGAGGTGGTGGGACTGAGGTGGAGGTGGTGGGACTGAGGTGGAGATGGTGGGACTGAGGTGGAGATGGAGGGACTGAGGTGGAGGGACTGAGGTGGAGGTGGAGGGACTGAGGTGGACGGACTGAGGTGGAGGTGGTGGGACTGAGGTGGAGGGACTAAGGTGGAGGTGGAGGGACTGAGGTGGAGGGACTGAGTGGAGGTGGAGGGACTGAGGTGGACGGACTGAGATGGAGGTGGTGGGACTGAGGTGGAGGTGGGGGAACTGAGGTGGAGGTGGGGGAACTGAGGTGGAGATGGAGGGACTGAGGTGGAGGTGGTGGGACTGAGGTGGAGTACTGAGGTGGAAGGACTGAGGTGGAGGTGGAGGAACTGAGGTGGAGATGGTGGGACTGAGGTGGAGGTGGTGGGACTGAGGTGGAGATGGTGGGACTGAGGTGGAGGGACTGAGGTGGAGGGACTGAGGTGGACGGACTGAGGTGGAGGTGGTGGGACTGAGGTGGAGGGACTGAGGTGGAGGTGGAGGGACTGAGGTGGACGGACTGAGGTGGACGGACTGAGGTGGAGGTGGTGGGACTGAGGTGGAGGTGGGGGAACTGAGGTGGAGGTGGGGGAACTGAGGTGGAGATGGAGGGACTGAGGTGGAGGTGGTGGGACTGAGGTGGAGTACTGACGTGGAGGGACTGAGGTGGAGGGACTGAGGTGGAGGTGGTGGGACTGAGGTGGAGGAACTGCGGTGGAGGTGGTGGGACTGAGGTGGAGGTGGTGGGACTGAGGTGGAGGTGGTGGGACTGACCACAGCGTTCTTTGGGTTTGCCTGCTCATGATGCATGTCCACCAGCTGCTCTGGACTGGCACTGTGGACCTTGCTCAGCACGTTGAACCATCCACTGCAGAGAGAGAGAGACGGGTAGACAGGCAGACAAACAGATAGACAAACAAAGATGAATGTAGTTACACACTGCAATCCCATACTACATCACCACTAGGGGGAGTCATATTTTCAGTAAACCATCCACTGGAAAACAACAACTATCTGAAACTACCTGTCCAACCTCATATTACACACAAGGTGTGATGTGGGTGAGTAGGACAAGGATGGGTGCCTCACCTGGCATCTTCAGGAGTCTCTGCGTAGATGTGATAGGTCCTCTCCTCTGTCACAATGTTCAGAGCATTCTCCTTCTCGTGGTTGTCCACGATGTCTCTGTCAAAAGACCCACAGACTCATAGCATCAGCTGAGACACTCACAGCAGACAACATCTTCTGGTGTCCAGGTGTCCCCAGAATACCTCAGTTTGTGGTGAACATGTACATAGGTAAAGCTTCACCTTTGGGATACAGCATAAAACCTTACCAGACATGGGAAGGCTAGGAAGTAGTAAACATGTAGCTGCCAGCTTCCAAATTGTAACTGAGCAGTTCTCACCTTGCAGCCCGGATGTCGATGGTTCCTTTCAGTTTCTCCTCGCCGTCATTCTCAAAGTATAGGAGCTTAGACTCCCGCAGGACAAACCAGCGCTGTTTCCAGTTGCGTCGGGACAGCGTGGACATCCCCCCACCCTTCTTGTACAGCCAGCCAGACTTGAGGGCGTCCTGCTTGGCCCGGAACCACATGAATGTCTCGTCTTTCAGAACACACCAGCGTCTCCGCCAAGGGAGCATCAGACCTCCTGGAAGGAGGGGGTAGTAGCAGAAGGGGGCAGAAGGGGGCAGTAGCAGAAGGGGGCAGAAGGGGGCAGGGCAGTAGCAGAAGGGGGCAGAAGGGGGCAGGGCAGTAGCAGAAGGGGGCAGGGCAGTAGCAGAAGGGGGCAGTAGCAGAAGGGGGCAGAAGGGGTAGTAGCAGAAGGGGGCAGAAGGGGTAGTAGCAGAAGGGGGCAGAAGGGGGCAGGGCAGTAGCAGAAGGGGGCAGAAGGGGTAGTAGCAGAAGGGGCAGAAGGGGGCAGGGCAGTAGCAGAAGGGGGCAGAAGGGGTAGTAGCAGAAGGGGCAGAAGGGGTAGTAGCAGAAGGGGGCAGAAGGGGGCAGGGCAGTAGCAGAAGGGGGCAGAAGGGGTAGTAGCAGAAGGGGGCAGGGCAGTAGCAGAAGGGGGCAGTAGCAGAAGGGGGCAGAAGGGGTAGTAGCAGAAGGGGCAGAAGGGGGCAGTAGCAGAAGGGGGCAGAAGGGGGCAGGGCAGTAGCAGAAGGGGGCAGGGCAGTAGCAGAAGGGGGCAGTAGCAGAAGGGGGCAGAAGGGGTAGTAGCAGAAGGGGGCAGAAGGGGTAGTAGCAGAAGGGGCAGAAGGGGGCAGTAGCAGAAGGGGGCAGAAGGGGGCAGGGCAGTAGCAGAAGGGGGCAGAAGGGGTAGTAGCAGAAGGGGCAGAAGGGGGCAGTAGCAGAAGGGGGCAGAAGGGGGCAGGGCAGTAGCAGAAGGGGGCAGAAGGGGGCAGGGCAGTAGCAGAAGGGGGCAGAAGGGGGCAGGGCAGTAGCAGAAGGGGGCAGAAGGGGGCAGTAGCAGAAGGGGGCAGAAGGGGGCAGGGCAGTAGCAGAAGGGGGCAGGGCAGTAGCAGAAGGGGGCAGAAGGGGGCAGGGCAGTAGCAGAAGGGGGCAGAAGGGGGCAGGGCAGTAGCAGAAGGGGGCAGAAGGGGGCAGGGCAGTAGCAGAAGGGGGCAGAAGGGGGCAGGGCAGTAGCAGAAGGGGGCAGAAGGGGGCAGGGTAGTAGCAGAAGGGGGCAGAAGGGGGCAGGGCAGTAGCAGAAGGGGGCAGAAGGGGGCAGGGCAGTAGCAGAAGGGGCAGAAGGGGGCAGAAGGGGGCAGGGCAGTAGCAGAAGGGGCAGAAGGGGGCAGTAGCAGAAGGGGCTTCTGTTAGTTTTCTGACATCATGTTTCACTTAGATTAAAGAAAATCATGATGTCCAGAGCCATACTGGAACACTGTAGTACATTGTGCTACAAACTGCATAATACATCACATTGTTATTTTCAGAGCCTTTGTCTCCCCCACACACTTTCAGCGATTAGCATTGCTGAGCACGCTACACCACTCAAACACTGTCCAGGTCTGTGTCTGCTGTTCAGGGTCACGATCAGAGTTAGGGATGAGGTTAAGGATCAGGCTTGGGTTCAGGGGTCATAGTCTGAGTTGGGGTCAGGGGTCAGTGGGAAAGTGGCGTACCTTTCATGTAGAGGTAGCTGTGGAAGTATGGTGGGGAGCTTCCATTTAGCAGACTGACCCTCCCATTGGACACCTCCTCATCTGTGTCCACATAGCCGTCAATGTCCTCCTCACTGTCAATGAACTGAAACACACAGACTTGTTAGAGAGGCAAGGCTCCGAAATCTGCGGTCTCTGCCAATATAGGATAGGGTGAGGGAGTTTGGTGTGTGCAAGTAAGTGTGTGAGTGTGTGTGTATGTGAATGTGATTGGGAGTGGGGGGGGGCAGTCAGCAAGAAGGGACAAGTTCTGAAAAGATCTGACTCGAGAGGAGCGATGATTTGATTCAAGACTAGAAGACAACTCCTCCCCAACAGAACTCTCTTGACAGATGTCATCCTCTCTCTCTCTTTCTCTACATATCTCTCTCTCTTCCTCTCTTTCTCTCTAGACCTCCCATCCCCCCCTCCCTTCCTAACTCCCTTCCTCTCTCCACTCTTTCAATATAACTCTCTCCCTCCCTCTCCTTTCTTCCCTCGGACTCTCCCTGGTTCCCTCCCTCCATCTTTCCTTCTCCCTTTTAACCCTAACCGTAACCTGTACTTCAGGTCCTCCCTTGCCCATCCACTGCCTCCTCTTTTCTTCTCCTGATTACTGGCACTGACTGGCAGTATCTAGGAACATATTCACACACACAGACACACACACACACAAGCAAAGCAAAGCAAGAAAATCACAGCTAAAGTATTTAACTGAACCTAACAGCAGGTTCATGCTTTAAAGTGTGCCATGTAGGGAGCCAAGAGGAAGGTATGAGTCTGTTCCAGCATGTGTGTGTGATGAATGGAGTACTGTGTGCCATAAAACACATCTTGAGTAAGTTGTGGGATGAACACGTATGTGCGTGTGTGCAAGAAAATACATGTAAGTGTGTGTCAGTGTGTCTGAACATTAGTAGGAAGATGTGTGAGTCTGTGAATATTTGCAAAAAGGTACTTCTGTGTGAGCGTGAATCTAGTTAGAAGTGTGTGTGTGAATATATGCACAACAATGTGTGTGTGTTTGTAAACATTTGCAGAAGTGTGTGTGTGTGTGTGAGCATCCCTCACCGAGTCTGAGCTTCCCCTGAAGGAGTCCAGGCTGTTCTGTGTGCAGGAGGATTTCCTCAGCGCATCCTGGCCCGTGGCCTGGCCGTCGTTGTTGCTGGCTGCGTCTGTGGAGCTCCTCTGGTCCTCCTCATCCTGGTCGTAGTCTGACTCCGTGTCCGGCAGGATGCTGAACGAAGGCTCCTCATTGGCCGACTTGTAGTCTGATGCCCTGCCGGCCTTGAAGTAGGCATATCTGTCCCCGTTGGTGAGGCCTGGGGGGGGGCAGGCAGGTGGAGGGGGAGGCGGGGGAGGCGCGGGGGCATACGTTGATGGGGTGGGGGGTGCCAGGATGGATGGAGAGGAAGACGTGAGGAGCACTCCCTCAGCAAAGTGGGCGGGGGGAGGGGGGAGGCTGCGGAGGACGTCCTTGTCCAGGGGGCTGATGGTGCGGGGAGGGAGCTCCGGAAGGGGGATGCACTCCTCAGCATGGAAGCCCTCGTCCTCCTCCTCCTCCTCCTCAGCGCGGGCCAGAGGGGCGCCAGAGTCGGATGGATCGTCATGGAGATTCTCCTCGCTTGACAGCGATGGCTCCAGGCCTCCAAAGTCCAGGAGCTCCAGGAACTCAGTGGCCACACGTGACGCCTCCTTTTCCAGACGGAAGATCTCCGCATCTCTCTGCTGCCGGCGCTCCTCCCTGGAGATGTCCCCTTGCAACGAGACGCCGTCCTCGTGCTGGCGCTGCAGGCGCTCTATCTCTCGCTCCAGACGCAGGATCTCCTCCATCTGACGGCTCTCCTCCAGGGAGGTGTGGGCGGGGCCAGGAGGCGCAGGCATAGCCTTCTGATTGGACAATGGGTTCACAGAAAGCAGAGAAGGTGAAAGGAGACAGGAAAAGAGACGTTGAAATCAGTGTAGACCTTAGTCATGCGCACCATCTCATTCATGGGATTTTGAGAACTTTGTACATTTAGTTAATTTAGCTTTTAGTTGCATTTCTTCAAAGAGACTCAGATACAAATAGTGCATGTAGAAAGTACAGCGAAAAATCTAGGATCAGAAGTAACAGTGTTTCCATGATCAGAGTCAAGGACAGTATTTTACCAGGCAACAATAATAACTATAAAATTGTACGAGATGAAATTACCTTTTGACAAGCAGAATTCTTCAACAGAGAGTTTCTAAGTAGAGGAACAAAGCAGGAGCATTGTTATAAGGTTTCACAATGACCTGAGTCGTGAAGAATAAAGTAACACAGGGGTTCTAAGCTTGGAGGGCACACCTGACAGTTTATTTACCTGTGCTCCACCTCTCTCCT
This sequence comes from Hypomesus transpacificus, assembly GCF_021917145.1. Lineage (NCBI taxonomy): Eukaryota > Metazoa > Chordata > Actinopteri > Osmeriformes > Osmeridae > Hypomesus > Hypomesus transpacificus. Next base: position 20,792,594 of record NC_061082.1, on the reverse strand, counting down.
TTGTAAGTCCTCCTCTTCCTGTTGAAGTTGCAGGGACTCTATCTGCTTCCTCTTTCCTTCCTCCTCACCCATCTGCCTCAGTCTCTCCACCTCCTCTCTCCTCCTCTCCTCCATCTGCCTCAGTCTCTCCACCTCCTCTCTCCTCCTCTCCTCTTCCCCCTGTTGTCTCCTCTCCTCCTCCAGCTTCCTCTCCTCCTCCTCCACTCTCCTCCTCTCCTCCTCCTCCTCTCTTTTCCTCTCCTCTTCCTCTCTCCTCCTCTTGTCCTCCAGGAGCTGGCGGTATCGTCGACGGGCCAGCTGTCCTCGGTGTTGCGTCTGCAGAATCAGGGCGGTGGAACGCAGGCGCAGGAACCCTCGTCTCCAGAAAAAGGCACGGTAGTTCTTCTGGATGGTGATAGTGCTGGATAGGACCCTCTGATAGTGTTTCCTGTATAGGAGAACACAGGAGGAAAACTAGATTACAGTGTTTCCTATGGGAGCAAATCAGAATACGTTTTCTTCGCCAAGTAAGTTTAACTACATGCTCTTATGGTTCTTCCCTTTGGGAGTTATTGAATTTTCTCAATGTATGCTTCATGTTTTGGTTACCCGCAATGTTTGGGGCTATACCGTTGTTATGATCAGTGACTATGCACTTTTGTAAAGCTATCTTTTTGGAAGTCGCTTTGGATAAAAGTGTCTGCTAAATGCATACATGTAAATGTAATGTAAGTTTACACAAACAAGGAATTTACTGTGGCAGGAAGGTGCATACGATAAACACATAAGAATCTTAAATATGAAAAGTAGAAAATGTACACCACTCAAAATAATTCAAAACAATACTATAAAATATTCAATATTAAATAAGATAAGAAATGCAATATGACTGTTGATTTTGTGCAATGTGCAATAAGTGACAAATGGACATCTATAAATATGTTAGTGACAGTTGGGAGTCTTTAGCCTTGTTGATGAGGCCAGCTGCGGATGGAAAGAAACTGTTCTTGTGGCGTGAGGTTTTGGTCATGATGGACCGCAGACTTCTGCCGGAGGGGAGTGACTGGAACAGTGTGTGTCCAGGGTGGGAGGAGTCGGCCACAATCTTCTTTGCTCGCCTCAGGGTCCTAGAGGTGTACAGGTCCTCGAGGGAAGGCATATTGCAGCCAATCACCTTCTCAGCAGTGCGGATGATATGCTGCAGTCTGCTTTTGTCCTTGGCAGTGGCAGCAGCGTACCAGACGGTGATGGAGGAGGTGAGGATGTGTACAAGTGCACCATCACTGTCTTTGGCAGGTTGAATTTCATCAGCTGCCGCAGGGAGAACATCCTCTGCTGAGCTTGCTTGGTGAGGGAGCTGTTGTTCAGTTCCCACTTGAGGTCCTGGGAAAGGATAGTGCACCAGAGATTAGCCTAATGAGGATGATGTCATCCGCAAACTTCAGGAGTCATAGATGTGTTTTCCCAGCTTCACGCACTGCTTCCTGTCAGACAGGAAGTCTGTGATCCACCTGCAGGTGGATTTAGGCACGTTCAGCTGGGAGAACTTGTCCTGAAGCAGAGCGGGGATGGTGGTGTTGAAAGCAGAGCTGAAGTCCACAAACAGGATCCTGGTGTAGGATGCCGGGGGTCTCTGGGGTGGGGAGGTGTGGGGTCAGGACGGTCCAATTATCTTTCAAATCAACAGTAAAACTTGTTCAGGTCGTTGGCCAGGCGAGAGTCGTGGATGGAGTGGGGGGCTCTGGGCTTGGAGTTGGTGATCTGCCTGAGCCCTCTCCAGACAGAAGCCGAGTCGTTAGCTGAGAACTGGTGTTGTAGTCTCTCAGAGTACAGTCGTTTAGCCTCTCCACCACCTGGCTAAACCTGTTCTTCGACTCCTTGAATGTCTCTATCCCCACTCCTGAATGCTTCCTCCTTCCTTTGAAGTTTAGCTGTAAACCAGGGTTTGTAGTTGTTGTAGCTCACCCTGGTGCGTGTTGGTATACAGCAGTCCTCACAGAAGCTGATGTATGATGTCACAGCCTCTGTGAGCTCATCCAGACTATTGGAGGCAGTCATGAACATATCCCAGTCAGTAGAGTCCAAGCACGCCCACAGATCCTCCATAACCTCACTGGTCCACTGTTTCGATGTCCTCACAGCAGGTTTACAGAGCTTTAGTTTCTGCCTGTATGCGAAATCAGGTGGACCATGACGTGGTCAGAGTGACCCAGTGCTGCTCTAGCTGAACTGAGACAGCCATGTCTCAAAACAGCTTCAGAACACCTTATTACTATTACTGTTTCAGGTACAATCAATATGATATTGTTCCCTGTAGGATATGCTATTGCTACAGTAATAGACCATAGTCCCAGTTTAGGGTTATGTATATAGTCGCAGGCTGCTAGAACAAGACTGTAACAGACACTACTGGAACTCCCCGTGCAGAGGGCCAGTGTGTGACAGATCTTGTGGTGGAACTGCCTGGTTAGCTAGCTGTGCCTTGGGTCAGTGTGTGACAGATCTTGTGGTGGAACTGCCTGGTTAGCTAGCTGTGCCTTGGGTCAGTGTGTGACAGATCTTGTGGTGGAACTGCCTGGTTAACTAGCTGTGCCTTGGGTCAGTGTGTGGTGAGCTAAGTTAGCAGCTGTGTTTAGCTCTGAGACTGGGAGTCATCACCCACACAAATCCCCTAGGCCACACACAATGTTGCTGTACTTCTCTTCTCCTCTTTCTCTGTCTCAATCTCTTTCTCCCAATCTCTCTCTCCCTCTCTTTCTCTCTATTAACCTCTCTCTCTCCCTCCCTCTCTCTCTCCATGTTTCCCTCCCTTTCCTTTTTTCTCAGTTTTTCTTTCTTTCTCTTTCTCCTTCCCTCTCCCCCCCCCCCCCCCCCCCACACACACAAACACAGAGACATTGTGACCTTGGACTCCACAGGAGGGGCGGGGAGGCTCGTTGACGTGCCTGAGGTCTCTCTCGGCTGTGGTTCTCTGCAGATTCCTGGAGCTCCACAGTGATTAGTGCTCTCGCTCTGACAGACTAGAATGGCCCTGTCTGGCCTAGCCACAGTCGGCACACTGCAGACCCACTGGAAAATGGAAATCTGTTCACTCCAACCAAATGTTTATATTTTGTCAAAACATTTGTTTGGGAAGGGCTATGAATGTCCTCCCGAGGCCCATGTCTGGTGAGACTGAACGTTCTATATAGTTGAATGACACAGTTAGTCCTCAGGTGGAGGGTTTGTAAAAGGAACAATATTCACACTCAGGCATGTACCGTACACAGTAGTGAATGGGCACATGAACATATGGGCACACACACATACACACACAACCTTCATGTATACACACAAACAAAACCTGTATGTATATACACAAAACAGATACATGCAAGTATGCACACTGACACACACACTACCAAAGAAAAAAATCATAAATCAACATTAACATTACCACAGACACACAAAACACGACTGTAGCATACATACTCATACACAAACAGATACTCTCCCACTGACACAAATGCCACCCATGCATACACTCGGACACATAAACATAACACATACTGTAACTTACGCACACTCACATGCAAACACATCCTCTCCCACAGACACACACAGACAGGTTGCTGTCACTCACCTTGCCACATAGCGGAGTATGTGGGCTTGGATGATCATGCCAGCCCTCCTCCTCTCCTTCTCCCGCTCCTTCTCCAGCCTCTGCTCCAGGGCTTCCTTCAAGAACACCTGGGAGCACACACCACCACACAGGGGGGTGGGGAGTGGGGGGAGGTGGGGTTAGCAGTAGTTACTCTTGATAAGGGCTCCGATAAGAGTTTCAGCTCAGGGTCCCAGAGCAGAGCTGGACCACTGCTCTAACAGGCTGGATCACTGCTCTAACAGGCTGGACCACTGCTCTAACAGGCTTGACCACTGCTCTAACAGGCTGGGCCACTGCTCTAACAGGCTGGACCACTGCTCTAACAGGCTGGATCACTGCTTTAACAGGCTGGACCACTGCTCTAACAGGCTGGACCACTGCTCTAACAGGCTGGATCACTGCTCTAACAGGCTGGATCACTGCTCTAACAGGCTGGACCACTGCTCTAACAGGCTGGACCACTGCTCTCTCTGACTGTATGGCTGCTCTTCCGGTTTGCAGAACTGGATATGTCCCAGAGTCTCCCTGGCTGGCTAGCTCGTCTTCTGGTTCCAGAGCAGAGGACTTGGCCTGAGACGAGGAGTGTTGCTGCTGCAGTTCAGAGTCATGTCCTGACTGAGCCGCTCCTCTGTGGCTGCTGTTGCTGCTGCTGTGGTCTCAGCTCCACTGACGTGCAGAGGCAGAGACACACAGGGAGGCTGGGGAGCGAGGGAGGGAGGGGGGGGGAGAGAAGGGGGGAAGTGGATGGCATCCAGACTGCAAGCCACACCCCTCCTTGCTTGCCGAGTTTTGTTCGGCAAGTTAACCCCTCCCTGACTGCCTGCCTTCCTCTCTCACTGCCTCTTTCCCTTACTGTTTCCATTTCTCTCTCCCTGCCTCCCCCTCCTGCCTCCACCTCCTGCCTGCCTCACTACCAGCCTACCTCCCTGACTGCCTGCCTTCCTCCCTCCATTGCTACACTTTCAAAGTATTAACTATATTAACTTTAATGTGTTTGTTAGTTTCAAACAGGGTTCAACTTCTTAGTGTTCCTTCTTAGTGTGTGTGTGGCTGTGTGTGTACATATGTATGTGTGTGTGTGTGTGTGGCTGGTCGTGTCTGTATGTGTATGTGAGTGCGTGTGGCTGTGAGTGTGTGTATGTGTGTGAGTGTGTGGCTGTGTGTGTGTGTGTCCATTTGTGTTTCACCAGATGTTCCAGTAATCACAGCCCAACAGCTGCAGTCCTGTCTGTCTCTCTGTCTACCTGTCTCTCTCTCTCTCTCCCTCTGTCTGTCTGTCTGTCTGTCTGTCTGTCTACCTGTCTGTCTGTCTGTCTGTCTGTCTGTCTGTCTGTCTGCTTGTCTGTTTTCTGCCTGTCAGCCTGTTTCCTCCAGCTTCCTGCCTGTTTCCCCCTCCAGTCTGTGAACCCCCCGACCCCTAACCCTAACCCTAACCCAGTCTGTAACCCCCCTAACCCTCCAGTCTGTAAACCCCCCCGACCCCTAACCGTAACGCTAACCGTCCAGTCTGTAAACCCCTAACCCTAACCCTCCAGTCTGTAACCCCCCCAACCCAAACCCTCCAGTCTGTAACCCCCCCGACCCGCCATCCTGGGACGCACTTCCTGGGAAGGCACTTCCTGGTCACACAATCAACAGGGTTAGGGATGATATAATTACACACAGGCTGTTTCTACTAAGGAAATGCCCCCCTCAACACATACACACTCACTCTATCTCACACACACACACACACACACACACACACAAAGACACAGACTTTAACCTAAAAGGCTGGGTTTGCTATCAAAAGACTATTGACTGAAGTGCTGGTGACATGGCAGGGCTGGTGATATGGCAGGTTAAGGATAACCATGGCCACATGAGTGTCTGGGATTAGTGTGAAACCATCACAGTTTAGAGGATGAAGGATGTGAAAGCTACTCAATAGAGCTGTGTGGTCAATAGAGCTGTGTTGTTAGGGTTAGTATGTATTTACTGAACATTCACCTGCTGTTCCTAGCACACACGCCCCCTTCTCCCCTCTCTCCTCTCCCCTCTCCCCTCTCTCCTCTCCCCTCTCTCCTCTCTCCTCTCCCCTCTCTCCTCTCCCCTCTCTCCTCTCTCCTCTCTCCTCTCTCCTCTCTCCTCTCCCCTCTCTCCTCTCTCCTCTCTCCTCTCTCCTCTCCCCTCTCTCCTCTCCCCTCTCTCCTCTCTCCTCTCTCCTCTCTCCTCTCTCCTCTCCCCTCTCCCCTCTCTCCTCTCTCCTCTCTCCTCTCTCCTCTCTCAGTGGTGAGTTAAGAGGTATGCTGGGGTTTACTAGAAGGGGTGAGATGAAGGGGCGAGGTGAAGGGGTGATATCTACTGTCCTTAGGTTCATACAGAGTTGTGACTTTATGCAAACAAGTGGAGGCTGTTCAACACGGAGCCATTCTGCTAAACAATGCAGCCTCTCTACACCTACAGAACCATACAGCTATTTACATTGTGGCTTTATATATGTGTGTTTGTGTGTGTAAGTAAGAGGCCATGGTTAAATTGTCCTGTGTCAAAAAGGTTGGTCGTATGGTGCTGTTTAAGACTTGTGTCTGCTGTGTCCTAGCTTGTCATTTATAACTGCCAATAGAATACCAACAGACAGTGTGTCATTTAACCAAACTATACACAAAACACGACAACCTATCACAGAAGAGTTCAACCCTACACAGAACAGGGTATGATAGACTGCAGTTCATTAGTTTCCAAGAAACCACACAAAAAAACCTCAGGATGGGTCCAAGTATTTATAGTCTCTTCCTGCTCCTCAAATGCTACCCATCTCTCTCTGTCACTCTCCTTCTCCCTCCCTCCCTCTCCCTCCCTGTCTTTCTCTCTGTCTTTTTATCTTTGCTCTCTTTGTCCTTGTGTCTCCATAAATGGCACACTGGTGCTCAGATTTAAGAAGATATTAAAAGTTAAACATTCACTGAAAGACAGGGGAGAGACTGTCTCTTCCCCAGTTTCTGGAACAATGACAGTGGGTTTGTTACCTAGCAAGCTTCTCCCACAGCGACAATTAGGAGGCCTAGTACAGACTGGTAGACTAGGAGGAGTAGTACAGACTGGTAGACTAGGAGGAGTAGTACAGACTGGTAGACTAGGAGGAGTAGTACAGACTGGTAGACTAGGAGGAGTAGTACAGACTGGTAGACTAGGAGGAGTAGTACAAACAGGGCACATTTGTGTGCGTGTGTGTGTGTATGTCTCTGTGTGTGTGTGTGTGTGTGTACGTGCGTGTGTACCTTTGTCTTTCCAAGCTGCCAGTCTCTCCTGCTCGGGTCGTGCTGAAAGAGCATCTCTGTGCAGCTCCTCCTCACATCATCTGCTGTGCTACTGCCCTGCACGATCATCCTGTACCTGGGGAAGGAACACACTGTCATCTCAGTGAATGTAAACATACTCAACACTGACATCATTTACAGGTAGATGTGATTCCTCCTTGTCTCTGATGCTGCTTGCTGGGGTTAGGGTTGGGGTTGCTGCGGAGGCTTTGCCTCACCTGCTGTAGAAGTCGGAGAAAGTTCTGCGGACCGGAAAGCCTGCCCTGCGGATCTTCACTGTCTCCAACATTCCAGAATACCTCAGCTGGTTGAGCACCACCGCCGGGTCAAACACGTTGGCGTTCTGAGGGACAAAACACCACCACAGTCAGGATTGTCCAGGAATGGGCAGACTTAAACTTACATAGCAGTATTAAACCCCCGTGCTTCTGGCCAAGACAATCAACAATCTCCCCCCAGAAGTTTGCATAGAACTGGAAAAAAACCTGTAAGGAACGCAATTCTAGCATTGCCTGTGGCTGACTGCAAATGGCTGGCAGGACTTGCATTTAAATCGAGGGGGTTAGGGAACCCGTCAGAAGAGAGAATGTTTTGAATGATGGTACTTAGTGTGCTATCAGTGTTCTAGTACCACCCCACATTGCATCACCCAGACCTCTGGCACACTTATAACTCTGAGCAGGACCAGGTAACAAGGTTCAAACACCAGCACCCATTCAGCCCACAGACTCCCACACTTGTTGTGCTGTCCAAAACCAGGCCTGAATCTCCATAGCAACGGGACAGAGCAGAGGCAGATGGAACTGTGGTATCACTAGCCACTCTCCCCTCCCACTCTCCCCTCCCACTCTCCCCTCCCACTCTCCCCTCCCACTCTTCCCTCCCACTCTCCCCTCCCACTCTCCCCTCCCACTCTCCCCTCCCACTCTTCCCTCCCACTCTCCCCTCCCACTCTCCCCTCCCACTCTCCTCTCCCACTCTCCCCTCCCACTCTCCCCTCCCACTCTCCCCTCCCACTCTCCCCTCCCACTCTCCCCTCCCACTCTTCCCTTCCACTCTCCCCTCCCACTCTCCCCTCCCACTCTCCTCTCCCACTCTCCCCTCCCACTCTCCCCTCCCACACTCCCCTCCCACTCTTCCCTCCTCTGGCTCGTTTGTTTTACTGGTCAGAAGCTATGCCATGAGGGGTGTCCAGAGGAGAGAGAACAGTACTTGTGTTCAGAGAGGCTGTGTTGACCAGGGAGATGTTTGACTGTGGGATAATCAGCAGCATTATTCTCTGCTCTGCGTCACACAGCTCTGCTGTTTGGGTTATCAGGTTGCACATTGGTGAACCTCGCCTCACATCCTACAGGCTGGGGTGGAACTAACAGACAACTCCCTGATGAGGATAATGTGAAGGCCCAGCCTCTACCCCACGGACCTCACCCCCTCTTCCAACCTCAACCCACAGACCTCACCCCCTTCCCCAGCCTCACCCCCTCCTCCAACTTTACCCTGTCCCCAGCCTCTTCCCCACCAGCCTTACCCCCTTACCCAATCCCCCCTCTCTCACCCCCCCATCACAAGGCTGATCCCTACCAAGGCCATTGTCACTCAGAGGACATGTAGTGTGGTTAAGCTCTGCTAGATACAACAGCATTCCCGGCATGTGTCAGTCTAATGACTGAGTAATTCTACCTCAAACACACACTCCCGCACACATTCACACACACACACACACACACACACACACACACACACACACACACACAGACACACACACACACACACACACACACACACACACACACACACACACACACACACACTCTAGCAGGCTCACTAAAGATGACTTCAACTCTGCTCTTTAGCACTGGTTTAGAAGGTGCATATTGCATGTTGACTTTGCATGCAGTAGATAGTTTGACTACAAACATGCACACATTCACACACAAACAACGGCTTTGTGTTTGTCCAAATACGGAGATCAGACTCTATGACAACATCAAACATCAAAACAAGAGCTCAAGAGTGCAGTTAGTGTCTGCATGTGTATGTTGGTGTCAGACCTGGTGCCTCCGAACATGTGTGTGTGTGTGTGTGGCAGTTTGAGTGCAGAACAAGCACGTCTGTCATTCTCTGGATTAACACAGAGTCATCTGAGTCACTGCATCTCGGCTGACCGGGGCCAGGTGCAGCCGCATGGCCCCCTGGGTAGGGGAGGGGGGGAGGAGGGGAGGAGGGGAGGGAGCTGGGTTGATGAGAACACGGGGAGGGGGGGGAGAAATGACAGGGTAGTATTGGGCACACAGGGAGGAGGGGAGGGGGGGAGTCATAACAGGATGGTGTTGGGGACACGGAGAGGAGGGGAGGAGGGGAGTCATAACTGGATGGTGTTGGGGACACAGGGAGGAGGGGAGTCATAACTGGATGGTGTTGGGGACACAGGGAGGAGGGGAGTCATAACAGGATGGTGTTGGGGACACAGGGAGGAGGGGAGTCATAACTGGAGGTCCACAGCTACATGAGGACCACCCTGGAACCTGCCCCCCCTCCACCCTGGGCCCTGCCCTTCCACCCTGGGCCCAACCCCTCCACCCTGGGACCTGCTCTTCCACCCTAACCCAACCCTTCCACCCTGGGCCCAACCCTTCCACCCTGGGCTCTGCCCTTCCACCCTGGGCCCTGCTCTTCCACCCTGGGCCCAACCCTTCCACCCTGGGCTCTGCCCTTCCACCCTGGAACCTGCCCTTCCACCCTGGGCTCTGCCCTTCCACCCTGGGCCCTGCCCTTCCACCCTGGGCCCTGCTCTTCCACCCTGGGCCCAACCCTTCCACCCTGGGCCCTGCCCCTCCACCCTGGGTTGCTTCCACTGGGGGGAAGGTGACTGGTTGCCAACCCCTGGTGCCACAAGGTCAGGAGGTCAGTGGCCAGGCGGCTGCAATTAGCAGACAGCCGTGACCTCTGACCCCTGGAGTTGGGCTCTGGGCTGCAGGAATGTGCTGGCCCACAGCCCTGCTGAAGAGAGGCACAAAGACAGCCTTCTCCCTGACCCAGCCCGGCTTTTCCTTCCCTAGATGAGGTATGTTATGGAGCACACACAGCCAGAACAGACTACTGATATCACTGATTTAACTTGAACAGAAAAAAGTAGTAAATGACATTTAAAGTACGACCACAGAGAACAACTTTGAATCTGGGAGGAGAGGAGGGGAACAGAGAGTGGAGGGAGGAGCGATAAAGTACATGTAGCCTTCTAATTTCCCAGGATCACAATGACTCTTATTGAGTGACTTGTTGCTCTTGTAGGTTAGTTATAACGAAGTTAAGTCTTGTACTCGCTGTGAAATATTTTACTATTGATTGTTCTTCTACAGGTACAGTCCTGCACTTTTTTGTGGTTCATGTTGTTTTAATTTGTAACTTGTATAATTGCATGCTCTTATGGGTCTTCCCTTTTGGCACTTGTTTAGTTTTTTCACAATGTATGCTTCATGTTTTGGCTGCTTGCAATGTTTGGGACTACCTCGTTGTTATGATCAGTGACCTATGCTCTTTTGTAAAGCTCTCTCTTGGAAGTCGCTTTGGATAAAAGCGTCTGCTAAATGCATAAATGTAAATGTAAATGTTATTTCCCAGTGTATCAGTTTACTGAACCTAGCATGGGCTGAGAGGTGCGGAGTAGCTTTCGCTGCTATAAAACCTTCATGAACTCACCTTCTCCATGTTGGGTTTGATGCAACGGACGAAGAAGGGGTTGGAGGCACTTAGAGTGGCCATCAGGGAATGGAGGGAGTCCTGGAAGGACATAACATCAACTCAACATCAGTCACATCAACAGTTTAGAACATAAATAATAATTCTACAAACAGCTAAATTTGTCCACAAGGTTAATTTGTTTGCCGTTGTCTTCTAAGTTGGGTAGTGAGCAGTAAACACCAAAGATTCGTGTTCTCAGGGTTGCTATGAGTGTTTCACCCTGTTCTCACCAGGGACCCTTCACCCTGACAGCTTGTTCTCTTCTCCTTCCTCCCTCCATGGCCCCCTCCCTTCCTCTCCCTTGCCCTCCCCACTCAGACTGTCTGTCTCCAGCCTGGTCTAGCCTGGCAGAGGGGAACATGCCTCACCCCTGGTCCGGCTCCCAGGCCTTGCCATCAGGGGTAATCCTCAGCTTTAGAAGCTGCGCTCCAGGGAATCCTGCCAGATCTCCCCACTCACTCCCTTCACATACCTAGCCAGATATCGCCCCCTCCCCATACGTAGTTAGGACATGTTACCCTCCAAACCCCTCCAAACCCCTCCAAACGGCCTCTTCACCTCCACATGCCCCTGCCCCCTAGTACACAGCCAGCATACTCTCACCCTGTCAGATGCTGTATATCTCACTCTTATCATTCCATAACCCTAACCTTGTCTCTTCTTATAACTTCTACTAACTTCTCAAGACGCACTTGTTCCGGGATTACAACGGTACTTAGGAATGGTCTGCTGAACCCAATGCTAGTTTCCTTAAGGATCACAATAACTCTTGCTTAGAGACTTGTTGCTCTTGTTGGTTAGTGGTAACTGATTTAAACTGTTGTATTCGCTGCTAAATATTCTATTTTAGTTAATTTTTAATAAAAAAATAAAAAAGTTTTATTTTTACTGATGCTTGTTTTTTCTAAAGGTACACTTGCACTTCATGTTGTTTAATTGTAACTTGCTTAACTACATGCTCTTATGGTTCTTCCCTTTGGCACTTAACGAGCTTCTTGAGCCGTATGTTGCCAATGAGACACATCGAAGCCGTGCGCTCACAGTCCCACAGACTGTATGCATAGCGTTGCCATTAGCGTTATTTTGCTACGGGTACTTTTAAGTTGTGTCATGTTGATATGTTATCCCTATTCACTGGGGTGTCTCCCCTTAACACCTTCTGTTGTCCTTGGGTTGTTTTGACACATTCTGTAATTATTTCCATATCAGAAATGTGGGTTTCCTTCAACCAAAACATTTCAAACCAAAAAGAACAACGTGTATGGTAACGTACAATGCTCTTCACAAGTTAAATAAATGATAATTTCACTACTGTCATTGAATTTGGATGTTTCATTCACTGTAATAGCATTTTTCAAAAACTATAAATAGGACATTGAAAGAAAGAAATGGTGAACCCCACAAAAGACTCAAAGGCACAACAAGCCACAAAAAGGTATAAAAATACCAAAATGTTGAAAAAGGTTTAACAAATACATCCTCATGTGTTCTCCCTTTCCTAGGAACACAGAAAAAGAATATCAGTGTAACTAAGTTTAGTACTACTTCTCATATAGTTTGTTGAGCCTGTTTTTTAATTAAAAGCCTCTTATACTCTATATTGAGCTCCAGGGTTCTTTTATACAGAGCCCTCACATTGTCTGCTCCAACCTGAAACAAATAAAAGCTCTGGATAAGAGCGTTTGCTAAAATGACTAAATGTAAAAGACATTGTCCCTTTGCAAGGCACACTTGGAGAAAGTTGAAGGTGTCCATTTGACTACTGTTTAAGCCAGATTCATTGCTTATACCTCGTGTCTTTGTCTTGGCCTTGAAGTGGAGGCCCTAGGCTCAGGGGGAGGAATAAGTTCCTCTTCCTGCTGAGTTTAACACCACAGCAATGTAATCAATTGAGTCATTTTTTAAATGAGCACTTTGAGGGCTTGTGTCTCATGTTCAGACCACCACCATTAGCAAGTCATTACTAACTAACACACGCATTTATACAGCGCATCGCCACCTCTGAAAATAACCTCATCATCCAGTTATTCCATTCAGATGACTTCAATCACATTACATTCTGGAGACATTACATCAACTTCATCTTCAAACACCCTGGCTAATTCTACTCAACATTTTGATTGTATATGTATTTGTATTCTTGTCCTGTAATTATTTTTTTATTGATGTTCTTTGATATGGGCCAAGTGCGTGAAATAAAGCTGAAATTACAGGCAATTCAATCACAGCCACACGTTCACACACTTTCACCATCTGTGTTGCAGGTAGTAAAAAAACTCAAAAGTGTATCCCCAAAACGCTCTCTGAGCAGGCAGACACAGTTTCCTGATCATCTAGGACCTCCACTTGAGAAAGTAAATGGTATATTTGATCAATATTCAGCAACCACATATGGCATACATACTGGCGTATGACTATTAGTTTCACTGTTACCTCTGTATGGCACAGTGGGACGACAGTGGTTGGTGGCAGCAACACCACTGTATTTCCTGTCACTGCAGAGAACAGTAATACATTTCACTCCCACAATATTCATAAATAATTGTTGAATGAACATGGTCACATAGACTACTTCAAGTAGTTTCTGAGCTGCTGTCACCAGCGTCTGAAGAAATGCCCCTTCCACTCCTTCCATCATGGGGCGACCCTGATTTCTGGAGAGGGCCAGCTCCTTAGCAGGAGTGAAGTCCTGTGGAGGAGAGCCCCCTCTGGTTTTCTTTGCCTAATTTTTCTTCTTGTTGGCTGCAAGCAATTTCATTGTTCTATAGGCCCTAATACCAATATCCTACAAAAGGGACTGACTCAGGCAATTCAGCCCTGTACTTGTTGGCCTTAAAATATGTGCAAGTTTTGCCTACTGCCACTTACCGGTTTGAATTATGTTTTTATATTGATTTTATTTTTTACTTGCTCCCATGATCGTTTGCCACTGCCAGAGTTGCAACTAAGATAATGCAGCAACAAAAGTTTAACGTTATGGAATGCCCAAGTGTAATCATGGTCAGATCTTGTGCCTAGGGCAGTGATATCAGTAAGTCGTGTAGCTTATGCATTTACAGAGTCTGCTATTTTCGGCCAGCTTGGCAGCAGCGACTGTGTTGCTTTTTGCCTGTATTATATGTCTGTATTCCTGATATGTTTGTATTAAAAATTTTCACGCAGGAGGAGTAGACAAAGTTTGGTAGATTATTGTCTGCTCCTCCTGCGTGAAATATGCGGCTCTTGTTTTGTCCATGTTTGCGATTGGACATACGGTGCAAACACCACCCCTTTATGTGAACGCGCACGTCTAGAATGGAAAGATCTGGGTTGAGTTAGAGAGTTGATAATCACCATTGTGATACTGCTTATCGTGATGCAGTTGTTAGGGTTCGTGAAGCCGGGTAACTGAAAGTAATCCAGAGCATGTTGATCTTGATTCGTAGTACAGACCTATGTCCTTTCATGTTGTGTTGTCATGTTGTGTTGTCATGTTGTTGTGTTGTCATGTTGTGTTGTCGTGTTCTGTTGACATGTCGTGTTGTCATGTTGTCATGTTGTGTTGACATGTTGTCCCAAAAAGTCCTTAAAGTCCCAAACCTGACTTGAATTAATTTAATTAGTCAAGCCATGCTACAGCGGTTCCATAAAGGCCAATTTCAGCTCACGCACTCCTACTAATTCAAGTCAGATTTAAGTAGTCAAGCTAATTGCGCGTGCACCCTATTCTTAAGCAGCCCGAGAGGTAAAACATGGATCATACAATCCACCACGGCAAAAAGCAATGCACAAGGCCACTTGACTTCTTCCAGAAAGAACGTCCCCTTTAAGCGGCATACGATGACAGCTCTCATACACCGCTTCATCAAAATAAAATGACACGCCATGATTGACGTGAACGATAGGCTACGTAGGTCGAGGTCCTTTTTTAGACCTTTACTTCGTCGATTAAAAAACAGACACCCTCTAAACACATCTAAATTTACTTTTTTGACATTGTTTTAAATTAATAGCCTACTATTAATCAATAAATTATCCAGAAGCCTAACGTTTTAACGTTGGTTTTCATGTCGGGAAAATGGAGGATAGATGTATGGATTTAGGTTTCTTTTGCAATTGTAGGCTACTGTTAACAATTATATAGCTATGATAATTATACTCTGATAATTTAGATTGAGATATAGGCCTATGACTGATGCCTGAACATTTGAAATCACCAACTACCATAGCCATACATTTGACAGCTATGGTGTGTATCAAATCATTGTTCATCATTGTTTAATGCATTAGGCTAAATGTTGTAGCCTGTGTAGGCTATTTAAGTAGATTTTCTATAAATGTAGCCTTCATTTTGAACTGATGAGAATAAGAAAATGAGTATGTCCGTGGTAAATCATCGTTTTCCCGTTGGGTCAGTGTTACAGGAACGTCTGGTTAAGCAACAACAAGGGCTAAGCCTGACAGTTAGCCTTACCCGGACCAGGCTAGTTTAGAAGCATAAGTTACCATAGTAACCGAGTTCAAACTACGTTGACCTAGCTTTATGGAACCGAATGAACTAAAAATGAGTCAGACTAACTGACATAAATCTGGCTTATTCGGTAAACTCGCTTTATGGAAGAGGCCTCTGGGAGCTGACTGTGGGCTTGTTGTGATGTCATGGTGTGATGTCATGTTATGTTGTCATGTTGTGATGTCATGTTGTGATGTCATGTTGCAATGTCATGTTGTGTTGTGATGTTGTGATGTCATGTTGTGATGTCATGTTGTGGAGTTGTTCTTCTCTCACCCTGAACTGGGAGCTGACTGTGGGCTTGTTGTGTTGTCATGTTGTGATGTGATGTTGTGATGTCATGTTGTGATGTCATGTTGTGATGTCATGTCGTGATGTCATGTTGTGATGTCATGTTGTGATGTCATCTCACCCTGAACTGGGAGCTGACTGTGGGCTTGCGTCGGGCCGTACCCATCTTCAGAGTCTCCTCTCCGTTCCTGCCTGCTGGTCCCACCAGCTCAAACAGGTCGTAGATGAAGTCCAGCCTGTCATGCAAACACAAACAAACATGTGAACATTCACGCACTAATACACATGTAAACATTCACACAAACACACACACACGTCAACATTCACACACAAACACACACACGTAAACATTCACACATGAACAGACACATCAACATTCACACAAATACACACACGTCAACATTCACACACAAACACAGGGCCAGGCTGAAGGTTAGAGATGGCCAGGTGTGAATGGAGCTGACCTGCTCTCCTTCAGCATGTTCAGGATATCATCTCTGAATGTGTCTCTGTTCTTCTCCAGGATCCCACGTGCGTCGTACAGCACCTGAAACAGGTACACACACGGTTAGGGACATCTGTTTACTGCATGTGTGCATGCCCAGCCTAAACACAGGAGTGGGCCTGTGGATGTCATTAGGGATGAGACCAACACAGTACACATTAATTACAGCCCTATTCCTATTCTATTGAAATAGAGGCAGACGAGCGGGGCTCGAGTGGATGACTGTTGGGTTGGTTTGTTCTAAGTGAAGGATGATTCACGTGTGTGAATCTCACCCTTCTATGCATTAAGACTCAAGGGTGCATGTGAGTACAAGGGCGATGATGTATCAATATATATATATGTGTGTTTCTTATATAAAATTATTATAATTAGACCAATATGGTGTCCGCTCCAGATTCATCATGTTTGATTTGGGATTTTCCCACGTATTGTTGTAGTATATAAGAAACCAACTCACTGCTCGCTGGTCTCCCAGCATGTGCAAACCCGCCCTCTTCAGAGGATTCAAAACGCAGCGGCCCACCTGGTCTACAATCTACCCAGACGCTCCCATGTTACCCCGCTCCTCATCACTCTCCACTGGCTACCCATCACAGCCTGTATCAGATTCAAGACCCTGGTACTGACCTTCCGAGTACTGAACGGGACTGCACCTGACTACATCAAGTCTCTCCTGCAACCTTACACCCCCACCCGTCACCTACGGTCTTCTTCAGACAACCGCCTGGTGATCCCACCGCTCAAGACCGCCCGACCGCCCCAGCTCCCCACCTCCATCAGGGACACTGACTGTCTCCCCACCTTCAAGAAAAGGCTCAAGACGCACTTGTTCCAGGAGTACAACGGCACTTAGGAATGCTTGGCTGGACCTGATGTTAGTTTCCTCCAGGATCACAATGACTCTTATTGAGAGACTTGTTGCTCTTGTAGGTTAGTTATAACGAAGTTAACTCTTGTACTCGCTGTGAAATATTTTACTGTTGATTGTTCTTCTACAGGTACAGTCTTGCACTTTTTGAGGTTCATGTTGTTTTAATTTGTAACTTGTATAACTGCATGCTCTTATGGGTCTTCCCTTTGGCACTTGTTTCGTTTTTCACAATGTATGCTTTATGTTTTGGTTGCTTACAATGTTTGGGACTACCTCGTTGTTGTGATCAGTGACCTATGCTCTTTTGTAAAGCTCTCTCTTGGAAGTCACTTTGGATAAAAGCGTCTGCTAAATGCATAAATGTAAATGTAATGTAATTTGCAGTATGTATGTTTGTGTGTGTGTGTGTTGTGCACCATACACATTTATTCATTTAGCAGACGCTTTTATCCAAAGTGACTTCCAAGAAACAAACAGTAGATCATTTAAGTCTTTCTTTTGTTCTGTTTGCCATGAAAGAGCTGACCTGAGAGGAGGACTGGAGGAGCTGAACAGCCAATCACTCCCAGTTTTCCATGACGAGTCCAGGTTCTCCATTTGGCGGGATTATAGTATGGAACACACTGAGCCCACATCTGAGTGGTGCCATCTAATCAGATAAAGGATGTGTCTCTCTCTTGTTCTGTGCCAACCAAGTCAGCACGGCTTAGATAACAGACACCACCACAGTATCTGGGTGGAGGGTGTGTGTGTGTATGTTGGTACGTGTATGCATGTGTGCGTATGTGTGTATGGGGTTATGTTTGTGTGTGTATGTATGTTTGTGTACGTGTGTGCGTGTGTCTCCTAGCTAACTCCTCCCAGCAGTGGGGGTCATTATCAGGGGTCCTGTGCCAAGCCTCGGCCCGCCACGCTCGCACTGAGGATACATTGTCCAGGCCGGTCGTCACGGGGACAGTCTCCCTCAAAGCCAACCTTTGACTCCCCCGGTGTGAGCCAGATTGTCCACCCTCCTCCCCCTCCACATCCCACTCCCCCCTTTCTGAAGTTGTTCCTATGTGAATGCTTGTTGCCTTATTTCTTGCTCTCTCTCTCTCTCTCTCTCTCTCTCTCTCTCTACTTCTCTTTCCCTCTTTCTCTTTTTCATCAGAACTCATTACTTTCCTTCATTCAGAACAGATGAAAGGGGTGAGGAGGGGACGAGGGAAGGAGGGAGAGAGAGAAAGAAAGGAAGAAAACAGAGGGAGGAACCTGGTTCTTGGCCTCCCTATCTGTGGTGCAGAGTTAAGGTTAGGTTTGGGGGAAAGACAGAGCATGGTAGGGAGAGACAGAGCATGGTAGGGGGGGAGAGACAGAGCATGGTAGGGAGAGAGACAGAGCATGGTAGGGAGAGAGACAGAGCATGGTAGGGGGGAGACAGAGCATGGTAGGGGGGGAGACAGAGCATGGTAGGGGGAGAGACAGAGCATGGTAGGGAGAGAGACAGAGCATGGTAGGGAGAGAGACAGAGCATGGTAGGGGGGAGACAGAGCATGGTAGGGGGGGAGACAGAGCATGGTAGGGGGGGAGACAGAGCATGGTAGGCGGGGAGACAGAGCATGGTAGGGGGGAGACAGAGCATGGTAGGGGGGGAGACAGAGCATGGTAGGGGGGGAGACAGAGCATGGTAGGCGGGGAGACAGAGCATGGTAGGCGGGGAGACAGAGCATGGTAGGGAGAGAGACAGAGCATGGTAGGGAGAGTCAGAGTATGGTAGGGGGGGAGACAGAGCATGGTAGGGGGAGAGACAGAGCATGGTAGGGAGAGACAGAGTATGGTAGGGAGAGAGACAGAGGCCCATGGCCAGAGTGTGGGACGAGGTGCCCGCACGTGTGATGTGTATGAGTGTGTGTGTGCATACTTGTACAACATAATGTGTGTGTGTGTGTGTACCTCTCCAGCGTAGTGCTTGATCCCAAACTGGTGGTCCGTGACCCTGGGCTTCACGTAGTAGGAGTTTGCCTGCAGGCACAGGAAATAACATCAGAACATGGCATCACAGATTCACCATCATGGATTCATGATAAAAACGTTCTTGCTGAACCAGAGAGATTACTAAAACACCTCGTTCAGTCTCTGAGGAGCTATACCTTCTGTAGGAGGGGGGGAGAAGGTGAAGATATGGGGGGGTTGAGGAGATGCAAGAGGGGAGGTCAGGGAGTTTGTGTGTTTGCCCATGGCTCTACTGTTTCGTAGTGCCTTATGCCTGCAGCGTTAGCGCTAAAGCTAACCTCATGCCTGCAGCGTTAGCGCTAACGCTAACCTAATGCAGCTTTGTGAAGACGCTCTTTTCTCCTGCTCACAATGCTGCTGAGGCCTGGCAAGCCTGGTGATCATGTTAATATATTGTTGTGTTAGCGTGCGAGCAAGGACAGGGGCGTGAGATGTTGCAAACACCAGCTCTATTCACTAGCTATGGGACAAATTAACTCCTAGTGGGCTCAACTTTACTCTTATATAATTGTGTGTGTGTGTGTGCCAGGGGGGTGGTTACGGTACAGGTGTGTGCAGGCATATACAGTATTTGTGGGTGGGAGGGGGCATGGAGTATATGGTGTGTGTGTGTGTTGTTGGTACTGACTGCGTGCCGGCTGTGGAGTTTTTCCAGAAGGGTGTAGTCTGTGCCTTTAGGGAAGCGGCTCTCCTCGTTGATAAGAGCCAACATGCCCAGTTTCTGAAAGACAGGACCAACTGTCAGAGAGAGGGCAGCAAGACAGACAGAAAGGAAGGCCAGCAGGCAGACAGACAGACAGACAGACAGCCAGGAGGGCCAGCAGGCAGACAGACAGACAGGAAGGAAGGCCAGCAGGCAGACAAACAGACTGGAAGGCCAGCAGGTAGACAGACAGACAGGAAGGCCAGCAGGCAGAGAGACAGACAGACAGACTGGAAGGCCAGCAGGCAGAAAGACAGACAGACAGGAAGACCAGCAGGCAGACAGACAGACTGGAAGGCCAGTAGGCAGACAGACAGACAGACAGACAGACAGACAGGAAGACCAGCAGGCAGACAGACAGAAAGGAAGGCCAGCAGGCAGACAGACAGACAGACAGACAGACAGACAGACAGACAGACAGAAAGGAAGGAAGGCCAGCAGAAAGACAGACAGACAGACAGACAGGCAGACAGGAAAGCCAGCAGGCAGACAGACAAACAGAAAGGAAGGCCAGCAGACAGACAGACAGACTGGAAGGCCAGCAGGCAGACAGACAGAAAGGAAGGCCAGCAGGCAGACAGACAGACAGAAAGGAAGGCCAGCAGGCAGACAGACAGACAGACAGACAGAAAGGAAGGCCAGCAGAAAGACAGACAGACAGACAGACAGGAAAGCCAGCAGGCAGACAGACAAACAGAAAGGAAGGCCAGCAGACAGACAGACAGACTGGAAGGCCAGCAGGCAGACAGACAGACTGGTTTGAGGGGGTTGTATGTTATCATAACTGTCTAGTCATGACCAGACAGGTTCTGTTGGTTGATACTGATTACATAAGCGCTAGATTCCATACGCTCAATAAGTTAATCCCAGGATGTGTCAGTATTGATATTCCGCTTTATGTCAGATGTTCTGCTACCTTCTCTATGAGGTCCAGGCACTCAGCGTTATCCATCCAGTCAATGGCTTCCCACTGAATCCCTTCCCTGTGGAGAGACAAAACACACACACACATTCAATCCGACACACACACACACATTCGACCCCACCCCCCAAGCAAACGCACAAAACACAGACACACACACATTAGATATAAACAGTGTGAAAGACACAATAGCCATATTGTCCGGCAGCTCATGTGATGAAATGAGGCATGTCCAAGGAGCCAGTACATCTACAGAAAAACAACCGAGCAAGAACAAACTGGCTCAGGGCCTGGCACCACGCCAGGCTCAGCCAGACCCAGGAGGAGAACTGGCATAGGGGGAACTGCTGAGGTGTGTGTGGGGGGAACAGGGCCCCCTCCACACCCTCAGTCTAGACCCCCCCTCTGTCTTTGTGACTTCCCTATCACTTCACACAGACTCAGTCCCCACCTGAAGCACTGTCCTTGCAACTCCTCAAAGACACAAACTTCACGACCGTGATCCTACAGCCTTCATATCCTGTGTTCCCCATTACCAAACAGGAATGAAGGAATGACCTTTGAACTTTACCTGATTGAACCTGAGCAGAGAGATCACCTGTTGTACTCCAGTTGCTCCAGGGAGAAGATATGCTTGTTGAAGTACTCCTGCAGTTTCTCGTTGGCGTAGTTGATGTTGAACTGCTCAAACCGGTTCACCTGGAAGGTGGAGGGGAAGGAGTTCTGTTAAGCAACAGCTGCATAGCACATGTAGAATGGAGAAAGGGCTTGAAATTGTTGCCATTTTGATCGCATATGCATAAGCGCCCGAAACTGTCTATGCGACCTCAAAATATATTTGAGAGAATTTGTGTGAGTGCAAATAATTATGTTTTTTTTTACAAAATGCTCGCTAATTAGCCTCCTTAATTAGGTACGTGCCGGCTGTGAGGTGATAGTGACCGGTCCATCGTTCTATCCAACGTTCCATAACCAATTAAACTTCATCTTTACATTCTGAACTTTAAAACATATTTTAGATTTCAGTCAATCTTTGTAACTGCGCTCTTTTGTCACATGATAGGGAGCTAACTAGCGTGCCAAAGAAATCCAGGGCTCTCACATCTCACA
Organism: Hypomesus transpacificus; assembly: GCF_021917145.1. Classification (NCBI taxonomy): domain Eukaryota; kingdom Metazoa; phylum Chordata; class Actinopteri; order Osmeriformes; family Osmeridae; genus Hypomesus; species Hypomesus transpacificus. The sequence continues at coordinate 20,771,043 of NC_061082.1, read as the reverse complement.
CATTCGTTAGACTCTAAGGCCTTTCTCACCCATCACCTTGTATTACTCACAATGAGAAGTAAGGGCTAACTTATGTTATACAGAATTAAATGGCACCTAACAGCCAGTTAGAAACATCACCAGCACCCCCCCCCATCCCGTCTCCAGGAATTTTTGTACCCAAACATTGACAAGTTTGGCAATCTCATGCCAAACTTTTGATAAAACTTGAGAGCCCTGTACATCTATAACTTAATTTTTTTGTTGTGGTGCTCCTTAATATTCGGTGGGTACTCCTAAATTTTTCTGGTGCTCCTAACTTTTTAAAGTTGGAAACACCAGTGCCACCAAGTAAATTGTAAAGTGAATTTCAAGAGCTGCACATAACGGGGCATCAGGTCTTTCGTTTGAATGACTTGGGGATGACCAAGATACGTGGTTTTGCACCGGCCTAGACAAATCATGCACACCGTGGCCCACCTCAAAGTTCTCAAAGCCAAAGATGTCCAGGATGCCGATGGACTTGAAGTTGTCCTTCCCCCGGATCTTCTGGTTGATCCTCATGATTATCCAGGAAAAACACTGGGAGTACAGCGCCATGGCAACAGAGTCCCGTGAGTCCACCGCCTGTCAATCACACAACAGAATGGAGGATTACCGTAGAAACCAGGTCATTTCATTTAGTAATTTTAGTCATTTAGCAGACGCTCTTATCCAGAGCGACTTACAGTAATTACAGGGACATTCCCCCCGAGGCAAGTAGGGTGAAGTGCCTTGCCCAAGGACACAACGTAATTTGGCACGGCCAGGAATCGAACCAACAACCTTCTGATTAATAGTCTGACTCCCTAACCGCTCAGCCATCTGATCCCTAAGTATCTCCATCTAGGCTGCAAGCATCGAGTATTACACGCCGGCCTTGGCCTGTTGCTGTGGCAAACTGATCGGTGTTCATCATGGTCGTCAGGAGGATGCAAAGACCAAAGGGATTGAAGTACATCTGAGAAGGGGGGGCAAAGCTTAAGTCATCAGTCAGACTAAGAATGACCAAAATGTAAGTTCTGTGTTTTAGACCGAATGTCCATTATCTGTCCTTCAGAAAAGGTTCAGGCGCTAGTAGGGCTGTCCCCACTCAGTAGACTAGTAGATTTTCTGGTCGATATGCTCTTGGTCGACTAAGATGTTTTTAGTCAAGCTGCCGTATGGCAGTGTGAGATCTGATTCCCGCTTGTGTCACCATTGCTAAATTAAAGAAATGTTCTACAGAAATTGTAGATTATATTATTTAAGACAAATGAAGCAACTCAAAAAATATACATTTAAAAGAAAAGGTGTTATTGCTTTCCCTGTCGTTAATCTGTGTTTGTTTTGTTTGTTTTTTGCACACGGCACGAGCACAATTGGCTGCCGAACTACAACTCTGCCATAGCCTACTTTGTCGGTGTTATTAGGCAAAATGGCAAAGAAATCTGTGGTATGGCAGCATTTCATTTACAGTACATTTACATTTACAAAGTACCGTGTGAATTAAAAAACGTTGAATGAAAAACTAAACCAACAACGATTTATTTTTCATAGTTCTATGTTGAATATGATGTAGCCTACCACCTGAAAACCAAAAGTTGGCCTACTTCGCTCATACTAACACGCGCTGGGTTGAAAAATGAATATGCCTGTTATCTTCTCAGGCCAAGACAACACAATCTTTCTCTGTTGCACCGTTCCCCACTCGGCTTCTATAATCGCATGCTACACTTTTTCAGGCATGAATAGCGCGCTGATTTGCATGTTACACAAATAATATTTTTCATTTGTTGTACATTGTAATAAATAATAAATAATAACCAATCAGGCATTTTGTATTATATCGGCATTCGGTAACAAAAGAACTGGTGACATGAGGCTTATTATTAGTAATAGCTTATTTTATAGCGGCTGAATCTGGAATGTCCAGCAGCTACATTGAGTCAGATCCGGTTTGTCTAGTTGTCAATCTCCATTCTTACGAATATATTTATTTCATATTATCTCTTAAAACAGTGAGGTAAAACATCACACAAAATGTTTTGATGAAAAACATTGTGACATTTATAGAAAAAAAACATTTCAAATTTCGATTAGTCGATTTTCAGAAGTGCTAGTCGAGTCTTGGTCGACCAAAGAAAATCTTAGTCGGGGACAGCCCTCAAGCTAGCACAGTGAATCAAGTCTTGTTGCCCCTATGGGCCCCTGTTTACCTGGGAGGCCAGCGGGGGATGAGGCCAAGACACAAAACCCCTTTACAAGACACCAGGAAACTCACAGATAAGCCAGGAGAACTAACCTGCTCACCTCCTATTTCCACCATTGCAGAGGGGAATGGTCACTGACTGCACTGAAGCTGAAACCACACAAGCTAAATATGTAAGCAGAACACAGTGAGCCAGAGGTTCCTCCAGACATTGTGTTGTTATTGAAATGAATAATAGCAGGTTTGTGCGGGTGTGTAAACAGGTAACAATGCTGCTAGGGCTTTACAGTCATTCATCAGCCCGTATCATGACGGCTGAATGTTGGGTAAATGGGACAAGGGGCTAGAGGAACCAACAGCCAGAAGGAGCTAGAAGAATGGCTGTTAGTCCAGGATGTGAGGGGCACACAGATCTGCAGAGGCTGCTGGCTGTGAGACAGTCTGTTCTAAGAGAGACCGGAGAAAAAAAGACCAAAGATAGAGACCCGAGAGAAAGAACAGAGACAGAGACCAGAGAAGGAGAAAAAGAGAGACCAGCAGGGATAATAGAGTGTATTAAGACACAGGAGGCTGTGTATTTCCCGAGCAGAGAGCTCTTGCTCTGAGGTCTTTGTCTTAAACAGTGAAAAGGTTCCTTGTTCTCCTCCAGTAATGACCACAAAGGCCCAGGACCTCTCTGCATAATCACCAAGAGCTATGAGACAGGGTGGGTGGAGGACTAGCGTCTACCAACCTCTGTCTGAAAGGAACATTCAATTATTCTGTTTGTCCACGATGAATAGGATCGCATATATACACAAAGCTTAGAATCAGACTTTTATCGCACAAATGAGAAACAGAGCGTGGCTAGAGATAAGAAAAGAGTTCTGCCCCTGTCCTCCGTCAAGAGGAGCGTTTATGCAACACTGCCCCTAGTGGACAGTGTGTGGGTACCGCACCCATGTGTACTGAGATGACTATCACCATCCTTTATTATGCTGGGAATGTGGAGGACAAAAAGCAGGAAATGGCTGAGAGTCACGCTAGGATCTGAGAGGGGATGTGGGGGTGGAGGGAACTAGGGCAGGGGGACGATAGAGGGAGGGGAAAGAGAAGAATGGAGAAAGAGAAAGAGAGAAAGAGGGAAAGAGAGAGGGAAGGTGAACTAAGAGAATGAATGAGAATTAGTCAAATTTGCCATGTATACTTGGGTTTACGTGTGTTTTTAATCCACCCTATGGTTTATGTATATTCTTTATCCAGATTGGCGTTAGTTTGACATTCTGTAGAAGATATTAGGTGAAGAACTGAGGTGGTCGTGGTAGAAGGGCCTACCTGCTCGATGGAGAGAGGGGAGCAGATCTCCTCTCCTCTCAGGATCATGGAGCGCTGGGTCAGAACCTCAGATAGCTGGAAGGAGTCCAGACCTAGTAGCTCACTCACGTTACTGACCACTACAGACACACAGCAGAGAACAGGGTTACTGACCACTACACACCATCTCGACTGTACCTCAAGCCATCGTGCTGGTGCCACAGACCTTAGCAAGTTAGCTAAAGAAAGACCTTTTTACGTTTAGCCATGAGGACGTAAGGATGTTTACGTTTACTCATGAGGAGGTATGGATGACACCTGACCTCCTTTAGAGGTGATCTGAGCTCCTCCGGCCATCATGAACTCAATGTTGCCCATCTGCAGCACAGCTGACAACAGCTGGAACACATCTCTAATGTCCTCCTCACTGAACCCCATCACCTTCAGGGCTTCCTGTGAGCGGACAGAGACAGTAAGAGAGAGGTCGAGGGGGGAGAGAGAGGAAGAGGAGGGAGAGCGGAGGGAGGGGAGCGGGAGGGGGCAGAGAGGAGGGAGAGGGGGTGAGAGAGAGAGGGAGAGAGGGTGAGAGAGGGAGAGAGGGTGAGAGAGAGGGAGAGGAGAGAGAGGGAGATGGGGGAGAAGGGGCAGAGAGAGGGAGAGCGAGAGAGAGAGGGGGTGAGATAGAAGGAGAGCGAGAGAGAGGGGGCAGAGAGAGGGAGAGCGAGAGAGAGAGGGGGTGAGAGAGAGGGAGAGCGAGAGAGAGAGGGGGAAGAGAGAGGGAGAGCGAGAGAGAGAGGGGGAAGAGGTGAGACATAGGCCTCCGACACACAGATATACACATACACACTCTCAGACACACACCCACGCATAAGGAGTAAGACACAGACTTTTACACATGATCACACACACACACAAAGAGGAGAGCAAGACACTGGAGGAACTGCGCCTTGAAAACAATCCCAAAGACAGGACCTTCCTTCCTGCCTTTCTGTGAGAGATATGTGATATGACTGCTCTGGTATCTAGCTGGTACCAGCTGTGTAGACAGAGTTTCCCATCCTTGCTCAGGAAGGGTGGGCAGAAGGGGGAATATCTGAGAGTTTTAATAGAGCCTGAACACAGAACTGGAGACAGTGAGAAACAGGCTTGAGGTAGTTGTAGTTGGGAGTACAACGGTACTGGGAGTACAACGGTACTTAGGAATGGTCTGCAGAACCCAATGCTAGTTTCCTCAAGGATCACAATGACTCTTGCTTAGAGACTTGTTGCTCTTGTTGGTTAGTGGAAACTGATTTAAACTGTTGTATTCGCTGCGAAATATTCTATTTGAGTTCATCTTATTTTTATTTTTACTGCTGTTTGATTTTTCTACAGGTACACTTGCACTTAGAGATTCATGTTGTTTAATTGTAACTTGCTTAACTACGTGCTCTTATGTTCTTCCCTTTGGCACTTATTTTTGGGTTGTTCACAATGTGTGATTCTTGTTTTGGCTACCCGCAATGCTTGTTGTTATTATCAGTGACCTATGCACTTTGTAAAGCTCTCTCTTAGAAGTCGCTTTGGATAAAAGCGTCTGCTAAATGAATAAATGAAATTAAATGAAAGTTGTGCAGATTTTACTGTATAATGGACTCTATCGCCCTCTACTGTAATAACATGGAACATCTTGAGGATTCCGATGGTGATTCTATTAGTTTGGAAACGTGTGGCTGCCCCTTACCATGACGCTGTTGAAGAGCTGATTGTCACCCAGACTTCTGTCCGTCACACAGCCAGATTGGCTCAGGTAGTGGTAGGACTCTGGACCTTCGGAGAGGAAGTAGACATCTGAAAGACACGCATACGCACACACAACATGTCAAGCACACACAGACACAAACACACACACACACATACATAGAAACTTTGCATGAGCATGTGATCATTTAAAAACAAATAGTTTTTGCAGAACCAGTAGGATGTCTGGGTGCTGTGGTGCTCCACCTCTGTGTTCTCTGGGGACCCCAGCCAGAAGAGCGTAGAAGATGTGATAGTTCCTCTCCCCAGGGTTCTGTCTCACCACCCGGTTCTAGAACACAGAAAAGTTCCACCATCAGTCTATATTCCCCTCTAATGTGTGTGAAAGATGTTTGGTTCTAAAAACAGGAAGATGGAGGGGGTCCTGGTGGAGGATCAGCATGAGGAGACACACAGGAACCGCAATGTGTAGATTTATTTTACCTTTTCTAGTAAATCTGAAGGTTTAAAGTCAAGGAGAACTTGTAACTGTAAATCTGGGCCATTCTATGATACTTCTATTATGAATAAGCAAGCAAGCACGTAAGTGAGTGAGTAATGAAAGGAGTTAGGAGGTGAGGAGGAAGGAAGTGAGGAGTTAGGAGTTGAGAAGTTAAGAGGTAGTAGATTAGGAGGTAGGAGATTAAATGTATGGAAGTAGGAGGTGAGGGGGTAAGAGGAAGGAGATGAGGAGGTAAGAGGTGAGGAGGAATGAGGTGAGGAGGTGAGGTGGTGAGGAGATGAGGAGGTAAGAGGTGAGGAGGAATGAGGTGAGGAGGTGAGGCGGTGAGGAGGTGAGGAGGTAAGAGTTGAGGAGGAAGCAAGTGAGGAGGTGAAGAGGTAAGAGGTGAGAAGGTAGGTGATGAGGTAAGAGGTGAGGAGGTAAGAAGTGAGGAGGTGAAGAGGTAAGAGATGACGAGGTAGGAGGTGAGGACAGTGAGGAGGTGAGGAGGTAAGAGTTGAGGAGGAAGGAAGTGAGGAGGTGAAGAGGTAAGAGGTGAGGAGGTAAGAAGTGAGGAGGTGAAGAGGTAAGAGGTGAGAGGTGAGGAGGTAGGTGATGAGGTAAGAGGTGAGGAGGTAAAGTGAGGAGGTGAAGAGGTAAGAGATGACGAGGTAGGAGGTGAGGACGTGGGAATGTGAGGAGGTAGGAGGTGAGGAGGTAGGAGGTGAGGAGGTAAGAGGTGAGGAGGTAGGAGGTAAGGAGGTGAGGATACAGTCGATGATGCATCCTCCCTGGATGTTTCCGTTCTCAGAGACGTGCAGATGGATGAACTTCCCGAAGCGGCTGGAGTTGTTGTTGTAAACAGTCTTGGCATTCCCAAACGCTTCCATGATAGGACTGGGGACGGGGACACAGTGAGATTATCGGAGAAAGAGGCATTGACAGGGTATTTTGAGTACATTCTGTTGTAATGTTCTAGTTGTTGTTATGCTGTTTTGGTTTAGTTGCATCATGATTGTGTCGCGATTGTTTTATGGTTATGAAGTTTTCATGTTATGAGGTTTTGTTGTGGTTGCAGTTATGTGGTTGTGTTGTGGTTGCAGTTGTGTGGTTGTGTTGTGGTTGCAGTTATGAGGTTTTGTTGTGGTTGCAGTTATGTGGTTGTGTTGTGGTTGCAGTTATGTGGTTGTGTTGTGGTTGCAGCACCTGCTCTGGACGATGGCCTGCTCCACATCGGTGCTCCTCTCAGACAGGGGGGCACCAGCAGAGTTCTGACTCATCACTGACAGAAACTTCAACAGCAGCTTGGTGCTCTCTGTCTTCCCTGCCCCGCTCTCTCCACTACAGAGATGGAGGGACAGAGATGGAGAAGAGGAGTTGAGGGGGAGGAGAAGAGGAGGGTGGGGGAGAGTTGAGAACAGAAGACAAGAGGAGAGAATATAAAAACAGGTCAAACAAAAATTCAGACACAAAAACAAATTGTATTATTTTCAACAGATCCAGATCCACAATGAGTAACACTGTTCCTCCACAGAGTCCAAGGTTCACCTGATGAGCACACATTGGCTGTCGTGTCTTTTCCACAGACAGCGGTAACACTCGTTAGCCACAGCGAAGATGTGGGGGGGGAGCTCGCCCAGGTGGTGCTGACTGTAGCGCTCCACGGCGGCGCAGTCATACAGACCTGGGACCTGCTTGTAGGGGTTCACCGCTGCTAGAATGGAGCCAATGTTAGTCTGGAGGCGAGGAGGAGGGAAGAGGAGGGTGGAGGAGAGGAGAGGAAGGGAGGAGGGAGGAATGTAGAAGGGGATGGAATGGAGAGGGGTGTGGGTAAGACAGGGGAGGAGGGGAATGGGAGGCAGGGAGAAGAGAAGATGAGGATGAAGGAGGAGAGGAGGGAGGAGAGGATGGAGGAGAGGAGGGAGGAGGAGAGGAGTGGATGGAGAGAAGAGGAGGGAAGGGACAACAGATAGATTAGTCTGTTTATTCTGCTTATCTCTATAGGAAGTTAGGTCAGGTATAGAAACGTGCCCAACATGTCTTCATAGAGACATTGTCTCTGTGCCCCAGTAGCTCCTATCAGGGCCCTAGAAACCGTTCAGCGAAGGTTAGAAACTTTTCAAGAAAACCTCAACAGTGCAAGATGGCCTACTTTGAAACAGATGATGCTACTATTTTAGGCTCCACTCGCACAGGACCTGGTTAAATGTGTTTGTGGGTCATAACATTGATAACGACAACAGGTTGGGCAACCCTTTAAAGTTAAGGTCACATCAACTACCATATAATTAAATAGTGCTTCTTTTAGTAAAACATTGTAGGTACAAAGGAATTGTAAGGTAATGGTAAATGGTATTAAGTGTTAGCGGTATAGGTTATTACATATAAAAAAGCACAGTATGGGTTAGTTCACATACTCCTGGGAATCCCAATTTCTCCCACACCAAGTTTAAATTTTGGAATAACTTGTTTCCTAAACCTTAAGGAAGTGTAACTACAGTTCCTATATGCTCCTACAATGTTGCTACTGTAGGTATGTAGTGATATGGTGGTCAATGTAACCTATGTGTTAAGTGTTGATGTAGGTTGTAATGTCATTCTGATGGATCATTACTTACAGTGCAACAAGATAGATTGCTAACTAGTAAATAAATTCAGTTTATCTTCAATCTCTTCATCTGCAGTGCAATGCTCTACCCACTAAGCTATACCCACCCACCTGTTAAACTAAACTATGATTCTAGTATTTTTTGTAAATGGCCTAATAGCCCCTGGGGACTTCTCGAATGTGAGGCAGCAGAGTGAAGTCCAGGCGAAGCAGAGCTGCCTTACATAAATGAGGTCCTGGGTGTAGCGTAGGTGGAGGTTGTGCATGATGGCGGCCTCGTGCAGCTCGTCCAGACAGGACATGTCCTCCACACCCTGGATGCTGCTGGGCTGCATGAGAAGCACCCTCTCTCTGACCTGCTGCTTCTCCTGGAGAAACACCACCTGGGCACACATAACTACATTTCAGTGTGGTGTAGGAGGGGGGGTCAGGGGGTGTAGGTGGGTGGGTCATGGGGATGTAGGAGGGTGGGTCAGGGGGATGTAGGTGGGTGGGTCAGGGGAGGGTGAGAGGGGACCCCAAGGGAATGAAAGGCAGTGCAGTGATGCAGAGTTAGGTAATCTAAGCAGAGACTAGAAGATTTACCCCCTGACCCCTCCCCATGACAAAAGCACCCACCCCCCAGCACCACCTCTCCACTGGTCAACTACACCTCCAGATACAGACCATTTCTGATCATGAGTTAGTGTGTGTGTGTGCGTGTGTGCGCCCATGACCAAACGGAGACATGAATACCGCAGGGGCTTTACACGTAGTGTAGCATTCATAACCTCAGCTGTTCAGTAAAGCAGGTTCATGTGGTAGCCGATCATGCACCTAATCTTCAAAGTTCAAGTTCAAGTCTTTTATTGTCAGATGGACAGAACAACACAGGGTCAGACTGGGCACTGAAATTCTTAGGACAACACAACGCAAAGCAAGTTGGCATAACATAACATATAAGTACACAGAACATACTGAAGATTAAATCTATGATAAGCTAAAATATAGTAAACCTCCTAATTTACAAATAATATACAATATTTAAAACAGTATACTAAACCTCTAAATACACATAATACACATAATAACCTATACTAACCTTATAAACCTATACTAACCTAAGACAAGTGAAGTACAATAGTGCAATATTGCTGTTCAGTGTCCATATCAATGTCCATTCAGAAGCCTGATGGCCATTGGAAAGAAACTGTTGTCCAGTCTGAGTGTGCAAGACCGAATGCTTCTGGATTACCTGCCAGAAGGCAACGGGGTAAAAAGACTGAAGGATGGGTGGTAACAGTCTATTAGAATCCTGCCAGCTTTCTTGAGGCATCGTGTGTGGTAGGTGTCCTGTAGGGCTGGGAGCTTCCTGCCGATGATGAACTCAGCAGACCGGACCACACTACGTAGGGCCTTGCTGTCCCTCTCTGTGCAGCTCCCATACCACACTGTGATGCAACCAGTCATTATGCTCTCTATAGTGCATCTGTAAAAGTTAGTGAGGATGACTGAGTCCATGCCCAACTTCTTCAGTATCCTCAAAAAAAGAGGCGTTTCGGGCTGTTTTGACCACCTTTGCCATGTGAGCAGACCAGGTGAGATCATTGCTGATGTTCACCCCGAGGAATCTGAAGCAGCTGACCTTCTCCACTTTGGATACGTTGGTGTAGGGGTGCATGCTCCTCTTCTTGCCGCCTCATATAGTCCACAATCATTTCCTTAGTCTTGCTGATGTTGAGAGAGAGGTTATTGTCCTGACGCCATGATGTGAGGGTATCAACCTCCTCTCTGTAGGCTGACTTGTCACTGCCAGAGATGAGGCTCAAAATGGTTGTGTTGTCAGCAAACTTAACAAGGAGGTTGTACCTGTGCGTTGCCGCACAGTCATGAGTGAACAAGGAGAACAGGAGAGGGCTGAGCACACAGCCTGTGTTGGTGATCAGTATGGATGAGGTGCGGTCACCGATTCTCACCACCTGTAGCCTCCCCGTCAGGAAGTGAAAGATCCACTTGCAGAGGGAGGTGCTTAGTCCCAGGTCCACAAGCTTGGAGACCAGTCTGGAGGGGATGATGGTGTTGAATGCAGAGCTGTAGTCAATGAACAGCATCCTCACATACGTATTCCCTTTGTCCAGGTGGGAGAGAGCAGTGTGCATAGTCAGGGCGATGGCATTGTCTGTAGACATATTGGACTGGTATGCATACTGCATAGGCTCCAGGGTGGGGGGCAGCGAGGAGCAGATGAATGATTTGACTAGCCGCTCGAAGCACTTCATGATGACAGAGGTCAGTGCCATCGGGCGATAGTCATTCATGCTGGTCAGCGCAGCCCCTGAGGGCCCTACCTGATATGCCGTCTGGGCCAGGTGCCTTGCGAGGGTTGTTCTTTTTGAAGCAATGCCTCACTTCAGCTACAGTTAGTGTAGGCACACCACTGGCTAGGCCTTCAGGTAGCTCCACTGCAGGGGGGGTCACTGTCCCTCTCAAAGCGAGAGCGTTCAACTTGTCTGGCAATAGGACAGAGGACTAGGTCTCACTGTAGCCTCTCCCTTTGCAGTCTGTAATGGCATAAGTGGTTGGTACGTGGTTCGCAAATAGCACCACTTCGGAGCTGGGCTAGATTGGGAACCAAGTAAGAACTGCTTGGGGCGGGGTTACCGTGACCAACAAGACGAACAGAATCCTTTGACTGCCATTGCTCTAAGTTTTTACAAGTCATATTTCAGCTAAACGGTACTCGTAAATCAGAATTTGAATTAAAATGTAAGAAGAAGTCGGCAGTGTAGTTGCTAAAAATGTGCTTATTTTATTGATGAAACTGCAAATTTGTAAATTTGCTCAGACCTTTTGATAACCTAGCTAGCCTCCCAGTGCAGTGCAGACACTAGTTGCTGCGTTTTATCATAATCCTATCAAATGAGTGAAATGACAAACACAAATATGAGCTATTGAGCCTATATTTAACACAAATGTAAAACACAAGCATCATACAGCAAAAGTTTATAAAATGTTGCCCTGATAATGCCAGTGTTGTCATACTGCTGCAAATCCAGAGTATTGCGCAATAGCCAAGAAAACACTCATCTCAACCTCGCGTTCTTAACGTTCTTCGGATTGATAAACTGCCTGGTGCTCTAGCACCAGCTCCGAACTAGCTCCCGGTTCACTTTGGTGGAAAGGGGGTATGTGTGTCTATGACAATTGGTCAGTAACAGTCTCGCTCGATGCTCACAAGCAGGAGTCCAGTCACTGTGTGTGTTGTCGGGGGGGTGGGTGGGGGAGGGGTGGGGTGGGGAGGAGAGAGGGGTGTTTGTGTGGGGGGTGAGAGGTGTGGGGGTGGTTGTGTGAGAGGTGTGTTTGTGTGGGAGGGTGGTGGGGGGGGGGTTCCATGCTTTGTGTCTGAAACAACACCCTGACAGAGCTTTGTTGAGCTTGGCTGTATTGAATATTCATGTATTGAATATTTATGCAAGTAGGAGGGGCAAGGCCACCTGACCTGACCAGCTGTGCAGAGATCAATGGAGTCTTACATGAGATGTGCCAGAGCACACTCACACGCGCAAACATATGCATGCAAGTGCACACACACACTCACGCACGCACACATATACACAAAGAGACACACACACACATAGACAGGCACACACAGACGCACACACACACACAGACGCAAACTGCCTGTCCATTTGCAACACTACGGTCACACCCTGCAACACTGGGGTCCCACCCTGCAACAAGGGATACTGGGAGGAAAGGAAGGGCGGATGTGGTCCTATTAATGTAATTGCGTATGTGTGAGGCGTGTGTGTGTTGTGTGTATGTGAAGTGTGTGTGTGTTGTGTGTATGTAGTGTGTTTCTCAGATCACAGATTTAATTATCTGTCATCTCTTAAGTACTTGTTCAACCTCCACATATATTCTAGTTAAATTGCCAATGCTGTAGTAGCCTACTCTAGCATGGTGTCAAACCTTCATGACAGCCATTTCTGATCACCTCAGTAAGACACAGTACTGCCGACCACATGAACACAAGAACCCCCGACTTTGCATTATATGACGCTTCATACAATGCCACTATCTTTCTGGATGAGCCTCAATCGGTTGATACCAGAACTGGCGTCGTCTTCCCAGGGAAGGGAGAAGGGCTGGCCAAATGGCCCACCTTCCTCAACCTCTCCCTACTCCAGAAAACTCTGGATTAAACAAAGGATTTATCGAAAACAGACATTTAATGGATTTACAAACATTTCTCACAGACAATACTGTTTGTGGACACTAGAAGGATTATTGTAATTTGTGTGTGACAATTTATGCTTTCCCTTTAATGCTGTGTTGATGTAATTTGATAATTTAATGTAACTTCCTTTCCTGTTAAAATAAGTCAGTCAACCTTGATATCAAAAGGAATTTAAACTAACAAACCAAACCATTTATAAATGTTGTGTAGATTATGAAGTATATGCAAGGTATGAACATTTTAAGGACACCATCCAAAAGTAACGGCCTCTTAACACCTATCTGTGAACCCTTTTGAACAACACCCAGGCCAAGGAACTGACCAATGAACTGTTTCACCTGCCATATGGCGCTTCCCCTTATTCTGATTATAAATACCAACAACAAGTAATCACTAGCTGAGTCCATTGATGCAGCAAGTCCAGACAAACGGAAAGGCATTCAAAAAGGATCTCGCCAAGCTCCTGAGATTCAACATTATAGTGATTGCAACACTAGTTTCTGGACGATTCTGCAGAAGTAACCAAACGCATTTCTAATTGCGACAGAGATAACCAAACTCATTCTCACCGCAGATTAAAAAGAAATACTTTCACGAAAGAACCTTTCGATCGAATTACACAGATTCGTTTACTACAGCCAAGATTTCCCTCAGGGGAAATGTCCCTGTACTTACCGTAAGTTGCACTGGATAAGAGCGTCTGCTAAATGACTAAATGTAAATGTAGAACGAATTCATTCCTTAAGATTCGACTGATTATTACATATTAAACATAGGATTCCGTAATGTCCTAACCCAATATGAAGGTGGTGCCCCTAGAGACTTTATTATAAACTACAGGTACAGTCCTGCACTTTTGTGGTTCATGTTGTTTAATTTGTAACTTGTATAACTGCATGCTCTTATGGGTCTTCCCTTTGGCACTTGTTTAGCTTTTCACAAAGTATGCTTTATGTTTTGGCTACTTGCAATGTTTGGGACTACCTCGTTGTTATGATCAGTGACCTATGCTCTTTTGTAAGCTCTCTCTTGGAAGTCGCTTTGGATAAAAGCGTCTGCTAAATGAATAAATGTAATGTAAATGTAATAAATTAAGTATTTCTATCTTAAACAAGCAAACCCCGCTATACTACATTCATGCAAATGATAAAGTAGCCTTAATTTGTCTGCTGTTACATTATCAATTGCTTATGTTATGTTGACCAAAATGTATTGTGTTGTTTCTCTGTTAATTTGTCTTACCACCACAAACTGTTCATAACAGAAGTAATTACATGCACAATGGTTTAGCCAGTTGTCATGATTGCAGGCCTAATTCACCATATAGCGCTTGCACAGTTCTGCCGACCAAGGAGGCTAAAGTGGTAGGAATAGTGCCCATGTCTGTGATGCAGGTGGTGATTATATTGTGTAGTTGATTTGTTAAAAGTTTGTGCACATTTGAAATGTGCAGTCAATTTTGACATCAGTAAGCACATTAATTTATGTAACAAAATTCACTGATCTATACTGAGTTGTTCTGTTAGCTATCCAGCATTCCATCCATAAAAAACCCTTTGACAGAAGAGATTCAATGTTACGCCAGCAGTCACCACTAACCTACCCATATCAGTTGTAAAAGCGATTTTGCTTCTAAATAACAAAACAGAATTTCTCTATTTTCCTTACTACAAACTCCGGTGCATTAAGCGCTTAGCTTCGTTTTATTGCGAATGCCTCTGTTAATCTCAATAGTTCATTAACAAAACAAAATTCACAGAAGTTATGATACAGCCTCCAATACAGCCTCCTAATGCCGCTAGTGAAGCACACGGTGCAGGGGATGTCCAAACGACCAATCAGAGTGAAGGGGCTGGGACCAATCAGAGTCAAATGGCTGTGATGAGTTCCCATGATGCCCGTGGAGGCACGTGAAAGACGGGGATTGTTTTAAAACATTTTGAAATGCTGATCTGAACAACGTCAATCACGGCACTGCACTCCATTGGATTATAAAAAGAACTTTGCAGAATGCTTGGCATTATTATCACACACTCGCTCTAAAATTAGTCTTTATCAGAGAGACTACTATTATGGATCATGCACCAGTGGAGCTGGTACTAAATATGAATGGCGAACCGGAGAAAAAGGAGAGATGGAGAATGAATACATCATTATTACTAAACGGCCTCTTTAGGGGAAAGTTAAGAGAAGATTTGAAAATGTTCTTTGATGCAAACATAGGCAGCACTGAACAAATCTCCATGGGAAGCCTCAAAGGCTTTCATAGGGGGTATTGATGTCTGAGGCAGCCAAAAAGAAGAGGCAAAATCTACATAAGACTGTAACTGTAACCCTAACCCGACCCATCAGATAACCCGCCATCACATGTTTGTGTGAGCATGGAGAGCTCCGTAAACACACTGATAAAAGCCCTGTACAGACACAAACAATGGCTCGATTGACTGTTAAATGGAAGTGAATCTGGACATAAACGAGCCATTCCAGCTTTGAAGCTAGATTAATTATGGAGACTAAAGCTGGAACATCTTCAGGGGAAACAACCACAAAAATGAATCTTTCTCTTAATGAAAATACTGTTGAATACACAGACACACACAAACAACCACTTCGGCACACAAACACACAGAAACAGATGGAAACATACACACAGACATGAACACACACACCTAAAAAGACACACATTTGTACACAAACAAATCTCCAGAGCAAGCCTCTCCCCGCAGCGTGCCCCATGACCTCAACACACTCCTCTGAGCTCAGAAGAGGACAAACACACATGAGCAAACCCTGCCAGCAACCCATAACTCACAAGACTCAGACAGTAACACGCTTGGGGTCATGAGGTCCTTGGGTCCTGACCAAGATAACTTCACAAAGAGGCAGGGGCGGTTCTACACAGGGGCCAGAGTCCCTGTAAAAATGTCCCTGGCCCCCCCTGTGGCCCCCCCCTGAGGTGACTGAATAATTTTTTTAATTATTATTTATTTATTTTTACGCGTTTTTCTTTTTCTAGTAGTCATCACGAAACGAGGAAGGGACATTACAGCCTTTTTTGCCCCAGTAAATAAAAAAGTGAGAGAAACATATCAAGGTATTGAGAGAGCTGAGGAGTTGGAAGAGGGAGAGCCAGAGCCGTTTGTATGATTATAATGTAAAGCAAAATGTAAGTATTTAATGTTTAAATATCATTAGTTTTTTTTATGTACCCCTCTGATTAAACACTGCCCCCCCCCCCCCTTGGCCCCCCCAGTAAAATATGTCTAGAACCGCCACTGCACAGAGCTGCTTCTCTAGATAATCAAGCCACAGACACACAGAGATTCTTGCCTTTCTAGACTACAAGGTGATGGGTCAGTCATAGTGTGAGGGGTCCTTGTGGAACGGCCAGCAGCACAGCCAGGTCCCCTTGTCATCTGTGATCCTTCCTAATAGAGATACATATGTTTCCTGTCCCGTACAGAGACACTAGTCTCACCCACACACTTTTACACACACATATGAACACACACACAAACGAGCTTTCACACCAACACATTCTCACATACATGTTCTCACATGCACACTCACACACCACCACATGTTTGATGACAGACTGTAGTGACTCGCCCAAACACACTCACATCCTGACCCCTGTTCACCCCAGGGGGTTCCCCTTCGTTCATTTGGTGTGCAATTGCTGTGGTCAACCCATTAAATGTGCCTTCTGGACATAAGAGTGACCAAGGTGAATTGTCTAAGAAATAAAAGACTTTTCTTAATGTAACGCAAAAGTAACTTAACGCCTTACTCTCTACAGCAAGAAACCAAGTAACGTAACAAGAAATGTAACTAGTAACTGTAATTAGTTACTTTAAAAAGTAACGTTACCCAACTCTGTCCCTAACCCTAGGGGAGAGAGACAAGGGCTGGGGAGAATGATAGGTCCCTAACCCTAAACCTAGGGTAGAGAGACAGGGGCTGGGGAGAATGATAGGTCCCTTACCCTAGGGTAGAGAAACAGGGGCCGTGGAGAATGATAGGTCCTGCCCCCTTGTAGCGAACCCTGAGTTCAGCTTTGTCTGTTCCTTTATCTATTTCTGAAATGGCCATGGGAGCCTTTCATCTGGTTGCAGTTTTCTGCTTCCCTGTTTGGCTGCTGACAGTAAAAGGGGGGAAGCTCCGACCGTTTTATCTGAAGTCAGATCTACCACTGAGCTGCATCATCTCCATCCAATCATCAGTCAGACAGTCAGAGGAGGAAGATCTCTGGATGCACCCCCTCCCCATCCACCCAGCACCCTGGGACCAGCAGGGTTGGACAAGGCTTCTCCTGGGGGGCCTGGAGAGGAGGAACCAGGCCTCTGACCCAGACCAAGACTGGAGGAGATAGCTGGATGGGCCTCCCCAGGGGCCTCATGTATAAACCAGCGTAGACACGAAAAGCTTGCGTACTGACGAAAAGCTTATGATGAATACAAATTAACTTGAAGTGAGAATGTGCGGGCCGTCCAGAAAGTCTTGTCTGGCTCTGTAAAATGGCGAATTCTAACTGAAAAGTGCCGAAACTCACCAAACATTACAAAATAAAGTTTCCACTAAAGTTACTGTCAAATGTCTATGATGTTGACTATTCAAAAAATATAATTACCTCGGTTAATAAAAGTTTGATCATGGATGTGGATGATTCACATCAAAATGCCAAAACCTAAACGAGAAATACTATTAACTGTTTAATCCGCCACCACTTAATAAATCAAACTTGAGTGCAGACCCAGCGCCATAAATTCACGGACTGACATGCCATTGTTTTTGGAGGGGCACAAATTAAATAAATATCATCATGTAACATTATCTTAATTATCTTCCAAATGGGCATTGAATGAATTCATACAGGTTTACACATAACAGACTTGATTTGGTATTGAAACAGGTAAGTCATGGACAACGAGCCTACCATTGTGCAGAACCGGCTTATGCAGAAAATAAAAAGAGGAGCGTTAGGCCTCTTCAACCGCAAAGCATCAACTTGGAACCAGCTTAAATTGCGTGGAATAACATTAAGCTGAATTACCTCCCAAGTGAACTTTGAATTTGTCCAACGGTATTAACATAACACATTTCGTATTGAAACAGATAAAGCATGGACAACTATTGTGCACAACCACCATAGGCCTAGGCCTATATAGCGTATATAAAGAGGGCTAATTGCGTTAGCCTAAATCATGGACAACATTGTGATACAAAATAGAAACGGGGAGAATAATGTAGGCCTTGGCAATCATTAAGCATCTTAATCATGAGTTTTAACGTTACATTTGTATAACATTTTGGCTGTTTTTGAGGGTGTTTGTTTTACTGGCTCTCAGTCTCGGTTCTTCAGTAAAAAGAAAAAGAAAAAGGCTTGTTCGTCCAAGGCGGGCACAGCTGACTCTGGGGGCGGACCCGGCCCCTAAAGCCCGCCCATAACGCCGGGACTGCTTGAGGGTGTCAAACGAACGACAAAATCACTCAGGAAATGCATGTCACCCTCTGAATATGGTTAATATTGCACGCAGCATGGATTATTTACCACAGATGAAATATATACTCGCTGTGCAACTAAGATTGGCATGGGAAAATGCAATTGTCTCTGTGAGCCTGACTCTGGCTCATCCATGACAGACAGGAGGCACGTTTCTTAATTTTGAGTTTTACATCGGACCATTTCTTAATAATTTCTGCCATGGTTCGGTTCTCCGAACCCACATTATTTACGGCCCTAGTGACAGTTTTACACTCCGCCAACTTTCTTTTGTTCCTAATAGGCCTACCTAATGACAGCTAGCCACCTCTTTTGTTAGAACCTTGATCTCAGTCTGTGAAATATTTCTTTTTTGCATATTTAGCCATTTTAGTTCAGACAAAGAAATTACCCCAGGAGCACATTTATTGGCCATCTACATATTCATTTATGGGAAGAGGCAAGGCGGGGTCAGTGGCTCGCTCATGTGCGGTCAATTACACGTTGATTGTGATTTACAAAGGAAAGGTGCGCAGGACCTGGTGTACGACCAATTTTATATATGTGAATATTTTTGTGCGTAGGTACTTTTCAAGTTTTGGCCGTACGCCATCTTCTGGTATGTAAACTGTGCAATCTTTTTTACATGCGGCCCCAGATCTGGAGGCTAACAGATCACAGTCAACCAGCCAGATCACTGACACAACTGGATGGGAAAACCCATCTCCCAGCCCTTCCATCTGACCCACAGACATCTACAGTGGATACTGTATGGAGCTATTTTCAACCACTGTTCTCTCTCTCTCTGTCTCACCCTCCCTCCCTCCCACTCTCTCTATCTGTTTCTCCCCCCCATTCTCTCCATCCATCCCTCCCTCCCTCTTCCCCCCCCCCCCCTTCTCTCTACCCCCTCTCTCTCCCACCCCCGGCTGCTCTTTCCAAACAGGATTTCCTCCAGACACAAAGGCCTCCACACGCAGCCAAACAGAGATGTGAGTGGTGTGCAGGTTCTGAGCTGATATAGGGGCCAGTCCTGGTATACATACTCTCCACACATCACCCTCAATATAATATAAATCTTTACGCTTGTAAGTATTTTTGAGTTGAAAGAATGAGGAGAGGAGAGGGGTGGGTGGGAGGGGAGAACAGAGAGGAGGAACACAAGCCAGAACCTAATGCCTAACCCTAATGGATATTCTGTGGCTTTATAGTGTTGTAGGGTTATAGGGAGGGTCCTTGGCTTTCAGTCAAAAATGTCTCATGAAAATACAGTGAACTGCTCTGATCCTCACAAGCCAGAGGGAGACTAAACCCGTTTTTTAAAACTACTTCCTTGGCTTGAAGTGGACTTGATGTGGGAACACATTGAACTGAAATAATAAAAATGTTTAATTAAACTAGTATTTTAGTCATTAACAAAAACATATTACGGATGGGTTTGGACCGTAGAATCCCTTGACCTGGTTTTCTTTCTGCGGTCAGTTTGTGGGAGCAGAGTTTGTCCCTCCTACCTCTCCGTAGTGGGTGGTGAGGACCAGATTTCCCTCCTGGCAGGAGCTCACTGTGGAGGGCAGGAGCTGCTCCTTGTCCCTCAGCCAGACATGGGCCCCCTGCAACACAACAACCACATCAGATATGGCCCCCCTGCAACACAACAAACCACATCAGACACAACCCTACTACACACAGAGCTGTCACGGTATCATAAAGGCCTGTTGAGTTTATGGGGTGAATAAAATAAATGATATGTAGGATATTTTTGACAGGCTGCCTGAGAAACACAGCATGAGAAGGAAAAACCAGAGATGTTCTTGGAGCTCATTGGTTACTGCTACCAGCTTCTTGGAGCTCATTGGTTACTGCTACCAGCCTCTTGGAACTCATTGGTTACTGCTACCAGCTTCTTGGAGCACATCGGTTACTGCTACCAGCCACACTATCCTCTCTTTCTCCACCACTATTTGTATTTACTGCTGTATTAACAGACAAGGGAAAACTCTCTCTCTCTCTTTCTCTCTGAGGGCTGCGCACCCTGGTAACACCAGTAAGAGGCCATGTCTATGACCAGGCTCTCCCCTCCTCCCCTGCCTGCTGCCACCCTTCTTTTCCTGGACTCTATCTCCCACACTGCACGGCACATTCCCTGATCACTTCCTGTTTCATCCTGATATTCAAATCAGCCACACAGCCAGACTGCTGCTAACCCTAACCCTGTGTGTGAACCTGTAAATACAGGTGTCTGTGAGTGTGTGTGAATGCAACTGTGTGTGTGTGTGTGTGTGTGGCCATATAGTAAGTGACCCAGGCATCCCCATGTTTATGAACAGACAATGTGGCGATATGGAGAAGCAATAACAGGAATCTGGGCCTTGCTGCTCACACACAATCGCATCCTCCCAGCTGTGCTAGCCTCTGTCTGTTTACATCAAGATGAAGGCTCCCTTGGTTACCAATATCCCTGACCCAAGACCTACTCAGGTCCCGGTCACATTGCAAGGCTTCAGATGCTCCAGCACAGTAACCTTGAGAACATCCCAGACAGACAGATGCTATCTGACACGTCTGTCCATTCTGAGCTTCAACAAAACGTACACACCAAGTATCTGTCCTGGCACGGACCTGCATGTCCCTGTCTGATACCGCACAAAGGGTATCAGACATCATCAGAGAGATTAGATAGAGAGAGACACAGAGAGAGAGAGAGAGAGAGAGAGAGAGAGAGAGAGAGAGAGAGAGAGAGAGAGAGAGAGAGAGAGAGAGAGAGAGAGAGAGAGAGAGAGAGAGAAGACAATGTTAAACAGAAAGAGAGAGGGAGAGAAAAGGAGAGAGGTGAGAGGGAGGGAGTGAGAGAGAGAAGGGGAGAGAGAGGGTAATGTGCCCAACAGAAAGCTAGTAGATCAATAGCAAAGGGTTTCACACTAGGAAACATGATACAAGGCCATTGCTCCCAGTCAGCCATCCTCATTAACTATTAACAACAGGCCTCCATGTGCTGTTAGCTCACCACGGCTCTCCAGAGCTCCCCGCTGCTTGCCCTCTGAGTCACAACTAAGATCACCACACTGCTCTCCACCACTGATTACATGACAAGCCATCTGGCCGTGTCTTTATCATTGAATAACACAGGGCGGAGATTTACTACAAATCCAGGATGAAATCAATTCAATATACGAAGCCTCACAAATCCTCGCCAAAAGTGTGTGTGTGTGTGTGTATGGGGGGGGGGGGGGGGGGGGGGGGTCGATGGGGTTGCTGATGTTGTGGCCACCAGGTGTGAGATCTCTTTCTCTTTGTTGTGGCCTAGACCTGGTCTAAGACAAAGGACTTAGTCAGGCAGTCTAAAAACCTACTTCCACAGCAGTAGGCTTTTTCCAGACCGATAATGGAGCACAGCTAAATGTGGCTCGCCCCCTCACACACACACACACACACCCTCCAGAGAAAGTGCTGAGTAGACCGGAGAGGGGGGATGGGTAAACTGAGGCTGTGGAAAAGGGATCGAGGGAGAGGTGAAAGAGAAAGAGGTAAAGAGAGAGGAAGAGAGAGAGGGTGAGAGAGAGTGAGTGAGATAGAGAGAGGGAGAGAGATTGGGTGGGGGTACCTGATAATGCAGGTCACCCTCCCTTGTCTGTTAATGCAGCAGTGAAGCTGAAGATGACAGAATCATTATTAATTTAAGATCCAGCCCTGACTGAGACTTCACTACTTTGAAGGGCAGGACAGTCAATTGCATTTAACCCTTCCACTTAACACTTTTCTCATTTTTTTAAGTATGTTATAGTTGAGAGCATCCATCAACATGCGCCAACATGGCTGTAGATGTTGATGGGCAGAGAGAGAGAGTTGGGACCGGCTGTTATGGTGGACGGTAGAGGGAGAGAGAGTTGGTATGGCCACACAGAGGAAAGTATTTTCTCGTGACCTCCACAAGGTTCCAGAGAGGAGCATTAACGTTGCTTAGTCTGTAGATTTAAGAAGATCAGTTGGTGTTACATAACAGTAAATAACTGCAAATTACAGAGCAAGGGTCGTCGTGCTGCTAATACCCCTCATGTTGATGTCTAATCCTAAACTTGGTCACTCATTATTGGTGGGAGCCAGATGAGATGTGAGAAGCACACTTCTTAGTGCACTTGAATGACAAACAGATACTTCTTGCACTTCAGGAGCAAGAATACTTTTTGGTGCATTCAACAGCAAGTAGGGGAGTCAGATGGCTGAGCGGTGAGGGAGGCGGGCTAGTAATCAGAAGGTCGCCGGATCGATTCCCCGCTGTGCCAAAAATGACTATGTGTCCTTGGGCAAGGCACTTCACCCTACTTGCCTCGGGGAATGTCCCTGTACTTACTGTAAGTCGCTCTGGATAAGAGTCTGCTAAATGACTAAATGTAAATACCTTTCTTAGTGCACTTCCACAACAAAGAGTACCTCTTAGTGCACTTCAACAGCAAGCACACTACATAATGCAGTTGAGCAGAGAAGAGGAGGATCATTGTCTTGTGGTTTCCAAGCAACTTCCACCATGCCCCTATATGAGCCATCTGACACACACTAGACTAGAGGTTAAAGAACAGACTTGGTACAGATTCTCTGGAGTGTATCCCAGAGAATCTGTACTAAGACTCATCTCTGCTCTGAGAGATCAACTAGCTGTTTTACTCACTTCACATCAGGACCAGTCCAGTCAGAATGCCTCACATATGAACATGTAATGTTGTGTGAAATCCACTGTTGCATCAGCTTTGGAATTATCTCTGTGTGTGTGTCCAAGAGTGTGTGCTCGCGTCAGCATGCGAGACAAGCTAGTGCCAGATGTGTGTCTTAAGACACAAACATAATGACGCTTAAGGCATAAGAAACACTAAGGCAGTTTTGGACGAAAGGATCTATTGTTCCATCAACAGATGGTCTTCTAAACTCTCAACCCCTCCCCCTGTCCCCTCCCCCCTCCTCCCCCCGTGTTCTCTCCCCCTCCTCCTCCTCTGTATCATCCCACATCCCCTCTGTCTCCCTGGGCAGCTCTGTCAGGGGAGGAGACAAAGGAAGACCCCCCCCCCCCCTTGTCAAGCACTCCGCCTGCCCGGCCAGGCCCTGGGTCCAGGAGCGCACCAGGAGGAGATCCCCCCAACAAAAACAAGCTGGGCCCCTGGGGGTGATTGGCTTAGGGTCAGCCCCAGCTCTGAGCTGGGATCAGCTGGACACACTGGGCCCTGCTGACCTGGCTAGCTACAGCTTTCATTATTCCTATATGTTTAATGTATGCACCTCCCTGCCAAAGTAAATTCCTTGTTTGTGCAAACATTCATGGCGATTAAAAATACTTCTGATTCTGATTCTACAGGCAGGTGTTACACCACTCTTAGGCTAGGCCTACACCACTGTACGTGACCTGGCTAGCTACAGATAGGTGTTAAACAACTGTAACTAACCTGGCTAGCTACAGGCAGGTGTTACACCAATCTGTAACCTGCAACCTCCAGAAGGTCACAATATGTGATTACATTCTATTAAAACAGTGTGTGTAGGTGATCCAGATCAACTTGTATTCCCAACGCCTGTTTCGCACACAGCCAGAGAAGGGATCTCAACAGAAGAACCTCAACTTGAGATAATCTCCTCACTTCGTCCTGGTGAAACTGGAGGGTGCTCTTGCTTGGAGACTGCCTGTACACCGTGTGGAAAGACGTGGTCGGCGTGCCAGCTGGGAAAGCCGCACCAGGCTGGCGACCTGCACCCTCTGACGGAGCCGTGAACTGATCCTGGAGCCCGGAGCTCCGGTTTCCCCAGGCCTGGATACTGACCTCCAGTTCTGAGATTTGTTAATTCATGAGCATTGAATATTAAACGTCTGACAAGCCACAAGGTGCCTCGTGCCACAAGGTGCCTTTCTCCCCGGACCAGCCGAGCATGAACATCACGTACGCACGTCACAACAAAGGAAAGCTGATCAACCCAATCCAGCCGGCATCACTGGACAATTAGTCACAAAAACCTTTTGCATTGCTGAGTGCTGCGTGACATGGAGAGAGAGAGAGCGCAAGGTAGGAAAGAAAGCAGGCAGATTAGAAGGGGGGAGGGAAGGAGGTTGGGAGGGAAGGAAGGAAGAAAAAAGGTCTGGTTGGCATCTAGGGAGGGAAGGAGAGAGAGACGTATAAGCATGCAGGCAGGTGGAGAGGAAGGGAAGGAGAGCGGAAGGCAGGTAGATAGGCAGGTAGATAGGCAGGTAGATAGGCAGGCAGGCGGCGTTCGGTCGGTAGGGAGAGAGGGGGGCAGGAAGAGGGGGAGTGGAATCATACATGTGAGCAGCTAGGTACGCTGGCTGTCTGTCTGGTTGTCATGTGGGTAGTTGTCATGTGGGTGGTTGTCATGTTGCTGGTTGTCATGTGGGTGGGTAAGAGAGAGCAAACATGCCCAATCCAGACCTCCAGGCCTCCAGTTATCTGGTCCTCCAGCCCCCCAGTAGCCCATGTCAACAGCTTCTCATCCTCCATCACTGTGGTGTTTACATTTACATGTATTATTTAGCAGACGCTTTTATCCACAGCGACTTACAAGAAAGAGCTTTACAAGTGCATAGGTCAATGATCATAAACAACGAGATAGCGCGTAGTTACACAAACTACAATTAAACAACATGATCCTCAAAAGTGCTAGTGTACCTGGAGGAAAGCAAGCAGCAATAATATAATTCACAGCGAGTAGTGTTGCATTGCACCCCTCTATAAACCCTGAAACACACACCAACATTACCATGACAGAAGAGTGATGTGTGGTCAAAGCAATAACCCTTTACCCTGCTCTTTAAGGGTCATCCAACTGGGCAGTGTGTGTGTATGTGTGTGTAAGTCTATCACTGGACTGAAATGGTACCTGTCATGTCATTGACTAAAACCAAGTATTTTTCACAATGATAATACAGCAGTTTCACATGTCTGGAATCTAATACAGAATGTAGAAGAAAGAAAGAAAGAAAAAGAAGAAAACAAATCTCAGTAGAAGAGCCCTCATAAACTCATAAACGACACAGAAGCTTCTGGGCCAAAACAGGGACCCAAGCCAAACTCAGGGATTGGTTCTAAATCTCCTGGATGCTGAGTGAGCAGAATGAAGAGGATTCTGCCAAGGAGTGGGTCAGATTAAGCCAGGGTAGAGCGGGGCAGGGCTAGGGGGTGGGGCTATTGTAAGGGGGTGGGGCTATGATATGGGGTGGGGCTATTGTAAGCATAGATATATATAAACACTAGATGTCTCGTCCGAGTTGCCGGCCAACGGAGTCGAACGTCCGCGCATGGCGGCCTTCTTGCTACAGTGAATTCGCTCACCCATAACATTGGGTTGGTGCTACATGTACTTTTTAAATAACCATAACTTGCTAAATTTTCAACCGAAACGGTTTGGTTTGTTATCAACGTCAGAGATGTAGTTATGCCACTGCTTACTTCTATTCTTTTTTTAATTTATTACATAATTATTCATAAGTATGTAGTGGACGTTCTAGACTCCGCCGTAAGACATCTAGTGTTTATATATAGATATCTATGATTGTAAGGGGGTGGGGCTATGATACGGGGTGGGGCTATTGTAAGGGGGTGGGGCTATGATTTGGGCTGGGGCTAAGAGGTGGGGTGGGTTGTCCATAGCCAAGAATTATGGCCAGCCTCCTAACACCCAGATGTTTCTTGTGCATGGTCTTGTGTATGTGCACACATGTACATGCAAACCATTTCATGCTCTTTGTTTCAAAATACTTGATCAACCACACTTAGCAGTAGCAGTCCCATTTCCACATTATGAACGTTTATTTATTGTTTTGCTACTGCTGCCTGTGTATGTGTATGTGCATCTGACCAAGAGATAAAGAGTTTGAGACAGAGAGAAAAAAAGAGAGAAAGGCATAGAGAGAGGCAGAGCGAGATTAAAATCGAGAGAGAAATAAAGAGGGTAAAAAAGAAAGAGAGAGAGGTGCTGGATGAAGGGAACAAGTGGAATCTGCCACCTTCAGCATTCATGCTGCTGGGAGACATGAATTCATCATTGAAGGTTTGAGAGAGATTGAGGGAAGGAGCAGCTGATCAGAAATTAGCGCATGGAGGAAGACAGTCCTGGGGGGGGGGGTTCCCCAATCCATGAGGGACGAGGGGAGGGTGAGGGAGGAAGGAGGAGGGAGGGGGTGCAAGGGGAGGAGGGAGGAAGAAGGGGAGGAAGGGATTTGCTTACTAATTGCTCTTGACTAGTGTGAGGTGTCAGCCACCCTGTATATAAACAGACCAGGGTGGCCTGAAGGCAGCACACTGTCTGAGCTGTTATGTTCTCTGACCAGTCACAGGCCAGGCCTGCTTCCTGTAACTACCACACAATGACCCTGGTGAAGAAGGGGGTGACACCAATCATCCCATTCCAATTCTCGAATGTTATCTTTGTTTAGCAGGGGAAGGGCACTACTATTTCATCAATCTGCCCACAAATTTGTTGGACTATTTTAGCTGCTAGGTTAATTTATTGTTGAGTAAGCAGACCTTGCCAGTATTTGTCTCTCAGCACTGGATCACCTCAGGGCTGCGTCCTTTCTACTCTGCTCTTCTCCCTGTACACCAACAGCTGCATTTCCAGTCATCCGTCTGTCAAACTCCTGAAGTTTGCGGACGACACCACCCTCATTGGGCTCATCTCTGGTGGATCTGAGTCGGACTACAGGTGGGAAGCTGACAACCTTATGGTGTAGCCATAACAACCTAGAGCTCAATGCTCTTAAGACAGTGGAGATAGTTGTGGACTTTAGAAAGAATACAGCCCCACTCACCCCCATCACCCTTTGCAACTCCCCAGTCAACAGTGTGGAGTCCTTCTGCTTCCTGGGTATTATCCTCTCAGGACCTCAAGTGGGAACTGAACATAAGCTCCCTCACCAAGCAAGCACAACAGAGGATGTACTTCCTGCGGCAGCTGAAGAAATTCAACCTGCCAAGGACAATGATGGACCAAAACCTCAGGCCGCTAGCCTTATCAACAAGGCCCCAAACTGACACTGACACTGTCACTCTACCTCATACACTCTGACACTCTATATAACATATTCAGTAAAATGTTTGATTCCATATTATTTTATTTATCGTATTTTATTTCATTTGATGTTAGTTTCCTCCAGGTTCACAATGACTCTTATTGAGAGACTTGTTGCTCTTGTTGGCTAGTTATAACGGATTTAAACTTTTTGTACTCGCTGTAAAATATTTTACTATTGATTGCTCTTCTACAGGTACACTCTTGCACTTTTTGGGTTTCATGCTGTTTAATTGTAACTTGCACTTTTGAGTTTCATGTTGTTTAATTGTAACTTGTTTAACTGCATGCTCTTATGGTTTTTCCCTTTGGCACTTATTTGGTTTTTCACAATGTATGCTTCATGTTTGGGCTGCTTGCAATGTTTGGGGCCACCTCGTTGTTATGATCAGTGACCTATGCTCTTTTGTAAAACTCTCTCTTGGAAGTCGCTTTGGATAAAAGCGTCTGCTAAATGCATAAATGTAAAAGTAAATCTAATGTAAACACAATTCTGATTCTGATAAAGGGAGGAGGGATGGAGGGGTGGAGGGAGGGATAAAGGGAGGAGGGATGGAGGGGGGTAGAGGGATAGAGGTATAAACTGGATAGATAGGGATTCATCAGTTACAGAGACGAGCATATGGTCGACACAACAGGAACCAAGAGCATGTGTGTGTGTAGCAGCTGCAGGCCACAGTAGCAATTCCAGGCGTGTGCTGGGGGAGGGAGACAAGAGTGCAGTGGAGGAGGAGAACATTGGGTGGAGGTGGAAGAGGAGGGGAGTAGAGTAGGTGAAGTAAAAGAAGGAGGAGGAGGGGAAGAGGGAGACTCAGACTCCAGACAGAGCTAATCAGTCATGTTTTTAATGAACACTCATCTTAATTCATGAGCTGAGGTGATTAACATAACAAAACATTGAGCTTAAAGAGGCTGTTGCACACTGATGCTTCCTGAAAGCTATGTTTCACCATGACTAAGACTGGTTATGATGAGGAGTCAGATGTAGACAGAGAGACTGTGTTAGAAGGCAGGGCTCCTCCCCCTCTCCCCCCCCCCCCCTCTCCCCCCCCCCCCCCTCCCTGCCTCCCTCCCTCTCTCCCCCCTCTCCCTGCCTCCCTCCCTCTCTCCCCCCCCCTCCCTGCCTCCCTCCCTCTCCCTTGTCTCATCAGTGTTGTGATAGGATAACACCGCAGGAACGCCAGAGACATTCCAGGAACACAGACCCCAGGGGCAGTGTGTCTGTGTGTTTACATGTTTATGTGTGCATGTCTGTCTGTGTGTTTACATGTGTGTTTGTGTGTGTGGTTCTATTTTCATGTGTGTCTGTGTGTTTTTGTATGCGTATGTGTGTTCATGTGTGTGTATATGTGTTTGTGTCCACAGAACATCTGGAGCTGTTCCAGCAGGCCTTTGCTCCCTAAGTGGAGGGGGGGGGGGGGTCACCAATCTGTTTCTTCCCCCTGGGTCTGTCTGCTGTCATTTCCACATGCAGGACGACACACTGGATTGGCTGCTGGAAAATAAACCTTAAAATTGTATAAAACTAACTTGTGAAGTTATGGGAAGCAGTTCTGAGAACAGAAGAGTGATCATCATGTTATATACCGTACAGATTTATATACTGTACACACACTGTACAGTACATAACAAGCCCCAGGCCTCTCCAAACACAGACACACCCAGACCCTCCCATGCAACCAGGCCGAAGATGAAATGCTGCTACAAGCTCCAAGGTGCCAGTTAGTCTCCAAAGGTTACGATCTTTACACACACCTATTTTAACACATCTATTACCATCACGGGGGTCTATACACCCCCAATCAGACAAGAGTAACTGATGGTATTGTGGTTGTAATCGTACTCAGCTGTGTCTGCATGTTCTTGTGAACCTCAGGCTGAAACCAATGAGACACTGCACCGATCACAGTCCCCAGCCCTGTGGCTATCTCTGCTTAAACTGACATTTACCAACTCTGACACAAGTTCAACACTGGATTTTGGTGTTTCAACACCCATTGACACTTCCATGTTGTATGTCTATGTTTAGCCTGTGTTATGCACCTGTCTTTCACAAACTGTCTCTAGAGGAGGCGATCCCTCACTGAATTGCTCCTCCCAAGGTTTCTTTCATTTTTTCTCCTCCCGTGAGTTTTTCTGGGAGTTTTTGCTTGTCTTCCTTGCAGGTTTAGGTTGGTTGAGGGGCAGTTCTGTGGGCATATGTGAAGCCCTCTGTGACATTGCTTGTAAAAAGGGCTATACAAATACATTTGGATTTGATTTTGAAGAGCCTGGATATCTACTGATGAGAGAAGTGCCTGGATATCTACTGATACCAAACACATTCGCTTAGTGTCTGTATGTCTCATACAGAGGCACACACACATCTCAGCACAGGAAGGATGGGTGTAGGAGTTGAGACTGAGACAGAAAGTCAAAGGTGAATGGTTGAGTACCCTATGAGCCTACATGCCAGAGCTGTACAATCATTGGGTTAGGGCTACAGACCAGTCAGAGTACTGTAGTAGTGTGATGCTGGTGGAGCTTCCAGCCTCATATGAGTGCCTCAGCCACTCCTTTAAAAAACATGAACGTGCTGCCTGACTACTGCTGGGAGGCAGCTAGACAGGTAGCCCAATCATTGCATTAGGTCCGAATGCTTTCCAATTAGTCGGTCGACCTTAATGATTGGCCGTGTTTATTGCAGTCCTGCGACACCCATAGACTTCGGATTGATTTCATTTTACTGTCAAACCTTTAGATTTATTTTGCAAGTTGCTATCAGGATGTGAAGTTTATTTCAGCAAATATTACAAAAAGTAATTCTGAACAACAATGCCTCTCCTGCCTTAAATCATAATGTAATTTTACAATATTAGAGCATATTTGTCTATTAATATTGCTACGCCACAAGTACAGAGTAATTAATGAAGCTATCTTGGGAGTACTAGGACCCAGGAGAAGAAGCTACCCGTCTGGGTAGAGCTACAAGCTCACATTCTGGTAACTAGTGCACAGTGCCCGTGATGCAGTTGGTGCACAAAAATCCAGATTACTTGAAATATAGATTAAGAAATTACCATGATAAAATTGGTGGCGCACACACAATTCCTGGAATTATATAAAGTTCTTCTCAGCGGCTTTGGTACCTATATTTCTCAGATCATAATAGAAATGATCTGTCATCTCTGAAATGCTTGTTCAACCTCATCTACTCTAGTCACTTATGCAAATCATAAAAGCAATTTGTCAATGTTCTAGTACATTCACACAAATGATAAAGTAGTCTTCATTTGTCTATTGTTACATTATCAATTGCTTATGTTATGTTGATAAAAAATGTATTATATCGTTTCTCTGTTAATTTGTCTTACCACCACAAACATTTAAACATTTAGTTCATAACAGAAGTCATTACATGGTAACAGTTTAGCCAGTCGTCATGATTGACACACACAGCCTGGCGTCTTTCCACACACACGCACAGTGGCACACAACACGTACAAAGACCTGGAAAAAAGGATTTGTGCACTTTAAGACCTTACTGTATAAGTACAGTAACAAAGTGTGATGCTGGTGGAGCTTCCAGCCTTATATGAGTGCTAACAGCAGTCTGCTGCATGAACTTCTGGGGCTAGTTTATTGTTCTGTCTTTCCTTCCTGCGTCCTCACTTCCTTCCCTCCTTTCCTATCTTCCTCAACCCTCCTTTCCTCTCTTCCTTCCTCCCCTCCTAACCAGTGTTACTGTGGAGGGAAGGCCGTGGTCTCAGATGTCTTCTCCAGCAAAGCAGCTGAAAGGGACAGACAAACTGGAAGATCCCAAAAAACAGTTCTTCCTGCTAGGGTGGCATAGGCCGTCTCGAGTTACCAGAGTTCCACCATGCTTACCCAGCATGCAACGCTGGACTCCGCTAGTAACTTCAGAGACAGGGCCACTCCAGTGGGTTGGGAGCTATGCCTGCTTGAGGATCAGGAGGAGTCAGGAGGACGTGAAACCCCAGTCAACACCTCTGTCCTGGGGAGACAGGGCCAGTGAGGAGTCTTACGGGGAAGCTAAAGGTCAAGGCCGGGAATCTGGGAATCTCCGAGCAGGAATGTCTGTGAAGTGGAGGAATTTATAGTGCTGTCGTGGAGGCCGGGGCCCGTAGGGGAGGGCTGGTGGGTGTGAAGGTAGTAGTGAGGATGTGTGAGGGTGGGTGTGAAGGCGTGATTCGGGGTAGTTTATGACCTGTGACAGCTGTTCCTTTAGGAGAAAGATGGATGTGATACTATGTTTAGAGATGCGTTGTTGCGATCCTTTATTGAAGCCTAGTGCTTGCAGAGGGTGTGTGTATGTGTATGTACGAGTGTGTATGTGTACGAGTGTGTGTGTGTATGTACAAGTGTGTGTGTGAGCTCTGCCTGATGAGCTGTGATGATACATACCTGCTGGGAGGAAGGAGGGTACAGCAATCTCTCTTTAACATTTGTATTGCTTTCCTACAGGTACGCTTGCACTTAGAGATTCATGTTGTGTAATTGTAACTTGCTTAACTACATGCTCTTATGGTTTCTTCTCTTTAGCACTTATTATTTGGTTGTTCACAATGTGTACTTCTTGTTTTTGGCTACCCGCAATGCTTTGGGGCTATCTTGTTGTTATTATCAGTGACCTATGCACTTTGTAAAGCTCCCTCTTGGAAGTCGCTTTGGATAAAAGTGTCTGCTAAATGAATAAATGTAAATGTAAACACATGCACACACACTCCATGAGCACTATTGAAGGTGCAGGGGTTAGGGTTAACCAAGCCTGTCTCAGCAGGCAAGCAGACAAGAGACATCCCACCTACACCACCATCTCAGACTGAATGTGTGTGTGTGACTCACAGTCAGCAGACAGATGATGGCAGGAGTGAGATACTAGCCGTACATAAGATGCAGCGTCAGGCAAATACAGGTACACACAACAACTTGAATTACATTCTGACTCCCATGGGCATGTTTAAACCCATCCCCTAATCCCTGTTAGAGGTAAAACTCTCACTTATGTTACATCAACACTTTGGACCGCCGAGCACTCAGGCTCAGATTTGACCTGCTAGAATCCTTGTCTCCCTCTAATCTCTCTCACTTCTTCACTCAACAATCAACAGATTAATTAAATCTACCAGGGGGGCTCTGCAGTTTAATCATGGCATCCTATAAATAGCTGTGGAATGTGTATGTTGTGACTAGAGCAGCAAGCGTACATGGCTGAGGGAGCCTGTGACGGACAAGTGTGCTGTATCTTCCTCTCACTCTGCATGCCCCAGAGACACTCATCTTTCCTCACCCATTCACCAGGTGGAGACACCATTCAGAAGAAAACCTGCCATCCCCCAGCTAGCCTCCAACCTCTAATCACTAGTGATTACTAACATCTGATCACAACAAAAGCATTTTCAGGTGATGGTTATATAAGTGAGTTGAAGAGAATGCAAGCTGTCAACAGTTAAGGTGACAGTAACCCTTTGTCTTGATGTCTTGACAGCTTGCCCTAAACGTTGAGCTAAAACTGTTTAAAGAAACAGAAATAAAGTAGTCAGCTGGAAGGTGTTGGCTGGATTACGGTGACACCACGTTCAAGAGACGACACATCCTACGTCACAGCAATCTCCACAAACTGAAGACACAAAGCACACACAGTCTTCTCAGGCCCCTAATCTTACACTCGCTGGAACAACAGTGTTCTCTGCTAGGGTTAAGGTGAGGACCTTAAATAACCCTGAGTGCAGAGTCCTACCACAGCCCCCTTCCAGACAACTCTACAAACAGATGAGGATTAAAACAGGTCACACACCTGGCACTTCTGTCTCTGTGCTTTACTAACTACATTTTGTATTTGCTTTTATCCAAAGCTATATAGAAATAGTGCTTTTACACAATAGAAGTAGGGGCTACCTTCCTCTGTCACCCTCTATCACCATATAATACTTCGTAATACTACTACATTACGGGTAGGCAGGGTAATGAGGGAGTCAGATGGCTGAGCGGTGAGGGAGTCGGGCTAATAATCAGAAGGTTGCCGGATCAATTCCCTGCTGTGCCAAAATGACGTTGTGTCCTTGGGCAAGGCACTTCAACCTACTTGCCTCGGGGGGAATGTCCCTGTACTTACTGTAAGTCGCTCTGGATAAGAGCGTCTGCTAAATATGTAAATGTACTACGTACATTTTTTGCTAGAGTTTGAAAGTATTCAAACCCAAATATCCCACAACTCTCTTAAAAGCCACTCCTTCAAAGCCACTACTGCCGGGAGGCAGATAGACAGGTAGCCCAATCATTGCATTAGGTCCGAATGCCGTCCAATTAGTCGGTCTAACCTTAATGATTGGCCGTGTTTATTGCGGTCCTGCGACACACACAGACTTCAAATTGATTTCATTTTACTGTCAAACCTTTGGATTTATTTTGCTAGTTGCTATCAGAATGTAGTTTTTTTTAGAAACTATTACAAAAAGTGCTTCTGGACAACATTGCCTACCCTATCTTAAATCAACACAATTTAACAATATTAATATCCAATTAATATTGTTAAGGCACAGGTACAGAGTAATTAATAAGTTATCTTGGGAGCACTAGGACCCAGGAGAAGGGGCTACCCGTCTAGGTAGAGCTACAAGCTCACATTCTGGTAACTAGTGCACAGTGCCCGTGATGCAGTTGGTGCACAAAAATACAGATTACTTGAAATATAGATGATGAAATTACCATGATAAAATTGGTGGCACTCATACAATTCCTGGAATTATAGATAGTTCTTCTCAGTGACTTTTGTACCTATATTTCTCAGATCACAATAGAAATATCTGTCATCTCTGAAATACTTGTTCAACCTCAACTATTGTAGTCACTTATGCACATCATAAAAGCAATCTGTCAATACTCTATTTAGTACATTCATGCAAATGATAAAGTAGTCTTAATTTGTCTGCTTACATTATCAATTACTTATGTCATGTTGATACAAATGTATTATATTGTTTCTCTGTTAATTTGTCTTACCACCACAAACATCTGAACATTTAGTTCAAAACAGAAGTCATTAGATGCACAACGGTTTAGCCAGTTGTTATGATTGTGGGCCTAATTCATCAGACAGTGCTTGTATGTACAGTTCTAACTAGTACCATTAACTACTTGCACTCGCTGTAGATTATATTATTGTTGCTTGCTTTCCTACAGGTGCACTCTTGCACTTTTGAGGTTCATGTTGTTTAATTTGTAACTTGTTTAACTACTTGCTCTTATGTCTCTTCCCATTGGCACTTGGTTGCTTATCACGGTGTATGCTCATGTTTTGGCTTCCTGCAATGTTTTTGTGGCTATCTCGTTGTGATCATTGACCTATGCACTTTTTGTAAACCTCTGTCTTGGAAGTCGCTTTGGATAAAAGCGTCTGCTAAATGAATAAATGTAAATATAGTTCTGCCTAAGAGGGTTAGGGTTTGCTATTTTTAGAATACGTTTGTATTTTTTCCTTTGTGCAATGCTGTAAAATTGTCTTGTATTTTCTGTATCGCATTCGCATAAACAAGACACGACAACTAACCAAGGAGACTAAATTCGTACAAACATTTTTCCTGTCATATACCCTTTTGTGGATTGCTAAATCCATGCCTCAAGAAAACAATCTAGGATCCAGCTAAATTAATGGCACATTTGCAATGCGCAGGCGGTTTTGACATCAGTAAAAACACGCATTTATGTAACAAAATTCACTGATCTACTGTAAGTATCAGTGTTGGGGGTAACGAGTTACAAAGCAACGGATTACAGTAACAATATTACTATTATAGGTAACGAAGTAAAGTAACGCATTATACTCAAAATGGCCGGGTTTCCCAGATTCATTAAGAAGCTCTTAACGCTAAGAGCGTCTTAAGAACGTTCTAAGAGCGCTCTAAGAATGTTCTTAAGAAGATCTTAGCGTTAAGAGCTTCTTAATGAATCTGGGAAACCCGGCCAATATTGGTAACTACACTACTTTACTAGATCTCAGGAATGCGCTTTCCTGCGTTACCCAAGCCATTTTTGTCGGTCCGAAAAGTTCTCTTTTAGTGGCGCTTGTATGTTTGCCTGTGTGCTTGCTTGTCTGGGCACCGTTGCCACAGAGACCGATTTGAGTGATTTGAGTGACGTAACTGCTGGTGCGTTTAGGCGCATTGGACATGGGCTGACTTCATGCAGCGCCGCAGCCGGCTGCAGGCGGCTGCCTTGAATCTGAGAATGCCATTGGCTGGTCCAAGTCAGCCGGGCTGCAGGCGGCTGCAGGCGGCTGCAGACGACGCCGGCGCTGCATGAAGTCGAACGCACCTATTGACGAACAAGTGTCACATGATGCTAGGTTGGTGTAGAAAGAGACGGAGACAGGAGGGTTCAGCCAGTGGCGATATTCTCATTAATTTAACTTTGTTGCTTGAAAGGACGAAAATATTACAGTAAACTGCACTCTATGTCCAGGCGAGAGGTATCTTTCAACTGCCGTCAACTCAATGAGATTTTAAAGTGAGGCATATTTCTTTGGTCAGATAGTGTGGACAGGCTTAATATTCGTTTAAGTGAATATCTGAGTTTTATATGCCATTTTGTTTTACCTGTTTACAATTACAATACACTATGTTGAAAGGCTAAGAGATGCCCTTTATTGAAAATTGAAAAATAAAGTAATGAAAGGGCCATGATGTTTGTCCATGTATCTTTGCAGTAAAGTTGGACATTTGCTTAAAAAGTTTAGTAAAGTAACTAGTATTGAAGTTACTTTTCAAATTCAGTATAGTAATCTAGTTACAATTTTCAGAAGTAACTAGTAACTTGTAACTAGTTACTTTTTCTGAGTAACTAACCCAACACTGGTAAGTATCCATTTTATACTGTCGTTGTTAGCTAGCCAGCATTTCATCCATAAAGAAAACCCTGTGAGCAACTGATATATTTGCCAGCAGTTGGCACCGCTAACCTGGCCATATTGGTTATAAAAGCGAATTTGCTTCTAAATAACAGTAGGCTATAGGGTACCCAAAAACGTAATTATGAAGAGCCAATTGAGAGGTTTTCTAGCAAGCTTGCAAGTTGACTATAGCTCAGTCAAGTCAAGATGGCCAGTCCAGAGCGAAAAGTGCAAGGCAAACTGGCGAATAATATTTTCATTATTTTAAGTTGAAATGCTAATCCAAACAACGTCAATTGTGGAACTGCACTCAGTTAGATTATAAAGAGGACACCTGCAAGATACGAACTTTGCAGAGTGCCCGGTTCTGTGATCGTGCGAAACTAAACCCATTCTAATTTGAACACACACACAGAGAGATGCCTGTCATTATAAGAGAGACGATGCAGGTCAAAAAGTGTTGAGTGTGCAGGCGCTAGAGCTTTCAACATGGGTAGGCTGGGAGGGACTGGCAGGGAACATGGGGCTAGGGAATGAGGGGGCGTGGATATAGGGAGATACTGGGGACGGAGCGAATGTCATCCTTAAGCGTGTGTGCCTGTGTTAATAAAAAAAAAGGATGACGTTGCTGATGATGACACAAATCAATAGGTAACCAACGCCTGTGTGTTCTCGGTGAGTAAACACCTCTCATTAAAACAAAAACCAAGCCACGGGGGAGCGAGTGATGTCACCGTATGTGAGTCAAGGAGATCGGAGCACGAGACAAACTATGACAGAGCGGGTTTCTGTGTGAGATTTGGATCAGACACCTTGTGTAAAACGACAAATAACTCAAATGTAGAAGTTGTGTAAAGGGGTATAACTTCTTATTTGATTAACTTCCCGGTAGTCCCAGCTGTATCCTCATCCTGTATAGATGAGCCCACTGCGCAGCGGGCTCTCAGTAGCCTATATTGTGCCACCGATGTAGCGGTCTAACCTCATCATAGAAATTGATTCTGAAATAAGAATAGCTGTGCCGGTCGGACTCCAGATGGTGTACACAAGAACTCGTTTGAACTCAAGGGCTTGAACAGGAGGCAGCGAAAGCGTAATGAAAGAAGTCGTTAGGATGTAACAAAGACAGTCGGACACCGGGCTCACGAATACTTTTAGGAATATACCATTGTTTTACAACATCCACAGTGCCGAGTATGATGTGCAAAAAGTAAATGTCTTACCTCGACAAAGAAGGAATCCATTTCACACAATTCGTAACCGCTAAACCCTCAGAAATCTCTCACTCAGGCTACCACACTTGCGTCGAAGACGGAGTATTCCCAGAGGCTTTCCATTCGTGAGCTCAAGAAAGATGATCAATTCTCCCTGTTCTCCTTCTTTTCAAAACTTGTATCCAGTCCGGTGAAATTACTCAAGTCTAAAAACGTTGATTTCATTCAATGATAAGGCTTCTGCAGGATCAAAACATTTTACAACAAGCCCACTCACAGCTTTGACGCTGGTGCGCAGGCGAGCCCGTGCGCTACTGTACTATGATCTGACCGACATCATTGGGACCGGCTTATTATTCAGAGAGGCGGGGCATGATACAATAACCCCTCCCACGGAACACACCCTAAATATAACAGTCAATACACTGATTTACTATTGACAACGACGTGAGGGGTGGGGTGGTGATCATGATCTTGAATTTGGTGACGATGAGGATGAGCAAGAAGAAAAGGAAGAAAAAGAAAATACAAGCAAGTGGATTTCTACTCTTGTTCACGTTTCATCTGATTAATCAGAACTATAAAAGACTAATAGTCAAACTAGGCTACCTGTTTAACCCTGTAAGACCCGATTTAAAATTTCAACATCACCTTTAGCTCTCCAAAAAGCCATTGGATAAATGTGGTCTGTCAAAAAAAAAGAAGAAATGAGCAATTAAAGAGCTAAAGGTGATGTTGTAATTTTACAACAAGGGGTCTTACAGGGTTAATTATAAATCAAGATGTTTTGGTAAAAAAGCGGTATGACAAGTAGGTTCTTCTTGTGTTCTTCCAGAGGGAGTTGTAACACAGTAGAGGATGTCGACTTTTATTATGCTACCTAATTTACACCTCACTGGAGGAACAAGGAACATTGTTAGTTTAATTGTGATGAAGACTAGCCAATACTAACTAATAATTACATCACTCGAATAAACACATGCATCATCTTTCAATGATTAGTCAGTAGGAATAATAAAAGAAAACAATAGTCAACAAAAGTTACAAAACAAAACTCACAGCCATTAGCTTTAATGCAATGCATGTTCATAACACAGTACCTCTCTCCTCACTAACACAGTACCTCTCTCCTCACTAACACAGTACCTCTCTCCTCACTAACACAGTACCTCTCTCCTCACTAACACAGTACCTCTCTCCTCACTTACACAGTACCTCTCTCCTCACTTACACAGTACCTCTCTCCTCACTAACACAGTACCTCTCTCCTCACTAACACAGTACCTCTCTCCTCACTTAGATCCGTCTCTGCCGGCCACAGACACATTGTCAGAGCCGGTTTACATGGAAGGGTTAAAGCTAACCCCTAACCCTGACCTCCATCCATACAGGATCAATGTTTTGGCTGCTTGCAATGTATGGGACTACCTCGTTGTAATGAACAGTGACCTATGCTCTTTTGTAAAGCTCTCTCTTGGAAGTCGCTTTGGATAAAAGCGTCTGCTAAATGCATAAATGTAAATGTAGGAGAGGCCTGTGGAAGTGCATTTGTTTAATTCAATCAAAAAAATAATTTGTTGGAGAGAAGTGTTTGGCCATAAAATCTGCTGTTAGTGTTGTTTTGATGGCACTGATATGGCATTATGAAACAAGAGTTATGGAATTCAGTACAGGAAACTTCTAAGTGCTGCTTTAACCAAGAGCACACATCTACGTGCTCAATGAAGTACAGGGTAACCCTAACCCCCTGTGGTTGATCTGTTACAGGGTAACACAAGGCCTCTGTGTTTGATCTGTTGATGATTTAACTACCAAGGGACTATAAACAGAATATGAGCTGCTGTTGGTTAGAAGGAGGGTGAGTGGATGATAAATTAACATTTATTAACAGTTGCATAGATCAGCATCTACAAACATTAAACCATTCAAAATTGTCACCCAATAGGCTACAGTTAATTGCTTTAAACGCCACCGTCAAAACAACACACACAATGCTCCTGAATAATCAGAAGGGATTTGCTGCAGTCAGATTTACTGTATCATTACATTGATCATATTTAATCTTCCTGGTTCTCCTAATCCTGCAACCTTCCTGATCATCTCTCACAGCACGCCAGCAGGAAGACAGAAACAAGTGTTTTTAATCTGAGTCATCGTGGCTCCGAGCTGGGCTGCCACTCTCTGACCTTTGACCCTGTGAATAGACCGACAAGTAAACCCTCTGCATGTTCCTCTGCTGTAGACTCAACATATACATGTTACCACTAAATTTGAACATCAGTGGTAACCAATAAGTGTAAACCCTAAAAAAAAAAAATATTTGGCAATACTTTAGCAGAATTAAATAGGATAAATCAAAAACACAAGTGTTACAAGAGTCCTGTGAATTTGACACCTTTACTTGCATATCAGATTGTGGTTATGAGCTGACGTTTAATGTAGGTATGAATAGCTTCTCTCATTATCCTGTCTGCTCAGGCCGTAACTTAGGGAACTAGGTCAGACCAGTGATTTCATTCTACATGAATATCTTCATTGTTTCTGTTTGTTTGTGTCCAAATATGTCTAAGCTGCTATTGCGACATGGAAGGAATTTCACTGCACAATAAGAAGGGCCCATGCCACTAGTGCCAGTGAGGGAGGAGAGACTTAAGCTGCACCAGGGTACTGCCAGTCTTCCTTCTTGCCCTAACACTCACTAACCCCACCATGTGACCCTGCACAGACACGTCAGTCTAATTCTCTCTAAAGAGCCTAGATCATTCAATGTGTGTCAGCTGACTTAAATAAGCAAGTGTTGGAACATCCAAGCATGCTTCATTCATGACCTAGAGACTGTTTACTGTAAATGGTATTGTACCACTTGATTTCTAAAGTCTTTACCCAGGACTGACTCCTCTTCCAAGCATGGCTGAGCTCCACCTCTGCAGGAACTGAAAGGGCTGGTATGACCAAGACCCCAGGTTTGGTTATTATACGTCATTTACATTTACATGTATTCATTTAGCAGACGCTTTTATTCAAAGCGACTTCCAAGAGAGAGCTTTACAAAGTGCATAGGTCACTGATAATAACAACAAGATAGCCCCAAAGCATTGCGGGTAGCCAAAACAAGAAGCACATATTGTGAACAACCAAAAGATAAGTGCCAAAGGGAAGAACCCTGAGAGCATGTAGTTAAGCAAGTTACAATTAAACAACATGAATCTCTAAGTGCAAGTGTACCTGTGGCAAAAGCAAGCAACAGTGAAAATAAAAATAAGATTAACTAAAATAGAATATTTTGCAGTAAATACAACAGTTCAAATCAGTTACCACTAACCAACAAGAGCAACAAGTCTCTAAGCAGGAGTCATTGTGATCCTTGATGAAACTAGCATTGGGTTCAGCAAACCATTCCTAAGTACCATTGTACTCCCGGAACAAGTGCGTCTTGAGCCTTCTCTTGAAGGTGGAGAGACAGTCTGTGTCTCTGATGGAGGTGGGGAGTTGATTCCACCACTGGGTGGCCAGGCAGGAGAAGAGCTTGTGTTGAGTTTATTACTTATTCTTATTATTCTATAGGAGTATTTTCCTATTTGACCTACACCACAATTTTATATATTTATATAGGGTTAGGGTTAACCAGTCGCACCTAATCAAAATATATAATTTACTGCTTTTTACAATGGGAGTAAAAGAATAGTGAGCAGAATTAAGTTCAAATTTTTGTTGGTGCGGACCTCAAACACATTTCAGGTTTCTCATGTGGCCCTAATGAATAAGTCTTTCAAAACCCCCCAACTCACAAAGCTAAAACAAACATTAGCAGGAGGGGACAGCACACAGTGTGTGTGTGTGTATCTTTAGCTAGGCCTATTCTTTACCTGAAGGAAAAAGAAAACAATAGATCCATTTGGCCAACGAGGGTAATCCCTCAGGGATCAGGGAGTTGGGGGATGAGTACTGTATGACCTTCCTCTCTGACATTGTACATTCTCTGTTTTGTAATCATGAAATTAATGTCTTCACTGATGAAAGTACATCAAATTGCATATCTTTATTAATTCGTATTTCTGAGGATCACGCAATAAATATGTAATCTTTGGTTTCTTCCGTGTGTCAGAGCTGCTTCAAAACCAGGGGTAGTACTATTCTTAGTTTTGGCGTTATCACGTTAAATGTTGAACTCTGATGCGGCCGTGATGGGTATCTCCAGGGGAGATTCTGTCATTGCAGATGGCATGGTTTATTTTGGTGTGTGTCTTGAAGTTCTGCAGGGGAAAATAATTATCTAACCCTACACACCACCAGTACCTTCACAATGTATAGTTCAGCTTGCCAGCTGCACATACAGTATCATGAACTAAATGAACAACTCCTGGGCCTGCACGCGCACACACACACCACAGTTATGTTTTGTTCCAGTGTTTACTGTAATATCTGTTGTGTTGAAGTTGTTGCAAAGACCAGAACGTGTGCAAGCCCTTCATGTTTTCTGTGTACCAACACTGGTTAGTCAACAGATACAGGGCTCCTCTTCAAACAGACAAGGTGGCTCCTTACTCCTCTCAAACGGCCTCATTCACCAAATGATCTTATGAACAAATGTGTTCTTTAACCCCAATTACGCAGTTTTCACAAATATTCTGGCATTCACTAATGTTTACTTATTTGGGATTTGTTCTTAGGTAAGAACAGAATTTACGAACACCCAAGAGCACTCTTACTACACACCATTGAAAGCTGACATGTTTGCACAAAATAAGTAGTCATACTGTTTTCCTTTATAATTTTGTAACTAATAATTGTCATTATTATTTGTATGTTTGTTTGTTTTAATAAACACACACTACACTTACACTTCTGCTCATTTATAAAGCACTAGTGTATGTATAGTGCTAGGACTTATAATAAACTAGCCTTGCTTTGCCTTCAATTCACATCAATTTGTTAACGGGAATCCTTGCCATACAATAATAAGTGACTTATCACAGTATTCATAGGCCTAAAGTACACTGTAAAAAAGGTTAAATTACAGTCCTTTTTTGTAAATTATACGTGTTTCTTTTCTGTATTTCAGAATGTAATTTTATGTTGATATTAAAATTACAGCAAAATATTGTTACTTAAAAATACACTAAAATGTCAGTTTTTTTTTACAAATATTAATTACATTTTCACCAAAATGTTCTATTAAAACACATAATTAAACTTGATCAAAACTAGCTATTTTAACAGTCATTTTGCTGATATTTACTTTAATCCCACGGACAAATTACTTCATAATAACTTCTTGGGTTTAGACATAGGGCCTCATGTATAAACGTTGCACAAAAAGCTTGCGTACGCTGTTTTCACGCACAAGGTTTGATGTCTAAAGAGTTACTTGATGTGAGAAAGTGCGGGCCGTCACTGAAACTTTTGAGCAGACGTGAGAAGGTGCGGACCGTCCGCAAAGTCTTGTCTGGCTCTGTAACATGGCGAATTCTAACTGAAAAGTGCATAAACTCACCAAACATTATAAAATAAAGTTTTCACTACTACGT
Source organism: Hypomesus transpacificus (assembly GCF_021917145.1). Taxonomy (NCBI): domain Eukaryota; kingdom Metazoa; phylum Chordata; class Actinopteri; order Osmeriformes; family Osmeridae; genus Hypomesus; species Hypomesus transpacificus. The sequence goes on along the minus strand of NC_061082.1, from coordinate 20,728,322 downwards.
TTATGACGTTACCTATTCAAAAAACATAAACATAGAAATGTGATCATTAAAAGCGTCTGCTGAATGAATAAATGTAAAGGCTCCAGAGTAGGACGAAGGAAAGTTGATTAGATAGTTGTGTAGCGGCAACGCTCCTGTTACCCAGAATGCCCCTCGACAAGCTGAAAAGCTACAGTTAAAGGTTTAAGCTTAGTAGATAAGCATTGTTTGGAGTTTTGTTGTTGTGTTCGTTCTGTTTTGATATGTGTAATGTGATGGTCTGTAGTTTGGATAAATTAAGTGTTCACCCTGAGTGTGAATGTTGTCCAGTTAGATCGGGATCTAACCTGTCTTTTTAACCAAATGTACTCTGAGAATTATTTCCCTCCAATATGTACAGGTGATCGACACTATAGGAGTAAATATCTAGATAGATCTGGATGCTGAGTGTTGTGCAAACGACTTGTTTTGAATACACATGTCAAATCGTAATATCTTGTTTTGGCTTTAATAAGATATTTTTTTTACTGAAAATTTAATTAATAAAAGTAGTGTTTACTGGTAAAGAACAGCATATAATATAATATGACTGATATATCTTGTAAATTCATATCTTTTTATAATGTGAACATACACAACGTACGTATGTTTATACAATAATACTTATTTTTTTCCCCTTGAAATCTAGTTTATTCAGGATAATGGTACACATTTAAAATTAGAAATGCTGGGTTAGGGTTGGGTTAAGCTTTTCCACATAAAAAACATATGTCAGAGACATAGGGCAATGAAAGACCATGGACATTAGAGGAATTTGCAACCATGCAACCATAAGCACAGCCATCAGGGTAATTGGTGGCCATTTTGTTGTGAGTCACTGGACCTAATTTTACTCATTACAAATGGATGACCTCCTGTTATCTTCCATCTCACGTGAGGCTGGCTCTGTCATTCCTCTGGACAATACCCTGGGGAGGGACGGGGAGAGGAAAATGAACGAAGGGAGCGAGGGACCGAGAGAAATGGATCAAGGAATGGAGAGAGAAAAATGTGGGTGAGCATAGCAAAGAAGAGAGAGGAGAGAGAGAGAGAGGGAGAAATAGTGGAAGAGATACAGAAAAAAGAGAGATGGGGAAATAGATTAAGACAGAGACATTTAAAGGCCCATAAGAAAGTGAAACAGATAGGGTGGGAGTGATTCAATCATCTTTGTCTGGGACAGATAGATGACCGGAAGAAGAGAAACAGGAAAAATAGATTAATTGAACATCTAACAATATCTGCCAGCCCAAGCGATGCTATCTCTTAAAAATAGGTGTAACTGGAAGTAACACAAATGTGCAAATATGGCTTACTGCACATGCTGGTGCCATAACCATTTGTTTGTGTCTGGTTGTAAAAACAAACTATAGTGCAAATATGGAGAAAAAATCTCTGTTTGTTTAAGGAAAATATTTAGACTGCCAGGAGCCAAAATGTGTTTGTCATCTGACAGTTAATGGGATAAGCAGCTGATTCAGTAAAACAAACACAAATTATGATGGCTGCTCTGATTCTATTACAGTGGTTGATGTCTTATTAATAACAATTGATTCATAATTTCTGCATGTTGTATTATAGGATGACAAGCTAGGTAAACTCTTCTATCTGTGGCCATGGCAACGTGTGTGTGTGTGTACTTTGAGGGGAAGCAGAATGTACCTCTGAAGAGCTGGCTGTGTCTGCTGGCTGCTCCCATCCAGTACAACTATCAAGATTCAATGTATTGATTCATTCATAGATTCATAAATGTATGATCCGCTGTCCTTGTCTGAATCTATCAGACACATTCCTGGAAAACAGCCTATAAACAGTCATCCGTCAGAACACAAGGACAGCCAGAGCAGTCTGTCTGTAGGAGTCAACTGCATCACCAAGAAAACACTTTCCAGTTACAATATAATCACTGCAAATATTCTCCCTCAGAATCACAACCGCATCTCATGTGCATACCGTACATTCTCTCCTCTTGACCAATTACACTCCTCTTCCCATGCTCCCTCACCACATTGACTTCCTGTTTGTTTAGCTCCTCATGATCCTTTGCTCCCACACTGAGTACACAGCATCACCCTGTCTGACTGCAGAGAGAATAGCTGCTTTCATTCTGGCATATGCTTTGGTATCTTTAGGGGCCAAAATTCACAGAAACCAACTTCTATCTTAAGTAATTAAACGTAAGAATTCTCTTTCAACCAAATGTTTTCCTTTGTTGTTGGTAATTGTGTTGAATAGTAGAGCCCTATGTTGTGTGTTGTGAGGTGTGTGTTGTGTGGTATGTGTTGTGTGTCTTACTCACTGACAATACTCAGTATCTGAGAGAGACAGACACAAACTTAGAAAGAGAGACACAAACACACAAAGACAGAGATACAGAGAAAGAAGGGTCAATGTACCAGTGCTCAGTCCTGCTACCTTACACAACACAGGGAACTTGAGCTACATTCTCTGGCTCCAACTCGAGCCACATGAATCAGCTGTGTGAATCCCCTCAGCATCATAGCATGGCTGCCCTTTGACACTGGGCTTGGGTTGTCAAGATTACACTTTTAGAGACCAAGTCCTGTTAATGAAGTTTAAGAAGAGGGTTTAGCTGGTCATTTACATGAAAACCCTTTTAACCACAGAGAGTCTGGTTCCTCTATGACCCAATCCTTTCAGACTGTACCCATAAACAGGGTAAACAGTTTCTGATGTGAAGTCCTATTTTGGTCGGTTCTCAGCAGGGGGTGTGGTCAATATGTGTGTTGTTTCCCAGAACACCTCCAGTTAGGAAAGACTGAGGAATGGAGACTAATGAAAATGGGAGTAGTGTACCAATGAAGAGTTGGTTTAAAAGTGTCAGCTGGGAAACACATTATAAACACATGCTAAACACATTCACATTATAAACACATAAGTGTAAGACAGGTTGTCTGATAGGGAACACTCTGTTAAACCATCTGATGTACGCAGACGATTTGGCTATTATGTCCCCCAGCACTGTTGGTTTCCAGCATCTGTTGGATATATGCTCCGAGTATGGGGTCGAGTTTGACGTACAGTACAATGCAAAAAAGAGTGTTGTGTTGATATGTAGGACCAAGGAAGATCAGAAGCTACACTTTCCAATGTTTTACCTGTCAGGGCAATCCCTCTGTGTATCCAACTGTACGAAATATCTTGGGCACATCATCACTGACAAGATGGAAGATGATGCTGACATGTACAGGCAGAGACGAATGTTGTATGGCCGAATCCCAATACTCCCCCTTACCCCTTCCCCTTCCCCCTTCCCCTTAGTTTTGCGCGTTCCCGTGAGAGCTAGTGGTGTCCCAATACTCTTTTGGAGCTAGGGCAAGGGCTAAGCCCAAGGGACCCCTCCTTGAGTCACCACCTTACCGCGGTGGAGGGGTTTGCGTGTCCTAGTGATCCTGGAAGCTATGTTGTCGGGGGCTTCATGCCCCTGGTAGGGTCACCCAAGGCAAACAGGTTCCAGGTGAAAGACCAGACAAAGAGTGGCTCAAAAAACCAACCATGAAGAAATACAACAATGGTTCTCAGTTGCCCCTGCCCGGAAGCGGGTCACCGGGGCCCCCCCCTGGAGCCAGGCCCGGGGGTGGGGCTCGATGGCGAGCGCCTGGTGGCCGGGCCTTTTCCCATGGGGCCCGGTCGGGCACAGCCCGAAGAGACAACGTGGGACCCTCTTCCAGTGGGCTCACCATCCGCAGGAGGGGTCATGGGGGTCGGGTGCAGTGTGAGACGGGCGGCGGCCGAAGGCGGGGGCCTTGGCGGTCCGATCCTCGGCTGCAAAAGTTAGCTTTAGGGACGTGGAACGTCACCTCGCTGGCGGGAAAGGAGCCTGAGCTGGTGCGCGAGGTAGAGAGTTTCCGGCTAGATATAGTCGGCCTCGCCTCGACGCACAGCGTGGGCTCCGGAACCAGTCTCCTTGAGAGGGGCTGGACTCTCTTCCACTCTGGAGTTGCCCTTGGTGAGAGGCGTCGAGCTGGGGTGGGAATACTGGTTTCCCCTCGGTTCGGCGCCTGTACATTGGGGTTCACCCCGGTGGACGAGAGGGTAGCCTCCCTCCGCCTTCGGGTGGGGGGACGGGTCCTCACTGTCGTTTGTGCTTATGCACCAAACGGCAGCTCAGAGTACCCACCCTTTTTGGAGTCTCTGGGGGGGGTGCTGGAAAGCGCTCCTCCTGGGGATTCCCTCGTCCTCCTGGGGGACTTCAATGCTCATGTGGGCAATGACAGTGAGACCTGGAGGGGCGTGATTGGGAGGAACGGCCCCCCCGATCTGAACCCGAGTGGTGTTTTGTTGTTGGACTTCTGTGCTAGACACGGTTTGTCCATAACGAACACCATGTTCAAGCATAAGGGTGTCCATATGTGCACCTGGCACCAGGACACCCGAGGTCTCAGTTCGATGATCGACTTTGTAGTCGTGTCATCGGACTTGGGGCCGCATGTCTTGGACACTCGGGTGAGGAGAGGGGCGGAGCTGTCAACTGATCACCACCTGGTGGTGAGTTGGCTTCGATGGTGGGGGAGGACGCCGGTCAGGCCTGGCAGGCCCAAACGTAATGTGAGGGTCTGCTGGGAACGTCTGGCGGAACCCTCTGTCAGAAGGAGCTTCAACTCCCACCTCCGGGAGAGCTTCGATCATGTCTCGGGGGGGGCCGGGGACATTGAGTCCGAATGGGCCATGTTCCGGGCCTCCATTGTTGAAGCGGCTGACCGGAGCTGCGGCCGCAGGGCGGTCGGTGCATGTCGCGGCGGTAACCCTCGGACCCGGTGGTGGACTCCGGAGGTGAGGGATGCCGTCAAGCTGAAGAAGGAGGCCTATCGGACTTTATTGGCTGGTAGGACTCCAGAGGCAGCTGATGTGTACCGGCAGGCCAGGCGGAACGCGGCTTTGGCGGTCGCGGAGGCAAAAACCCGGGCATGGGAGGAGTTCGGCGAGGCCATGGAGAATGACTTCCGAACGGCTTCAAAAAGGTTCTGGACCACCATCCGGCGGCTCAGGAGGGGGAAGCAGTGCTCTGTCAACACTGTATACGGTGGGGATGGTGCGCTGCTGACCTCGACGGGGGACGTCCTGGATCGGTGGAAGGAATACTTCGAAGACCTCCTTAATTCCACCAACACGCTTTCCGACGTGGAGGCAGAGTCTGGGGACATCGGGGGGGGCCCTTCTATCTCTGGGGCTGAGGTCGCCGAGGTGGTTGAAAAGCTCCGCGGTGGCAGGGCCCCTGGGGTGGATGAGGTCCGCCCGGAGTTCCTTAAGGCTCTGGATGTTGTAGGGCTGTCTTGGTTGACACGACTCTGCAACATCGCGTGGACATCGGGGACAGTGCCTCTGGACTGGCAGACCGGGGTGGTGGTTCCCCTCTTTAAAAAGGGGGACCGGAGGGTGTGCTCCAACTTTAGGGGGATCACACTCCTCAGCCTCCCTGGGAAAGTCTATTCAGGGGTCCTGGAGAGGAGGGTCCGTCGGATTGTCGAACCTCGGATTCAGGAGGAGCAATGTGGTTTTCGTCCTGGCCGTGGAACAGTGGACCAGCTTTATACCCTCCGCGGAGTCCTGGAGGGTACATGGGAGTTCGCCCAACCAGTCTACACATGTTTTGTGGATTTGGAAAAGGCGTTCGACCGTGTCCCTCGGGGGCTCATGTGGGGGGTGCTCCGAGAGTACGGGGTACCGGATTTCCTGATCGGGGCTGTCCGGTCCCTGTACGACCGGTGCCAGAGTTTGGTCCGCATTGCCGGTAGTAAGTCGAACTTGTTTCCGGTGAGGGTTGGACTCCGCCAGGGCTGCCCTATGTCACCGATTCTGTTCATTACCTATATGGACAGAATTTCTAGGCGCAGCCAGGGTGTTGAGGGGGTCCGGTTTGGTGACCTCAGGATCGGGTCGCTGCTTTTTGCGGATGATGTGGTCCTGTTGGCTTCATCGGGCCGTGACCTTCAGCTCTCACTGGAGCGGTTCGCAACCGAATGTGAAGCGGCTGGGATGCGAATCAGCACCTCCAAATCTGAGGCCATGGTAATCGACCGGAAAAGGGTGGAGTGCCATCTCCGGGTCGGGGAGGAGATCCTGAACCAAGCGGAGGAGTTCAAGTATCTCGGGGTCTTGTTCACGAGTGAGGGAAGAATGGAGCGCGAGGTCGACAGGCGGATCGGTGCGGCGTCCGCAGTGATGCGGGCTCTGCATCGGTCCGTCGTGGTGAAGAAGGAGCTGAGTCGAAAGGCGAAGCTCTCTATTTACCAGTCGATCTACGTTCCTACCCTCACCTATGGTCACGAACTATGGGTAGTGACCGAAAGAACGAGATCGCGAATACAAGCGGCCGAAATGAGCTTTCTCCGTAGGGTGTCCGGGCTCTCCCTTAGAGATAGGGTGAGAAGCTCGGTCATCCGGGAGGGGCTCAGAGTAGAACCGCTGCTCCTCCGCGTCGAGAGGAGCCAGCTGAGGTGGCTCGGGCATCTGATTAGGATGCCTCCTGGACGCCTCCCTGGTGAGGTGTTCCGGGCACGTCCCACTGGGAAGAGGCCCCGGGGAAGACCCAGGACACGCTGGAGGGACTATGTCTCTCGGCTGGCCTGGGAACGCCTTGGGGTCCCCCAGGAAGAGCTGGCGGAAGTGGCCGGGGGGAGGGAAGTCTGGGCCTCCCTGCTTAGGTCGCTGCCCCCGCGACCCGATCCCCGGACAAGCGGCAGATGACGACGACGACGGCAAGGGCTAAGACTAAGGGGTATATACACCCCTTAAAACCAAGTAAGATCGGGAGCTTACTTGAAACCTAGGGCTATGTGAAAACTGCGCGACCGGCAACAATGGCGACCAAATCATCCAGAGAGTCCGGTAAATGTTAAATTATCGGCTTAATAAATTGATAAAAAAATTATGACAGTCTTGTTTTGTGTTATATACAGTCATGAACATATATATTTGCAACCATTTTCCTAATTGAAATGTTTCTAAAAATCGCTAGTTTGGTACGCTAATGTTACAGTTCTGAATTGCACAACAGTCCCGCATTTCTTTGACTAGCATGTCTACAGTTCTAAGTAAACTCCATTAGCAGCGAATTTCGTTTAATATCAGTGCATAACACTACTTGCTTTGGAGATATCGATACGTTCTAGATGACGTACCTGTAACCAAGTGGCGTCCCATTTCCTAGGGCTATGTAGCCCTTACCCTTTACTTTCGAGGGCCAAGGGCTAGGGGTAAATTAAAGGGAAGGGGTAAGGGGAAGGGGTAAGGGGGAGTATTGGGATTCGGCCTATGTCCAGGCAAACATGTTGGTCAGGAAGTTCCACTGCTGTTCTGATGATGTGAAAGTGAGCTTGTTTCGTGCTTACTGCACCCCCATGTATGCAGCCCCTTTATGGGGCAGCTACAAAAAGGAAACCCTGCGCAAACTTCAGGTAGCATGTAAGGATGAGGATACTGCTGAAAAAGCCCAGGTGTAGCAGTGCTAGTAAGCTCTTTGTTGACTCAGGGCTAAGCACTTTACAGGCTCTATTGAGGAACCTGATGGTTAAGTTTATGTCTCGACTTGATGAGTCACAAAATTGTATTATAATGATGATCACGAGTCCCAGGTGTAGCTCGGTCAGATATCAATCATATCTGTGGAAACATTGGTATGGGTGCCTTTTAAAACTGTCATGAATAAGAGTATGTTTGTAAGTGTTTATGTATTTGTTCTGTTTTTTTTTGGTGTATGTCTTGCTATTGGGCCTAGAGCCTGTAATAAAGTTTAATAAGCAGACATTCTAGTATTAGAACTGTAGTCGGTGAATCGAAAGGCCAGAGACGCTTGGTGTTCGTCCCTGGCTTGGGAACCACAATTCACCTTAGGTTAGATTCTCAGGGAGATAATTGACTCGTTAATATCTGACTCCAATTTCAAAGGGGCAATTGACTGCAAAACCGATTTTACCTTGTCATTGTTGAAAAACGACAGTTCGGAGGGTAAACTGAACATACCGTGAATATCAAAGTCCATTGACACCTCTTTCCTATTCAAATCTCAAAAAGAAAAAATTTGGCTGTAAAACGCTAGCTTTTCAACAAAGCCACCGGTCCTACGTAGGACCGGTGATCGCCCTCTTATTGGCTCTGGTCTGTATCTTTGTCACGCCCCAGAATTTACATCCAGACCAGCCCGAGGTAGCGTCTATCTCCGATACTAGTTTAGCTGCGCGCTGCTCTGTGTAGGCTACTTATAAGGAATTACAAAGAAGAACGTTTTGAATTATAACAAGGATATTGAAAATGGACCACGGTCGTAAATGCTGTGTTCCAGGCTGTACAGGGAAGGCTAACACTCACATTCTTCCCAAGGAGCCAAACATTCAACAGGCATGGCTGCTGTTGTCTATGAGAAGATCCCCGCGAAGTTCGACACTCAATCATTCATTTGCTCTGAACATTTCACCCAAGACAGTTTTGACAACCTTGGACAATTTCAAGCAGGATATGCTAGGAAGCTGAACCTGGAAAGAGGTGCTGTTCCAACCGTATGCTCATTGCAACCGCAAGCTATAAGGACAGTATGATGTTGTGCTAACAGTTATTAGCAATGCTAACGTTTCCTGTATATAGCATACCAGGTAGAATGCTAAATACGTTTCTACACACATCAAATGACTCTAGCTAGACTAGCTGTAGTCGGCATTAGAAGGGAAGCTTCCGAAAAATAGCCAGAAAACGAACTGCAGTCTGGCTTATTGCTAACGCCTGTCTAGATAATCTATTTGAAATAACTGGAGAAAGGCAGGTTCTAGATACAGGATACGTTAGCATTGCTAGTAACTGTTACTAGTAACACCTAGACTGTAGGCATGATGTAAACAAGTTTAGCTTGCTAGTTAACGCAAGAGCATAGGTAGAATGTGTGATAATTTAGCCTTGTTTATTGGCAATGGGGCTAACGTTGATTCATGTTCCTGACTGTGTTTCATTCAAATAAATAACCTGTGTAATGAAAATCTACAATTCACGATGCATGTTTGTCCAGATCTTTGTCATGTTATTTTACAGCAAGATATCTAGAGCTAGCCTAGCTAGCTAACTGAAGCTGAGTAGAATCACGATATGGTTTGGTTGCTAAGCTGTAGCCTAACGTTCTACCCACCTAAGTCAATCCAGTTTGCTTCAACAACAGAAGTGGAAACAAGTAATGTTATCATTTCAAATGATATATAGTCAATCTGTTGAAAACAGTGTTGTGTAGACACAATAGATTTATTTGCGCGTTTTTATTTCAAGTCTCCAACTTCGGTGTTTCAGCGAGTGCTGCTGTTGGCCGTGTTGCGTTTTTGCTCCCAGCTTCACTTGTTGATAACCAACCAATCAGCACGCAGCTCATCTAAATATTAATGAGCATACCATAAAACGAGAAAAGCTAGTGTTTTTTCCCGGGAACATTTCAGAGGATCTGTCAGAGGGCATAGAACAGCACCCGGGCCATTTTCAACCCAACCAATGTTACGTACCCTATTCGGAGACCTTAAGGAACAGTTTGAAATACCCAAAAAACCCAGTCAATTGCCCCTTTAAGACACGTGCACAAGTGCGTTACCCGTAACCTCGAGCGCTAAACAGTTAATGACATGAAACTCTGACGTAGGTAAAAATCGTCTGCTTGATCAGAGCACCGACCCTAAAGTATGCGTGTTCACTAAACAGTCGTTTATCTCTACTATAATATAGATTTAACCATAGTCGACCTAGTAGGATATGTAATCGATCACTCAGAGGCCCCGGTAAATTCCTTTGGAGCGTGGAGATCCACTGTAAGTGACTCAGAGGCCTTAAGTTAAAACCTACTCAAAAGTCTATGTTTATAATCAGTTAGCCGCATCAACCAGACTAGATCTAAGTTTTCACCGCCGTAGCCTGATAGATACGTTTCAAAGAGAACAAGTAACGTCAAAATGCACAATAATAGTTTATTATCTAAATAGTAAGATAATCAATACAATGATAATGAAATATCATCAAATACAAAACATACCTTCAGAGCAATGGTTAACAAAGGTATGTCACAATGAAGACTAGGCGCCTAACGCACCGGAGCTGTATCGTAAACAAAACTCCAAGTGATTGGTAACACTTCTTCCTATATACACCCAAACCTGACTAAAGTGGGGACACCGGTCACATGACTGAAAAGTAGTCTAAACGCATACAAATTCTAATTGGATCATTAATCAAGGCTACAGTAGACCAAGTGGTTCCCTTGCAAGACAGGGGAATATGTTAAACACATGTTGGTCTGCTGTAGGCACAAACTCTGTAAACCCTGTACATGTACATGTTACAGTGTTACAATTATTACTAGCATGTAATACATAAAGTAAGAAACACAAGCATATCAAACATGACATTAAAAGCTGTTTAGAACCTTATTTTCAAGAACACAACTTTTAATGATAATTTCCGTCCATCTTCCTCTTCAACTGTTGAGACCACCTCTCCAGAGGTGTGTCATTAAGGTGTGATTGTCATTTTAGCATTCATGTAAATCAACGACTGTCCCAGACGAGTGTCTGGGTGACCAGTGACAAAGGGGCTGCCAAAACAGCCCTACAGAACCCTACCAGCCAGTGTAGTCGTCAGTACTGTATTTGATGTGCAGGCCTACCGTGTATGCCCATCTCCTTAAATGAGGAATTATGTATTTGTAGGGGACAGTACATTGAGAGGGGGAGACGGTTTACTACAAAACTACACCACTGCCAGTTAGCATTCACTATAGGAGAGCTGTTATGTCCCATGTCTTCGTGCTGTATTTGTCTTAACCCTAACTTTTTTGTGTTTGTAGATTTTCCCAGCAGCTTCCCAGGAGCTTCCCAGCAGCTTCCCAGCAGCTAACAGGAGCTTCCCGGCAGCTTCCCAGCAGCTTCCCAGCAGCTTCCAAGGAGCTTCCCAGCAGGTTCCCAGGAGGTTCCCAGCAGCTTCCCAAGAGCTTCCCAGCAGTTAACAGGAGCTTCCCAGCAGCTTCCCAGGAGCTTCCCAGCAGCTTCCCAGGAGCTTCCCAGCAGCTTCCCAGCAGCTAACAGGAGCTTCCCAGCAACTTCCCAGCAGCTTCCCAGCAGCTTCCCAGGAGCTTCCCAGCAGCTTCCCAGCAGCTTCCCAGCAGCTAGCAGGAGCTTCCCAGCAGCTAACAGGAGCTTCCCAGCAGCTTCCCAGCAGCTTCCCAGGAGCTTCCCAATAGGTTTCCAAGAGCTTCCCAGCAGCTTCCCAGCAGCTAACAGGAGCTTCCCAGCAGCTTCCCAGGAGCTTCCCAAGAGCTTCCCAGATGCTTCCCAGCAGCTTCCCAGCAGCTAACAGGAGCTTCCCAGCAGCTTCCCAAGAGCTTCCCAGCAGCTTCCCAGCAGCTTCCCAACAGCTAACAGGAGCTTCCCAGCAGCTTCCCAGCAGCTTGCAACAGCTTTCCAGCAGCTTCCCAGCAGCTAACAGGAGCTTCCCAGGAGCTTCCCAGCAGCTTCCCAGGAGCTTCACAGCAACTTCCCAGCAGCTTCCCACCAGCTTCCCAGCAGCTAACAGGAGCTTCCCAGCAGCTTCCCAGGAGCTTCCCAGCAGCTTCCCAGCAGCTTCACAGCAGCTTCCCAGCAGCTAACAGTAGCTTCCCAGCAGCTTCCCAGCAGCTAAAATGAGCTTCCCAGTAGCTTCCCAGCAGCTAACAGGAGCTATCAGGAGCTTCCCAGCAGCTTCCCAGCAGCTTCCCAGCAGCTTCCGAGGAGCTTCCCAGCAGATTCCCAGCAGCCAACAGGAGTTCCCAGCAGCTTCCTGCAAAACACGACCGTAGAGGGGACTCTGAGTTATGGGCCCTGCAAAAGGGCAAGGCGAATATGGGTCAAAAAATGTCAAAATCCTATGGAAAATATGACCGTAGAGGGGACTCTGATGAACAGGCCAGGCCAACTTTGGGGCCTCTAGGGCCTTCCTAGGCAGAGTTATGGGCCTTGCAAAAGGGCAAGGCGAATATGGGTCAAAAAAAATCCAAATCCATTGGAAAATATGACCGTAGAGGGGACTCTGATGAACAGGCCAGGCCAACTTTGGGGCCTCTAGGGCCTTCCTAGGCAGAGTTATGGGCCTTGCAAAAGGGCAAGGCGAATATGGGTCAAAAAAAATCCAAATCCATTGGAAAATATGACCGTAGAGGGGACTCTGATGAACAGGCCAGGCCAACTTTGGGGCCTCTAGGGCCTTCCTAGGCAGAGTTATGGGCCTTGCAAAAGGGCAAGGCGAATATGGGTCAAAAAAAGTCCAAATCCTATGGAAAATATGACCGTAGAGGGGACTCTGATGAACAGGCCAGGCCAACTTTGGGGCCTCTAGGGCCTTCCTAGGCAGAGTTATGGGCCTTGCAAAAGGGCAAGGCGAATATGGGTCAAAAAAAGTCCAAATCCTATGGAAAATATGACCGTAGAGGGGACTCTGATGAACAGGCCAGGCCAACTTTGGGGCCTCTAGGGCCTTCCTAGGCAGAGTTATGGGCCTTGCAAAAGGGCAAGGCGAATATGGGTCAAAAAAAGTCCAAATCCTATGGAAAATATGACCGTAGAGGGGACTCTGATGAACAGGCCAGGCCAACTTTGGGGCCTCTAGGGCCTTCCTAGGCAGAGTTATGGGCCTTGCAAAAGGGCAAGGCGAATATGGGTCAAAAAAAGTCCAAATCCTATGGAAAATATGACCGTAGAGGGGACTCTGATGAACAGGCCAGGCCAACTTTGGGGCCTCTAGGGCCTTCCTAGGCAGAGTTATGGGCCTTGCAAAAGGGCAAGGCGAATATGGGTCAAAAAATGTCCAAATCCTATGGAAAATATGACCGTAGAGGGGACTCTGATGAACAGGCCAGGCCAACTTTGGGGCCTCTAGGGCCTTCCTAGGCAGAGTTATGGGCCTTGCAAAAGGGCAAGGCGAATATGGGTCAAAAAAAGTCCAAATCCATTGGAAAATATGACCGTAGAGGGGACTCTGATGAACAGGCCAGGCCAACTTTGGGGCCTCTAGGGCCTTCCTAGGCAGAGTTATGGGCCTTGCAAAAGGGCAAGGCGAATATGGGTCAAAAAATGTCCAAATCCTATGGAAAATATGACCGTAGAGGGGACTCTGATGAACAGGCCAGGCCAACTTTGGGGCCTCTAGGGCCTTCCTAGGCAGAGTTATGGGCCTTGCAAAAGGGCAAGGCGAATATGGGTCAAAAAAAGTCCAAATCCTATGGAAAATATGACCGTAGAGGGGACTCTGATGAACAGGCCAGGCCAACTTTGGGGCCTCTAGGGCCTTCCTAGGCAGAGTTATGGGCCTTGCAAAAGGGCAAGGCGAATATGGGTCAAAAAAAGTCCAAATCCATTGGAAAATATGACCGTAGAGGGGACTCTGATGAACAGGCCAGGCCAACTTTGGGGCCTCTAGGGCCTTCCTAGGCAGAGTTATGGGCCTTGCAAAAGGGCAAGGCGAATATGGGTCAAAAAAAGTCCAAATCCTATGGAAAATATGACCGTAGAGGGGACTCTGATGAACAGGCCAGGCCAACTTTGGGGCCTCTAGGGCCTTCCTAGGCAGAGTTATGGGCCTTGCAAAAGGGCAAGGCGAATATGGGTCAAAAAAAGTCCAAATCCTATGGAAAATATGACCGTAGAGGGGACTCTGATGAACAGGCCAGGCCAACTTTGGGGCCTCTAGGGCCTTCCTAGGCAGAGTTATGGGCCTTGCAAAAGGGCAAGGCGAATATGGGTCAAAAAAAGTCCAAATCCTATGGAAAATATGACCGTAGAGGGGACTCTGATGAACAGGCCAGGCCAACTTTGGGGCCTCTAGGGCCTTCCTAGGCAGAGTTATGGGCCTTGCAAAAGGGCAAGGCGAATATGGGTCAAAAAAAGTCCAAATCCTATGGAAAATATGACCGTAGAGGGGACTCTGATGAACAGGCCAGGCCAACTTTGGGGCCTCTAGGGCCTTCCTAGGCAGAGTTATGGGCCTTGCAAAAGGGCAAGGCGAATATGGGTCAAAAAAAGTCCAAATCCATGGAAAATATGACCGTAGAGGGGACTCTGATGAACAGGCCAGGCCAACTTTGGGGCCTCTAGGGCCTTCCTAGGCAGAGTTATGGGCCTTGCAAAAGGGCAAGGCGAATATGGGTCAAAAAAAGTCCAAATCCATTGGAAAATATGACCGTAGAGGGGACTCTGATGAACAGGCCAGGCCAACTTTGGGGCCTCTAGGGCCTTCCTAGGCAGAGTTATGGGCCTTGCAAAAGGGCAAGGCGAATATGGGTCAAAAAATGTCCAAATCCTATGGAAAATATGACCGTAGAGGGGACTCTGATGAACAGGCCAGGCCAACTTTGGGGCCTCTAGGGCCTTCCTAGGCAGAGTTATGGGCCTTGCAAAAGGGCAAGGCGAATATGGGTCAAAAAAAGTCCAAATCCTATGGAAAATATGACCGTAGAGGGGACTCTGATGAACAGGCCAGGCCAACTTTGGGGCCTCTAGGGCCTTCCTAGGCAGAGTTATGGGCCTTGCAAAAGGGCAAGGCGAATATGGGTCAAAAAAAGTCCAAATCCATGGAAAATATGACCGTAGAGGGGACTCTGATGAACAGGCCAGGCCAACTTTGGGGCCTCTAGGGCCTTCCTAGGCAGAGTTATGGGCCTTGCAAAAGGGCAAGGCGAATATGGGTCAAAAAAAGTCCAAATCCTATGGAAAATATGACCGTAGAGGGGACTCTGATGAACAGGCCAGGCCAACTTTGGGGCCTCTAGGGCCTTCCTAGGCAGAGTTATGGGCCTTGCAAAAGGGCAAGGCGAATATGGGTCAAAAAAAGTCCAAATCCTATGGAAAATATGACCGTAGAGGGGACTCTGATGAACAGGCCAGGCCAACTTTGGGGCCTCTAGGGCCTTCCTAGGCAGAGTTATGGGCCTTGCAAAAGGGCAAGGCGAATATGGGTCAAAAAAAGTCCAAATCCATTGGAAAATATGACCGTAGAGGGGACTCTGATGAACAGGCCAGGCCAACTTTGGGGCCTCTAGGGCCTTCCTAGGCAGAGTTATGGGCCTTGCAAAAGGGCAAGGCGAATATGGGTCAAAAAAAGTCCAAATCCTATGGAAAATATGACCGTAGAGGGGACTCTGATGAACAGGCCAGGCCAACTTTGGGGCCTCTAGGGCCTTCCTAGGCAGAGTTATGGGCCTTGCAAAAGGGCAAGGCGAATATGGGTCAAAAAAAGTCCAAATCCATGGAAAATATGACCGTAGAGGGGACTCTGATGAACAGGCCAGGCCAACTTTGGGGCCTCTAGGGCCTTCCTAGGCAGAGTTATGGGCCTTGCAAAAGGGCAAGGCGAATATGGGTCAAAAAAAGTCCAAATCCATTGGAAAATATGACCGTAGAGGGGACTCTGATGAACAGGCCAGGCCAACTTTGGGGCCTCTAGGGCCTTCCTAGGCAGAGTTATGGGCCTTGCAAAAGGGCAAGGCGAATATGGGTCAAAAAATCCAAATCCTATGGAAAATATGACCGTAGAGGGGACTCTGATGAACAGGCCAGGCCAACTTTGGGGCCTCTAGGGCCTTCCTAGGCAGAGTTATGGGCCTTGCAAAAGGGCAAGGCGAATATGGGTCAAAAAATTTCCAAATCCTATGGAAAATATGACCGTAGAGGGGACTCTGATGAACAGGCCAGGCCAACTTTGGGGCCTCTAGGGCCTTCCTAGGCAGAGTTATGGGCCTTGCAAAAGGGCAAGGCGAATATGGGTCAAAAAAAGTCCAAATCCTATGGAAAATATGACCGTAGAGGGGACTCTGATGAACAGGCCAGGCCAACTTTGGGGCCTCTAGGGCCTTCCTAGGCAGAGTTATGGGCCTTGCAAAAGGGCAAGGCGAATATGGGTCAAAAAAAGTCCAAATCCATGGAAAATATGACCGTAGAGGGGACTCTGATGAACAGGCCAGGCCAACTTTGGGGCCTCTAGGGCCTTCCTAGGCAGAGTTATGGGCCTTGCAAAAGGGCAAGGCGAATATGGGTCAAAAAAAGTCCAAATCCATTGGAAAATATGACCGTAGAGGGGACTCTGATGAACAGGCCAGGCCAACTTTGGGGCCTCTAGGGCCTTCCTAGGCAGAGTTATGGGCCTTGCAAAAGGGCAAGGCGAATATGGGTCAAAAAAAGTCCAAATCCTATGGAAAATATGACCGTAGAGGGGACTCTGATGAACAGGCCAGGCCAACTTTGGGGCCTCTAGGGCCTTCCTAGGCAGAGTTATGGGCCTTGCAAAAGGGCAAGGCGAATATGGGTCAAAAAAAGTCCAAATCCTATGGAAAATATGACCGTAGAGGGGACTCTGATGAACAGGCCAGGCCAACTTTGGGGCCTCTAGGGCCTTCCTAGGCAGAGTTATGGGCCTTGCAAAAGGGCAAGGCGAATATGGGTCAAAAAAAGTCCAAATCCATTGGAAAATATGACCGTAGAGGGGACTCTGATGAACAGGCCAGGCCAACTTTGGGGCCTCTAGGGCCTTCCTAGGCAGAGTTATGGGCCTTGCAAAAGGGCAAGGCGAATATGGGTCAAAAAAAGTCCAAATCCTATGGAAAATATGACCGTAGAGGGGACTCTGATGAACAGGCCAGGCCAACTTTGGGGCCTCTAGGGCCTTCCTAGGCAGAGTTATGGGCCTTGCAAAAGGGCAAGGCGAATATGGGTCAAAAAAAGTCCAAATCCTATGGAAAATATGACCGTAGAGGGGACTCTGATGAACAGGCCAGGCCAACTTTGGGGCCTCTAGGGCCTTCCTAGGCAGAGTTATGGGCCTTGCAAAAGGGCAAGGCGAATATGGGTCAAAAAAAGTCCAAATCCATTGGAAAATATGACCGTAGAGGGGACTCTGATGAACAGGCCAGGCCAACTTTGGGGCCTCTAGGGCCTTCCTAGGCAGAGTTATGGGCCTTGCAAAAGGGCAAGGCGAATATGGGTCAAAAAATCCAAATCCATGGAAAATATGACCGTAGAGGGGACTCTGATGAACAGGCCAGGCCAACTTTGGGGCCTCTAGGGCCTTCCTAGGCAGAGTTATGGGCCTTGCAAAAGGGCAAGGCGAATATGGGTCAAAAAAAGTCCAAATCCTATGGAAAATATGACCGTAGAGGGGACTCTGATGAACAGGCCAGGCCAACTTTGGGGCCTCTAGGGCCTTCCTAGGCAGAGTTATGGGCCTTGCAAAAGGGCAAGGCGAATATGGGTCAAAAAAAGTCCAAATCCTATGGAAAATATGACCGTAGAGGGGACTCTGATGAACAGGCCAGGCCAACTTTGGGGCCTCTAGGGCCTTCCTAGGCAGAGTTATGGGCCTTGCAAAAGGGCAAGGCGAATATGGGTCAAAAAAAGTCCAAATCCATTGGAAAATATGACCGTAGAGGGGACTCTGATGAACAGGCCAGGCCAACTTTGGGGCCTCTAGGGCCTTCCTAGGCAGAGTTATGGGCCTTGCAAAAGGGCAAGGCGAATATGGGTCAAAAAAAGTCCAAATCCATTGGAAAATATGACCGTAGAGGGGACTCTGATGAACAGGCCAGGCCAACTTTGGGGCCTCTAGGGCCTTCCTAGGCAGAGTTATGGGCCTTGCAAAAGGGCAAGGCGAATATGGGTCAAAAAAAGTCCAAATCCTATGGAAAATATGACCGTAGAGGGGACTCTGATGAACAGGCCAGGCCAACTTTGGGGCCTCTAGGGCCTTCCTAGGCAGAGTTATGGGCCTTGCAAAAGGGCAAGGCGAATATGGGTCAAAAAAAGTCCAAATCCATTGGAAAATATGACCGTAGAGGGGACTCTGATGAACAGGCCAGGCCAACTTTGGGGCCTCTAGGGCCTTCCTAGGCAGAGTTATGGGCCTTGCAAAAGGGCAAGGCGAATATGGGTCAAAAAAAGTCCAAATCCATGGAAAATATGACCGTAGAGGGGACTCTGATGAACAGGCCAGGCCAACTTTGGGGCCTCTAGGGCCTTCCTAGGCAGAGTTATGGGCCTTGCAAAAGGGCAAGGCGAATATGGGTCAAAAAAAGTCCAAATCCTATGGAAAATATGACCGTAGAGGGGACTCTGATGAACAGGCCAGGCCAACTTTGGGGCCTCTAGGGCCTTCCTAGGCAGAGTTATGGGCCTTGCAAAAGGGCAAGGCGAATATGGGTCAAAAAAAGTCCAAATCCATTGGAAAATATGACCGTAGAGGGGACTCTGATGAACAGGCCAGGCCAACTTTGGGGCCTCTAGGGCCTTCCTAGGCAGAGTTATGGGCCTTGCAAAAGGGCAAGGCGAATATGGGTCAAAAAAAGTCCAAATCCATGGAAAATATGACCGTAGAGGGGACTCTGATGAACAGGCCAGGCCAACTTTGGGGCCTCTAGGGCCTTCCTAGGCAGAGTTATGGGCCTTGCAAAAGGGCAAGGCGAATATGGGTCAAAAAAAGTCCAAATCCTATGGAAAATATGACCGTAGAGGGGACTCTGATGAACAGGCCAGGCCAACTTTGGGGCCTCTAGGGCCTTCCTAGGCAGAGTTATGGGCCTTGCAAAAGGGCAAGGCGAATATGGGTCAAAAAAAGTCCAAATCCATTGGAAAATATGACCGTAGAGGGGACTCTGATGAACAGGCCAGGCCAACTTTGGGGCCTCTAGGGCCTTCCTAGGCAGAGTTATGGGCCTTGCAAAAGGGCAAGGCGAATATGGGTCAAAAAAAGTCCAAATCCATGGAAAATATGACCGTAGAGGGGACTCTGATGAACAGGCCAGGCCAACTTTGGGGCCTCTAGGGCCTTCCTAGGCAGAGTTATGGGCCTTGCAAAAGGGCAAGGCGAATATGGGTCAAAAAAAGTCCAAATCCATTGGAAAATATGACCGTAGAGGGGACTCTGATGAACAGGCCAGGCCAACTTTGGGGCCTCTAGGGCCTTCCTAGGCAGAGTTATGGGCCTTGCAAAAGGGCAAGGCGAATATGGGTCAAAAAAAGTCCAAATCCTATGGAAAATATGACCGTAGAGGGGACTCTGATGAACAGGCCAGGCCAACTTTGGGGCCTCTAGGGCCTTCCTAGGCAGAGTTATGGGCCTTGCAAAAGGGCAAGGCGAATATGGGTCAAAAAAAGTCCAAATCCATTGGAAAATATGACCGTAGAGGGGACTCTGATGAACAGGCCAGGCCAACTTTGGGGCCTCTAGGGCCTTCCTAGGCAGAGTTATGGGCCTTGCAAAAGGGCAAGGCGAATATGGGTCAAAAAAAGTCCAAATCCATTGGAAAATATGACCGTAGAGGGGACTCTGATGAACAGGCCAGGCCAACTTTGGGGCCTCTAGGGCCTTCCTAGGCAGAGTTATGGGCCTTGCAAAAGGGCAAGGCGAATATGGGTCAAAAAAAGTCCAAATCCTATGGAAAATATGACCGTAGAGGGGACTCTGATGAACAGGCCAGGCCAACTTTGGGGCCTCTAGGGCCTTCCTAGGCAGAGTTATGGGCCTTGCAAAAGGGCAAGGCGAATATGGGTCAAAAAAAGTCCAAATCCATTGGAAAATATGACCGTAGAGGGGACTCTGATGAACAGGCCAGGCCAACTTTGGGGCCTCTAGGGCCTTCCTAGGCAGAGTTATGGGCCTTGCAAAAGGGCAAGGCGAATATGGGTCAAAAAAAGTCCAAATCCATGGAAAATATGACCGTAGAGGGGACTCTGATGAACAGGCCAGGCCAACTTTGGGGCCTCTAGGGCCTTCCTAGGCAGAGTTATGGGCCTTGCAAAAGGGCAAGGCGAATATGGGTCAAAAAAAGTCCAAATCCTATGGAAAATATGACCGTAGAGGGGACTCTGATGAACAGGCCAGGCCAACTTTGGGGCCTCTAGGGCCTTCCTAGGCAGAGTTATGGGCCTTGCAAAAGGGCAAGGCGAATATGGGTCAAAAAAAGTCCAAATCCATTGGAAAATATGACCGTAGAGGGGACTCTGATGAACAGGCCAGGCCAACTTTGGGGCCTCTAGGGCCTTCCTAGGCAGAGTTATGGGCCTTGCAAAAGGGCAAGGCGAATATGGGTCAAAAAAAGTCCAAATCCTATGGAAAATATGACCGTAGAGGGGACTCTGATGAACAGGCCAGGCCAACTTTGGGGCCTCTAGGGCCTTCCTAGGCAGAGTTATGGGCCTTGCAAAAGGGCAAGGCGAATATGGGTCAAAAAAAGTCCAAATCCATGGAAAATATGACCGTAGAGGGGACTCTGATGAACAGGCCAGGCCAACTTTGGGGCCTCTAGGGCCTTCCTAGGCAGAGTTATGGGCCTTGCAAAAGGGCAAGGCGAATATGGGTCAAAAAAAGTCCAAATCCATTGGAAAATATGACCGTAGAGGGGACTCTGATGAACAGGCCAGGCCAACTTTGGGGCCTCTAGGGCCTTCCTAGGCAGAGTTATGGGCCTTGCAAAAGGGCAAGGCGAATATGGGTCAAAAAAAGTCCAAATCCATTGGAAAATATGACCGTAGAGGGGACTCTGATGAACAGGCCAGGCCAACTTTGGGGCCTCTAGGGCCTTCCTAGGCAGAGTTATGGGCCTTGCAAAAGGGCAAGGCGAATATGGGTCAAAAAAAGTCCAAATCCTATGGAAAATATGACCGTAGAGGGGACTCTGATGAACAGGCCAGGCCAACTTTGGGGCCTCTAGGGCCTTCCTAGGCAGAGTTATGGGCCTTGCAAAAGGGCAAGGCGAATATGGGTCAAAAAAAGTCCAAATCCTATGGAAAATATGACCGTAGAGGGGACTCTGATGAACAGGCCAGGCCAACTTTGGGGCCTCTAGGGCCTTCCTAGGCAGAGTTATGGGCCTTGCAAAAGGGCAAGGCGAATATGGGTCAAAAAAAGTCCAAATCCTATGGAAAATATGACCGTAGAGGGGACTCTGATGAACAGGCCAGGCCAACTTTGGGGCCTCTAGGGCCTTCCTAGGCAGAGTTATGGGCCTTGCAAAAGGGCAAGGCGAATATGGGTCAAAAAAAGTCCAAATCCATGGAAAATATGACCGTAGAGGGGACTCTGATGAACAGGCCAGGCCAACTTTGGGGCCTCTAGGGCCTTCCTAGGCAGAGTTATGGGCCTTGCAAAAGGGCAAGGCGAATATGGGTCAAAAAAAGTCCAAATCCATTGGAAAATATGACCGTAGAGGGGACTCTGATGAACAGGCCAGGCCAACTTTGGGGCCTCTAGGGCCTTCCTAGGCAGAGTTATGGGCCTTGCAAAAGGGCAAGGCGAATATGGGTCAAAAAAAGTCCAAATCCATTGGAAAATATGACCGTAGAGGGGACTCTGATGAACAGGCCAGGCCAACTTTGGGGCCTCTAGGGCCTTCCTAGGCAGAGTTATGGGCCTT
Source organism: Hypomesus transpacificus (assembly GCF_021917145.1). Taxonomy (NCBI): domain Eukaryota; kingdom Metazoa; phylum Chordata; class Actinopteri; order Osmeriformes; family Osmeridae; genus Hypomesus; species Hypomesus transpacificus. The sequence goes on along the minus strand of NC_061082.1, from coordinate 20,706,898 downwards.
GCAAAAGGGCAAGGCGAATATGGGTCAAAAAAAGTCCAAATCCATTGGAAAATATGACCGTAGAGGGGACTCTGATGAACAGGCCAGGCCAACTTTGGGGCCTCTAGGGCCTTCCTAGGCAGAGTTATGGGCCTTGCAAAAGGGCAAGGCGAATATGGGTCAAAAAATCCAAATCCATTGGAAAATATGACCGTAGAGGGGACTCTGATGAACAGGCCAGGCCAACTTTGGGGCCTCTAGGGCCTTCCTAGGCAGAGTTATGGGCCTTGCAAAAGGGCAAGGCGAATATGGGTCAAAAAATTTCCAAATCCTATGGAAAATATGACCGTAGAGGGGACTCTGATGAACAGGCCAGGCCAACTTTGGGGCCTCTAGGGCCTTCCTAGGCAGAGTTATGGGCCTTGCAAAAGGGCAAGGCGAATATGGGTCAAAAAAAGTCCAAATCCATGGAAAATATGACCGTAGAGGGGACTCTGATGAACAGGCCAGGCCAACTTTGGGGCCTCTAGGGCCTTCCTAGGCAGAGTTATGGGCCTTGCAAAAGGGCAAGGCGAATATGGGTCAAAAAAAGTCCAAATCCAATGGAAAATATGACCGTAGAGGGGACTCTGATGAACAGGCCAGGCCAACTTTGGGGCCTCTAGGGCCTTCCTAGGCAGAGTTATGGGCCTTGCAAAAGGGCAAGGCGAATATGGGTCAAAAAAAGTCCAAATCCTATGGAAAATATGACCGTAGAGGGGACTCTGATGAACAGGCCAGGCCAACTTTGGGGCCTCTAGGGCCTTCCTAGGCAGAGTTATGGGCCTTGCAAAAGGGCAAGGCGAATATGGGTCAAAAAAAGTCCAAATCCATTGGAAAATATGACCGTAGAGGGGACTCTGATGAACAGGCCAGGCCAACTTTGGGGCCTCTAGGGCCTTCCTAGGCAGAGTTATGGGCCTTGCAAAAGGGCAAGGCGAATATGGGTCAAAAAAAGTCCAAATCCATTGGAAAATATGACCGTAGAGGGGACTCTGATGAACAGGCCAGGCCAACTTTGGGGCCTCTAGGGCCTTCCTAGGCAGAGTTATGGGCCTTGCAAAAGGGCAAGGCGAATATGGGTCAAAAAAAGTCCAAATCCATGGAAAATATGACCGTAGAGGGGACTCTGATGAACAGGCCAGGCCAACTTTGGGGCCTCTAGGGCCTTCCTAGGCAGAGTTATGGGCCTTGCAAAAGGGCAAGGCGAATATGGGTCAAAAAAAGTCCAAATCCATTGGAAAATATGACCGTAGAGGGGACTCTGATGAACAGGCCAGGCCAACTTTGGGGCCTCTAGGGCCTTCCTAGGCAGAGTTATGGGCCTTGCAAAAGGGCAAGGCGAATATGGGTCAAAAAAAGTCCAAATCCATTGGAAAATATGACCGTAGAGGGGACTCTGATGAACAGGCCAGGCCAACTTTGGGGCCTCTAGGGCCTTCCTAGGCAGAGTTATGGGCCTTGCAAAAGGGCAAGGCGAATATGGGTCAAAAAAAGTCCAAATCCTATGGAAAATATGACCGTAGAGGGGACTCTGATGAACAGGCCAGGCCAACTTTGGGGCCTCTAGGGCCTTCCTAGGCAGAGTTATGGGCCTTGCAAAAGGGCAAGGCGAATATGGGTCAAAAAAAGTCCAAATCCATGGAAAATATGACCGTAGAGGGGACTCTGATGAACAGGCCAGGCCAACTTTGGGGCCTCTAGGGCCTTCCTAGGCAGAGTTATGGGCCTTGCAAAAGGGCAAGGCGAATATGGGTCAAAAAAAGTCCAAATCCATGGAAAATATGACCGTAGAGGGGACTCTGATGAACAGGCCAGGCCAACTTTGGGGCCTCTAGGGCCTTCCTAGGCAGAGTTATGGGCCTTGCAAAAGGGCAAGGCGAATATGGGTCAAAAAAAGTCCAAATCCTATGGAAAATATGACCGTAGAGGGGACTCTGATGAACAGGCCAGGCCAACTTTGGGGCCTCTAGGGCCTTCCTAGGCAGAGTTATGGGCCTTGCAAAAGGGCAAGGCGAATATGGGTCAAAAAAAGTCCAAATCCATTGGAAAATATGACCGTAGAGGGGACTCTGATGAACAGGCCAGGCCAACTTTGGGGCCTCTAGGGCCTTCCTAGGCAGAGTTATGGGCCTTGCAAAAGGGCAAGGCGAATATGGGTCAAAAAAAGTCCAAATCCATTGGAAAATATGACCGTAGAGGGGACTCTGATGAACAGGCCAGGCCAACTTTGGGGCCTCTAGGGCCTTCCTAGGCAGAGTTATGGGCCTTGCAAAAGGGCAAGGCGAATATGGGTCAAAAAAAGTCCAAATCCATTGGAAAATATGACCGTAGAGGGGACTCTGATGAACAGGCCAGGCCAACTTTGGGGCCTCTAGGGCCTTCCTAGGCAGAGTTATGGGCCTTGCAAAAGGGCAAGGCGAATATGGGTCAAAAAATCCAAATCCATTGGAAAATATGACCGTAGAGGGGACTCTGATGAACAGGCCAGGCCAACTTTGGGGCCTCTAGGGCCTTCCTAGGCAGAGTTATGGGCCTTGCAAAAGGGCAAGGCGAATATGGGTCAAAAAATTTCCAAATCCTATGGAAAATATGACCGTAGAGGGGACTCTGATGAACAGGCCAGGCCAACTTTGGGGCCTCTAGGGCCTTCCTAGGCAGAGTTATGGGCCTTGCAAAAGGGCAAGGCGAATATGGGTCAAAAAAAGTCCAAATCCTATGGAAAATATGACCGTAGAGGGGACTCTGATGAACAGGCCAGGCCAACTTTGGGGCCTCTAGGGCCTTCCTAGGCAGAGTTATGGGCCTTGCAAAAGGGCAAGGCGAATATGGGTCAAAAAAAGTCCAAATCCAATGGAAAATATGACCGTAGAGGGGACTCTGATGAACAGGCCAGGCCAACTTTGGGGCCTCTAGGGCCTTCCTAGGCAGAGTTATGGGCCTTGCAAAAGGGCAAGGCGAATATGGGTCAAAAAAAGTCCAAATCCATTGGAAAATATGACCGTAGAGGGGACTCTGATGAACAGGCCAGGCCAACTTTGGGGCCTCTAGGGCCTTCCTAGGCAGAGTTATGGGCCTTGCAAAAGGGCAAGGCGAATATGGGTCAAAAAAAGTCCAAATCCATTGGAAAATATGACCGTAGAGGGGACTCTGATGAACAGGCCAGGCCAACTTTGGGGCCTCTAGGGCCTTCCTAGGCAGAGTTATGGGCCTTGCAAAAGGGCAAGGCGAATATGGGTCAAAAAAAGTCCAAATCCATTGGAAAATATGACCGTAGAGGGGACTCTGATGAACAGGCCAGGCCAACTTTGGGGCCTCTAGGGCCTTCCTAGGCAGAGTTATGGGCCTTGCAAAAGGGCAAGGCGAATATGGGTCAAAAAAAAATCCAAAAATATGACCGTATTGGAAAATATGACCGTAGAGGGGACTCTGATGAACAGGCCAGGCCAACTTTGGGGCCTCTAGGGCCTTCCTAGGCAGAGTTATGGGCCTTGCAAAAGGGCAAGGCGAATATGGGTCAAAAAAAGTCCAAATCCATTGGAAAATATGACCGTAGAGGGGACTCTGATGAACAGGCCAGGCCAACTTTGGGGCCTCTAGGGCCTTCCTAGGCAGAGTTATGGGCCTTGCAAAAGGGCAAGGCGAATATGGGTCAAAAAAAGTCCAAATCCATTGGAAAATATGACCGTAGAGGGGACTCTGATGAACAGGCCAGGCCAACTTTGGGGCCTCTAGGGCCTTCCTAGGCAGAGTTATGGGCCTTGCAAAAGGGCAAGGCGAATATGGGTCAAAAAAAGTCCAAATCCATTGGAAAATATGACCGTAGAGGGGACTCTGATGAACAGGCCAGGCCAACTTTGGGGCCTCTAGGGCCTTCCTAGGCAGAGTTATGGGCCTTGCAAAAGGGCAAGGCGAATATGGGTCAAAAAAAGTCCAAATCCTATGGAAAATATGACCGTAGAGGGGACTCTGATGAACAGGCCAGGCCAACTTTGGGGCCTCTAGGGCCTTCCTAGGCAGAGTTATGGGCCTTGCAAAAGGGCAAGGCGAATATGGGTCAAAAAAAGTCCAAATCCATTGGAAAATATGACCGTAGAGGGGACTCTGATGAACAGGCCAGGCCAACTTTGGGGCCTCTAGGGCCTTCCTAGGCAGAGTTATGGGCCTTGCAAAAGGGCAAGGCGAATATGGGTCAAAAAAAGTCCAAATCCATTGGAAAATATGACCGTAGAGGGGACTCTGATGAACAGGCCAGGCCAACTTTGGGGCCTCTAGGGCCTTCCTAGGCAGAGTTATGGGCCTTGCAAAAGGGCAAGGCGAATATGGGTCAAAAAAAGTCCAAATCCTATGGAAAATATGACCGTAGAGGGGACTCTGATGAACAGGCCAGGCCAACTTTGGGGCCTCTAGGGCCTTCCTAGGCAGAGTTATGGGCCTTGCAAAAGGGCAAGGCGAATATGGGTCAAAAAAAGTCCAAATCCATTGGAAAATATGACCGTAGAGGGGACTCTGATGAACAGGCCAGGCCAACTTTGGGGCCTCTAGGGCCTTCCTAGGCAGAGTTATGGGCCTTGCAAAAGGGCAAGGCGAATATGGGTCAAAAAAAGTCCAAATCCATTGGAAAATATGACCGTAGAGGGGACTCTGATGAACAGGCCAGGCCAACTTTGGGGCCTCTAGGGCCTTCCTAGGCAGAGTTATGGGCCTTGCAAAAGGGCAAGGCGAATATGGGTCAAAAAAAGTCCAAATCCATTGGAAAATATGACCGTAGAGGGGACTCTGATGAACAGGCCAGGCCAACTTTGGGGCCTCTAGGGCCTTCCTAGGCAGAGTTATGGGCCTTGCAAAAGGGCAAGGCGAATATGGGTCAAAAAAAGTCCAAATCCTATGGAAAATATGACCGTAGAGGGGACTCTGATGAACAGGCCAGGCCAACTTTGGGGCCTCTAGGGCCTTCCTAGGCAGAGTTATGGGCCTTGCAAAAGGGCAAGGCGAATATGGGTCAAAAAAAGTCCAAATCCTATGGAAAATATGACCGTAGAGGGGACTCTGATGAACAGGCCAGGCCAACTTTGGGGCCTCTAGGGCCTTCCTAGGCAGAGTTATGGGCCTTGCAAAAGGGCAAGGCGAATATGGGTCAAAAAAAATCCAAATCCATTGGAAAATATGACCGTAGAGGGGACTCTGATGAACAGGCCAGGCCAACTTTGGGGCCTCTAGGGCCTTCCTAGGCAGAGTTATGGGCCTTGCAAAAGGGCAAGGCGAATATGGGTCAAAAAAAGTCCAAATCCATTGGAAAATATGACCGTAGAGGGGACTCTGATGAACAGGCCAGGCCAACTTTGGGGCCTCTAGGGCCTTCCTAGGCAGAGTTATGGGCCTTGCAAAAGGGCAAGGCGAATATGGGTCAAAAAAAGTCCAAATCCATTGGAAAATATGACCGTAGAGGGGACTCTGATGAACAGGCCAGGCCAACTTTGGGGCCTCTAGGGCCTTCCTAGGCAGAGTTATGGGCCTTGCAAAAGGGCAAGGCGAATATGGGTCAAAAAATCCAAATCCATTGGAAAATATGACCGTAGAGGGGACTCTGATGAACAGGCCAGGCCAACTTTGGGGCCTCTAGGGCCTTCCTAGGCAGAGTTATGGGCCTTGCAAAAGGGCAAGGCGAATATGGGTCAAAAAATTTCCAAATCCTATGGAAAATATGACCGTAGAGGGGACTCTGATGAACAGGCCAGGCCAACTTTGGGGCCTCTAGGGCCTTCCTAGGCAGAGTTATGGGCCTTGCAAAAGGGCAAGGCGAATATGGGTCAAAAAAAGTCCAAATCCATGGAAAATATGACCGTAGAGGGGACTCTGATGAACAGGCCAGGCCAACTTTGGGGCCTCTAGGGCCTTCCTAGGCAGAGTTATGGGCCTTGCAAAAGGGCAAGGCGAATATGGGTCAAAAAAAGTCCAAATCCATTGGAAAATATGACCGTAGAGGGGACTCTGATGAACAGGCCAGGCCAACTTTGGGGCCTCTAGGGCCTTCCTAGGCAGAGTTATGGGCCTTGCAAAAGGGCAAGGCGAATATGGGTCAAAAAAAGTCCAAATCCATGGAAAATATGACCGTAGAGGGGACTCTGATGAACAGGCCAGGCCAACTTTGGGGCCTCTAGGGCCTTCCTAGGCAGAGTTATGGGCCTTGCAAAAGGGCAAGGCGAATATGGGTCAAAAAAAGTCCAAATCCATTGGAAAATATGACCGTAGAGGGGACTCTGATGAACAGGCCAGGCCAACTTTGGGGCCTCTAGGGCCTTCCTAGGCAGAGTTATGGGCCTTGCAAAAGGGCAAGGCGAATATGGGTCAAAAAAAGTCCAAATCCTATGGAAAATATGACCGTAGAGGGGACTCTGATGAACAGGCCAGGCCAACTTTGGGGCCTCTAGGGCCTTCCTAGGCAGAGTTATGGGCCTTGCAAAAGGGCAAGGCGAATATGGGTCAAAAAAAGTCCAAATCCATTGGAAAATATGACCGTAGAGGGGACTCTGATGAACAGGCCAGGCCAACTTTGGGGCCTCTAGGGCCTTCCTAGGCAGAGTTATGGGCCTTGCAAAAGGGCAAGGCGAATATGGGTCAAAAAAAGTCCAAATCCATGGAAAATATGACCGTAGAGGGGACTCTGATGAACAGGCCAGGCCAACTTTGGGGCCTCTAGGGCCTTCCTAGGCAGAGTTATGGGCCTTGCAAAAGGGCAAGGCGAATATGGGTCAAAAAAAGTCCAAATCCATTGGAAAATATGACCGTAGAGGGGACTCTGATGAACAGGCCAGGCCAACTTTGGGGCCTCTAGGGCCTTCCTAGGCAGAGTTATGGGCCTTGCAAAAGGGCAAGGCGAATATGGGTCAAAAAAAGTCCAAATCCATTGGAAAATATGACCGTAGAGGGGACTCTGATGAACAGGCCAGGCCAACTTTGGGGCCTCTAGGGCCTTCCTAGGCAGAGTTATGGGCCTTGCAAAAGGGCAAGGCGAATATGGGTCAAAAAAAGTCCAAATCCATGGAAAATATGACCGTAGAGGGGACTCTGATGAACAGGCCAGGCCAACTTTGGGGCCTCTAGGGCCTTCCTAGGCAGAGTTATGGGCCTTGCAAAAGGGCAAGGCGAATATGGGTCAAAAAAAGTCCAAATCCATGGAAAATATGACCGTAGAGGGGACTCTGATGAACAGGCCAGGCCAACTTTGGGGCCTCTAGGGCCTTCCTAGGCAGAGTTATGGGCCTTGCAAAAGGGCAAGGCGAATATGGGTCAAAAAAAGTCCAAATCCTATGGAAAATATGACCGTAGAGGGGACTCTGATGAACAGGCCAGGCCAACTTTGGGGCCTCTAGGGCCTTCCTAGGCAGAGTTATGGGCCTTGCAAAAGGGCAAGGCGAATATGGGTCAAAAAAAATCCAAATCCATTGGAAAATATGACCGTAGAGGGGACTCTGATGAACAGGCCAGGCCAACTTTGGGGCCTCTAGGGCCTTCCTAGGCAGAGTTATGGGCCTTGCAAAAGGGCAAGGCGAATATGGGTCAAAAAAAGTCCAAATCCATTGGAAAATATGACCGTAGAGGGGACTCTGATGAACAGGCCAGGCCAACTTTGGGGCCTCTAGGGCCTTCCTAGGCAGAGTTATGGGCCTTGCAAAAGGGCAAGGCGAATATGGGTCAAAAAAAGTCCAAATCCATTGGAAAATATGACCGTAGAGGGGACTCTGATGAACAGGCCAGGCCAACTTTGGGGCCTCTAGGGCCTTCCTAGGCAGAGTTATGGGCCTTGCAAAAGGGCAAGGCGAATATGGGTCAAAAAATCCAAATCCATTGGAAAATATGACCGTAGAGGGGACTCTGATGAACAGGCCAGGCCAACTTTGGGGCCTCTAGGGCCTTCCTAGGCAGAGTTATGGGCCTTGCAAAAGGGCAAGGCGAATATGGGTCAAAAAATTTCCAAATCCTATGGAAAATATGACCGTAGAGGGGACTCTGATGAACAGGCCAGGCCAACTTTGGGGCCTCTAGGGCCTTCCTAGGCAGAGTTATGGGCCTTGCAAAAGGGCAAGGCGAATATGGGTCAAAAAAAGTCCAAATCCATGGAAAATATGACCGTAGAGGGGACTCTGATGAACAGGCCAGGCCAACTTTGGGGCCTCTAGGGCCTTCCTAGGCAGAGTTATGGGCCTTGCAAAAGGGCAAGGCGAATATGGGTCAAAAAAAGTCCAAATCCAATGGAAAATATGACCGTAGAGGGGACTCTGATGAACAGGCCAGGCCAACTTTGGGGCCTCTAGGGCCTTCCTAGGCAGAGTTATGGGCCTTGCAAAAGGGCAAGGCGAATATGGGTCAAAAAAAGTCCAAATCCTATGGAAAATATGACCGTAGAGGGGACTCTGATGAACAGGCCAGGCCAACTTTGGGGCCTCTAGGGCCTTCCTAGGCAGA